>NC_040886.2:15313642-15646142 GCF_900634795.4 Betta splendens | reverse complement strand
TACCCCTGCCTCTGCCTTCTCTCACTTTGCATAGCCCCTGCCTGTACCTATATGAACACAGGGAAAGACGGAGTACAGCTCCAAGTGCAACACAGAAAAAAAAGTTTGAAAATGGCACAAAGTCAGGGCAATCCCTCCCCCCTTCAGCCTCCGGGCTAGAATGTTTACGGCTCTTTCTTCTCGGTGACACGCTCACTCACTCGGACTCCTGTCTCTCAATGACGCTGGCTGCTTCTCTCTCCCCTTCTCAAACTTTTCCCACTCCTCCTCCCCCCTGCGCTCCCCCCTCCCTCCTTCTCACTGTCTCTTTCCTCCCTCTTCATTTTCCATCATCGCCCCACTCCACATCCCCTCCCACCCACCTATATCACCGCCACCCCCCTCCACTGCTGAACTAATCTGCAGCTGGGCTGGCGATTGGAGAACTTGTTGCCTGGGAAACCAGAGTGTCCTGGTAAAAAAAACCAAAAACCTAAAAGAACACTGGAGCAGGAAGGGGCAACGCCGAGCACCACTGAATACATAAATAACAGACTCCTCTGGGAGCCAATTAAAGAAGCCCACGGGCCGCTCCTCCTATCTCTAAGAGGGGACAACATGTCCATCTATTTATCTCAGGAAGATTTTGTTTAGAGGTTCACATGTGCCATTCAAAATCAACAACAACAGCAGCCACTGTACGTGTGTGGTGAAACTGAATTTTCCCAAACAGAAAGTGGTTTTGGCAAAGTTTGGCTCGATTATTGCTGACCTCTCAGCAAAACAATACAGACTGCAGAGTCCCGCTCACAATCAGGCCTAGGCTGCAGGATAAATCACTGATCCTGTGGAAAGAGTGGAAACTGAGAGCTGGAAACATGGCTGGTCACGCATACTGATGACCAAAGGATTAATAATTAACCTGTTCAACTTTATATGCTGTGCATATGAGCGACAGCTGGGTTATATGCGGAAAATGCAGATCAAATAATGTCACTGAAAGCTAGAATTGATATAAATGTATCTTACATAAATAGTTTGATAAAAATAATCAAATTTAGATGCCACATGTATAAAAATGTAATTCATGCGTTAATAATGAATCTCCATACTTTTCTCATATAATTGAATTAAGTTTCAGAAAATGGCTTAAACTCATATTCACATTTCAGTAAGCCTGTTTGAAATGATTATGTCTACATGCAGCTGTACCAATGATCTGCATTCCTACAGTCACTTCTCTGGACGGCCTTCATAACAGCAGCCGAACAGCATCACCTCAGCAGAGCAACTATCCCGCTGACCTCTGAGCCCAAACCCTGACCTCCCCTTTGAAATGCAAGACAGATCTAAAAGACTGGCTTTCCCATCAATGGCCGTGGGGGGAGCAGGGTGGGGGGCTGGGGTTAGTAACATCTGTTTAGTGTTTATCCCATCTTATTGTGTTGCTCAGTCTAATATGGACCCCACAGCTGGGACCCTGGGAGAGCACTGAGCCCAGTGTCCAGGACACACACACCGTGACCGGGAACAAGGCTGGGACAAATTCTCAGTCCTACACAGCCTGATTGGAAACCCTTTGGTTTGGGCAGAGGAAATGACAATGAAATCAAAGCAAGGAAACAGTCAGATACAAAAATGCTGTTAAGTTACCAGTACTTACATTATTTCTTCTAAGTAGGGCATCTATGGCTCAGGGTATGGACTGATTCCAGGTCAATAGTTACTAAAAAGCTAATATATATATATATATATATATATATATATATATATATATATATATATATATATATATATATATATATATATATATATATATATATATATATATATATATATTTTTTTTTTTTTTTTTTTTTGGCAAAAGTAATTATGTTGTTTTGTTGTTGCTTTGCTTTGTTATTTAGATGTTTAGTTTAGATGTTAGATAATGGCCATTATGGGCGCTACATAAATAAACCGAATGAATTGAACTATCTGACAGAGGTGGCTCACTGGAATGTTTGGATATTAAAGGAAAAAGCTGCATAAAATTATATGTCAACATTATTCATTATAACGTATATCATTTTCTAATGGCTAAGATTTAATGAAACATTATCTAACCTGCAGTATCTAGTGGTCAGAGGATAAAAAACTAGTTTGATGATGTGCAGTTTTAATGTACAGCCAAGACAAAGCCATCAACGAACGAGTAACTAGCACCGCTAACATGTGTAATATGTCTCCACCTGTGGGACAGTAGCGCCTCAGAACGGAAGTGTCACTAATAATCTATTATTAATATTATTATTTATATTAGAAATATTCTGTACTATGTTAATAGGACCACAGCAACAGTTTATACACCGCGGTTAGCCGAAGCTAAAAGTACACAGGCGGAATCTAGCTGCGTACCTTTAAGACGTGAACACGTGACTTTCTTCTACGTCATACCCGGAAGTGAAAACAATCCCTCTCTTCATTGAAATGATTTCCTTGGGAACGGGTATTATGCTTGGCTTCTGCGGTAACGGCACCTCATGTATTTCAAATAATTGCGTGTTTTAATCGGGAACCAACACGATCTGGTTCCGTCATGCATTTGTATTTTAGTGCAAGAGCGTAATGAAGCACTGATCCAGGTTTCCTCTTCTCTACGGCGGAGTCACAGACATACACTGTGAATGTTTGCATGGAAATAGCGGAGTATTATTTACCTGTGATTGTGCAGTTTAGCTGTACAAATCAGGCACATTTGGACCCGTTCATGCCCTGGATCGAGTTAACAGCCTCTTAACAGAAGAACCATGATGGTGTTTGGAGCCAGAGCGGTGCTTGTCAACCTGAGGTACAGTTTGCACAGAGCAGGCTCCTTGGCCAGAGACAGACTGCTTCAGAACTCAAGGATATGTTTGATTAAAAGAAGGCAGATTTTTACCCAGATACCAAAGGTGACGCTGCTATGTTGGGGTGCAGTCAATGCATCATCCTGTGCTGCCAATTGTCAGGATGCAATCCGTCCATCCCAAACTCCCGAAAGAAAGTCTCTAGCTAAAGTCCAGGTGCACATAGTCATATTCTTCCTTCGCCTCAGTTTCCGTGCATTGGTTCTGCTTCTTAAATTTGGCTCACTTCTCCTCCTCTCCCCCTTGACTCTGGTGTCAACCCGCTGGGCCTCTCTCTGGCTGGACACTCTGGTGTGGGTGACTGAAACCTCTGGCCCGACTTTTATCAAGCTGGGGCAGTGGGCCAGCACCAGGCGTGACATCTTCTCTCCAGAGTTTTGTGAACGCCTCTCCAGACTCCATGTCAAGGTCCGCCCTCACTCCTGGGCCCACACCAAGCAGTGTCTCCAGAGAGCATTTGGGGAGGGCTGGAGGAGGGTTTTGGTCTTTGAGAGCAAAGAGCCAGTGGGTTCGGGCTGCGTGGCACAGGTGTACCGAGGCTGGGCCCGGGCGGACAAGGTGGAGGACCCAGAGTTCCAGACACTGATGGAGGAGCTGGAGAAAGAAGATTTACTGGAAGCCTGGGAGATCCCAGGGCTCAGAGGGATGGCCAGCTCCTTGTGGAAGCTCTGGAGAGGGAGGAGGGATGAGGACGGATATGAGGAGAGGACTCACGCAGAGGTTCAGCAAGCGATGAGCAGCACACAAAAGGAGCATCTGATACCTGTGGCCATCAAGGTCAGCGTGACTGATGGATGATGCTGTGTCTCATTGTTTATCCTTTTGTCAAGTAGAGCATTAATGGTTTTTGTTGTACTTAAGGTGATCCACCCAGGAATCAGACGGCAAGTGGAGATCGACCTGTTGCTGATGAAGGCGGGCAGTTGGCTGCTGCACTGCCTTCCTGGACTCAAGTGGCTCAGTCTGTGTGAGATAGTAGAGGAGTTTGAGAAGCTCATGACCAAACAGGTAACAACACAGTAACAGTGAAGACAATGTTTTTACATGTTGTTCTGGAGGCCAGAGGACGTAGGAGGTGATCTATGTCGGCTTTCTGTTTCAGATTGATCTTCGTTTTGAGGCCAGAAACATCAAGCATTTCCGGGATAATTTCCACAATGTGGATTATGTCAAATTCCCAACCCCATTACAACCGTTTGTCACCAGGACCATTTTAGTGGAAACGTTTGAAGTGAGCACACAAATGTTTCAAATTCCCTGAAAACAGAGAATCAAATGCTTACTGTGAAACTGTGCCTCTATTGTCCTCTTTATCAACAATCTATGTTATTTCTAAACTATATAAAGTTATTCTTTTATTATATTTTTGCTCTTTATTTTTTAGGAGAGTGAGCCAATTTCTAAGTACTTGAGCTCGGACATTTCCCTAGACGTGAAGCAGAGAATAGCCAGGATGGGTGTAGACACACTGCTCAAAATGGTACGATACATAATCCAAGTATTCACCGTTCTATAACTTTCTCTGTCAAGGTGACACTTATTTTTGTGCCTTCTAGGTTTTTGTGGACAACTTCGTCCATGGGGACCTCCATCCCGGCAACATTCTGGTCCAGTGCAGAGATCCTCGTGCTGGTTCCTCTGACAGCGTTGGTATCACCATGGAGCCTCATGGAAAGACCACCCTCACCGACCTGTGGGACACAGTGGTGGTCAGTCTTAGACCAGACCCTTGTCCCGTCCAACTGGTGCTGCTGGACGCTGGCATTGTAGCTCAACTCAGCGACTACGACCACGCCAACTTTAAGGCTGTCTTCACAGCTGTGGTGCTTCGGCAGGTAATGATGATCAGGAAAAATCTCATGCGATACGAAGGTTGTGCCCAGGGAATTCAGATCAGTGTAATCAGCTGGAGGTTATTGTTCCTGCCACTGTACCTTTTTAAATGTGTTTCCTCAGGGGGAGCGAGTAGCAGAGTTGATCTTGCATCATGCCCGAGCTAACGAGTGTCAAGATGTGCAACAGTTTAAGAAGGAGATGGCTCAGCTGGTGGACCAGGCCCTCAGCAACACTGTTGCTTTGGGAAAGGTAGTGACCAAGTTCTCTGTTTTTTGCTACAAGAACAGGATAATAAAAAATCAGAATAGTCCGATTGAGAGCTGCGGCTCTCTCTTTTTGGTTAATCTTACCTAGTCACACCCGTCGTTTGCAGGAGGGTTTGTTTACTTGTCTTTGTTGTATTTGCAGATCCAAGTGGCAGACCTGCTGTCCAGAGTCTTCAGTCTGCTAATTAAACACAAGGTAAAATACCAGCAGTCCATTGTGTCCTAAAACCCACTAAAACTCTGTGAACTGATCCCGTGGACACTTTTAAGCACCAACAAACTCAACAGTTAAGAGCCCTGTGATGTGTCCACTCACCAATGTCGACATCCACTGGTTTTGCAGGTGAAGTTGGAGAGTAATTTTGCCTCCATAGTGTTTGCCATCATGGTGCTGGAGGGTGTGGGACGGTCCCTGGATCCAAACTTGGACATTCTGGACCTGGCCAAACCACTGCTGCTAAAGAACTGCTCTTCGCTGCTCTGATACACAACAACAGACCAGAATGGTACTTTGGAATGGACACAAAGGTTCTAGGACATACACATTTCATTTCATACATTTTATGTGTACTGTATATGTTTTAATGCAACGACGGCCATTGTCTTCAAGCTTGTAAGTCTAGATTCAAACGTTCCGACACAGGTTTATAGTCCAGTACTGTATATGTTATTATTGGTCATGAAATGATACCTCACTGAGTTTTATCCTGATGGAAATTTCCACTTTTATTACTGTTGCATTTGAACTATCATCTACTGTTTCTTCTATTGTAATTGACTCCAGCAGAACTGTGAATAACTGTGTACACTCGGCCCTTAAGAAGTCAAACACATTCGCTGAGACATCAAAGACCATTTGTAGTAATTTAAGGTATAAAACAAAACCTTAAAAAACTTCCTGGTTCATGCTTTAAAGCACGTTTGATGCTTTTAAACGACTAATATTGATCTCAGGATATCTTTTATTGCACATCAGTTAATGTTGTCCAACATTTATATTTGCATTAGGAGGAATCGCAACATACTGTAAACCTCTGTTCTTAAGCACTGGACTAACAGTGTGATGCTAATACACAACTAACACACTTCTTTCCATTAACTTAGTGGGAACACGTGTAGTTCTGTATATTAATAAAAGGGAATCTGTGTTGATTGATGTCTTTCTTTTTGGTTTCTATGCAGATCTGGAAGGGTTTAACTCTTGACTGATGCAACTTTAAAGCAGAAAATTACTCCATCAACTGCACAAAATCCATTAACTTACAATTTTATTAAATCTGTCAATGAAAAACACAGACAAGAGACGCAATTCTGTGTATATCATCAGGAAGAACAGTCAGCATGGCTGAAAGAGTGAGATCAGGAGGTTTTGGTGCAAAAAATGTATCACATATCCTTTATTGCAAAACTGTTTTTTTTTTTTTTTTCATCACCATCAAGTGCCCAGACAGAGCAGCACTATTCAAGTAAGGAGGGAGGGGAGAGGTGACAACTGTGTAAAAAAATCCTTTTAAGGGTAATAATAATTATTATAATTAATAATAATGACAAAGGAAACAAAAACATTTCTAATAGACAAACACAATCACCTCAGTAAAGACAATTCTGTCACGGTCACAACAACCAGAGAAAGTTGTTTTCTTTTTTTACGCTTTTTTTATTTGAATTAAATAGTTTTAAAAAATATCTCACCATTTACTTATACTCATCTTTTTTTATTTATTGCGAAAATAGGCAACTGGACTAATTGTGGTGATGCATGTGTGTGTGTGTGGTGTCGGTGTGTGTATGAGACAGAAGTAGAGATTAAGTGTAGAGATACAGTGGAACGTATTGGAGCGTTGGCACCGAGAGCAGCAGCAGTGAGTGGCAATGCAGTACTCTCATCCAGCCACCAGGGGGCACAGTTCCATTTTAGCGTCCCTCAAAGGGAGCACGGTGCTCCACTCCTCCCACTGTGTTACAGAAAGTCAAGTTCTGCCAACACCAGCCTCTGATCTTTTTATTTTTTACTTTTATTTTTTGGAATGATGCTTGTGTGTTGAAACTTTGTCCACGGTCGTTTATCGGCATTGCCGGATCTCAGTTCTATGTACAAAGGTTTCAAATCCCTGAAGGACATCTACAAAGACAAGTGCAACCTCCATGTGACTACTATCCCCCTTTCTGGAGAAGCTCAGGGGAAAAGGGGGGGGGGGCTATACCGATGGGAGCAGGTAAACGTGCCACAGCAGGACTCAACAGAATAGTTCTTGGGAATAAATGTCAGGAATGACAGCAGAGAAGGACGAAGACTTAGGAATGTGAACGGCTGAAGGGGAGAGGGGTTGTACACAGTGACCTTCCCCAGAGTGGGAACCAAAATATCCTAATGCAAACCTTTCTAACTAAATGTCCATGAGAGGCAATGAATCAGGGAAAGAAACACGCGACAAGTAAAATAATGCATCCATGGTCTTTTTGTCCTGTCCTTTCATGCTCATCCACCGGTCTCTCCATGCATTTTAAAAATAGTCCAAGCTCCTACATCTTCAGCTGATTGTAATTTTCTTGTATTTTGCTCAACCTGCACTTTTTCTCCTCGTCTGTGTCCGAGTGGAATCTGTCAGAGCGGTGCCCTGCTGAGGACTGGCTGCCCTCCACCTCTCTGGAGAAAGACAGGGGGGTGGGGGTGGGAACCAAACGGGAATAAACTGGGCTTTGGGAAGAAATCAAGGCGTAAACCTTCAGTCGTACTGTATGTGGTGCCTTCTCCACTGCAGGGTGAGGGCTACTGGGTCCATTTAGGCAGATGTTGAGTACAGGCACATACGTTAACGCTGACAAATAATGACACACATCTGTCTGTGTTTGAGGCCCTGGCTGTGTGAAGGTCGAGGCAGACGGAGCTCTGGGCTGCCGGCGCCGCCTCTGGACTTCTGCTTGATATTTTGTTCACGTTCTCGAAGTGATCAGCAGCTGCAGCCAGAGCAGCTGAACTGATATTTCGGCGTCGATGGGTGGTTCGATACGAGGGGCTTGGTGACGTCTGAATGGCAGAGAAGAAGACAGCACGTTCTACAGACAGAGCCGGACTTCCCCCTTTAAACAGTGTGAGCAGCATCCGTCCTCAAATGAGCTGATTCTTTAAGGGAGATGTTTAGGAAGACATGTCTACTATGTCGCGACATCTCCATTAACTTGTCTTTACATTCCTTTTTGGGAAAGATGGAGAGTCAAGCTTAGTCAGATGAGCACATAATGGGGGAGATGTCTAGGATTGGGATGGAACTTTCTCATCTACTGTCTTTGCCGCCATCTTCTCTCCACGCTGTTGTTTTGCGACCTGCCGCCAGGGGATGATGCTTGCACTAGCTGTTGGAGAGCACGGGCAGGAGGACAAAAGGTCAGAGGTCGCGGCTACGAGGTGAGCCAGGGGTGGTTGAGGCATTCGCTGGCCGAGGCCCTCTTCTCAGGCACCATCTCCAGCATGGGCAGGAGGAAGTGGGTGAAGTGGCCGGCGTCTTCGTGCGCCCAGCCGTACTTCTCCACCAGCACGTCGAACAGCGACCAGGGCTTTAGCTTGGTGATATGCCGCAGCTCACCTGTACGGGACGAGAGGAAACCCGGTCAACAGCGGCGCCAGAGGGTGACGCGGTTCAGTCTGGCTCGCTCACCCTGATTACAAACTCGTAGGCAGGGCTCCTAGTCAACAAATCCCAAGAAATGACCAACATTAATCAGCCACACCAATAAATTCATCCAACACAACATCATAAATATGTATTTATACACATAAACAGTAAAAAGTAGCACCAGGCATGTGCTATTTATGTCATAATGATAACTTTCATTTTAATAAATTATATACTGTGGGTTCACGTTCTTTCTACTGGATTTGTTGACATTTACAAAAAAATAATAGACGACTACTGTATCTATCAGGCCATGCATTTATTTACATCTTCTCAAGTCCCAGGAGATTCAACTTAGAGATTTTCGGGCTCCATCCCAGTGCAATGGAGACCAATTCTAGGATTAGAATTTTCCATATAAATGGTTGAGCAGCATGATTTTGTAGAAACAGTTTGTCCTTGATACAGTTTCACAATGATATTCATAATTGTAAAAAGTAAAAAGAACTGGCGCATGACTATTCTGCCGGCTCCATCACGACAGCAGCTGATTTATGAATGTATGCAGAGCTGTAAAGACATCTACAGGAGCACAGGGAGGATGAGATGGATGTAAATATATGCTGAAAAAAACTTAACAAGAATGAAGAAGAGGAAGGGGTTCATTATTAAAGAGGGGTCAGTGACCAGAGAGCAGCAAATACAGTAGAGGACGAGAAACCACTTTCTCTGTTTTTGCCAGCATCAACATCATAAGCTGTTTCTTACATTAACAAAAACAGCACATTTTATAAATTGATGCATCTTTTTGATTAGGTTTTGATTAAGCTACTTTTTGCCCGAGCAGTGTACAGTAGAAACAAGGTAACCGGGCCGCTGGACTCCATCGCAGCAGACGACAGCGGCCCAGAGAAGCAGGGAGAGAAAGTCAGAGCAGATTAACAGAACGCCCGCAGATAAAAGGAACATTGAGACATCAAGTGTAGGCTCAGGCCTCAGATACAGAGAAACATCAAAGGCAGAATATTCAGGTCTCATGACACATTATGAGGAATATATGAGCAGAAAGGGAAGAAGATCGCGGGCGGGAAGAAAGGGAATAAATGAAAGAGTGCAGGGGTTATCGGCTGTATCACACACGGATCTGCACACTTACCAGGCTCCAGACTTCAGAGGTGAAGTCTCATTGTATGTACTGAGCATGGGCTAAGACGACTGTACGGACAGTATCACTGCTAATGCTGCTACTGATGCTGCCAGAGATGATGAGCTCGTCCTCTGAACGACTGACCTTCCCAACAACTGCTGTGTCTAACTGAGTCATCGATTCTAGATCTGACTTAATACGATTTTAAATTCAATGTCCAGGATGTCACAACTTGCCAAATTATACATGATCAATAACTAGCAACACTGGGGAATTAATATGTGCTAAAATTCACAATTCATAATGATTTCTTTTATTTTGGGAGGTTGTTATTGTGACGTGTTTATTCTGTTGTGCTTGTATTTTCCTGTTTATCGTCACAGAGCTGCAGGTTCGGCAAAAACGACTGCCTTTTATAAACACAAATGAGCAGCAGTGATGTTACACTATAATAGTGATTATACAATATAAATTATTACCCTACCCTTAAGTGTATTAACTGAATTTCTTGATCCGGACTTTCTCTTCGCTCACTCCAGCTACTCCGACAGGGACAAGGCCTAGCTTCATCTAACCAGCCACTAACCATTGTGTTGTTTACCTTTCTTGGAGAAAAACTCTCGGCTGTACTTCCCGGCAGCGACCACTTTGCGTGGGACCTTCCCAAGGAGCTCCATGATCAGAGCGATGTGGTCTGCCCGTCACCACATACATCGCAGAGGGAACAGGTTCAGCAAATACAGCATGCACACACATCAACACGACAGGCTGTGCGAGACTGAGACACACCGCTGCCCTTTGGTCCAGCATGGACACGCTCGCAGACAAAGACCCATTTCAGCACCAAAGAAACTTCAGTTTAGATTTTTTTTTTTATCAAATCCAGATTTCAGAGGCTTTCCAACTGTCTGCTAGTGTCCATTTTTGTCCATCAAGTCTGTGTGTCTCAATCCCACCAGCTCTGTGAGCAGCGCTACCTCGTCTGTTGAAGAACTCCCGGGAATATTTTCCGGAGAGTGCAAAGTGCCTCGGAATACAGCCCAGCAGCTCTATGATGTGGGCTATGTGGTCTACGGAGGAGAGAGGGGGGGTGGGTGGGAGGGGAAAAGGATGATGGAAAAAGGAAAGAAAGAGGGAAAGAAACGCAGACAAAAAGAGAAGTCCAGTAAAGAGGGGATGAAAGCATAAAAGATGTTGTGGGTAGGATAATTAAAACAGGGAGGGAAAGTGATAAAGAGGAGAGAGAAAGGAAAAAAGAGATAGTCACAGACAATAAAGGAGAAAAACCTGTGTTAGTGAGCCGTGCCTCCACAGCAGAGGTGATGAAATGAAATGTTCAGCATTGAAATAAATACGACATGCGTTCAGGCGCTCAACCGAATAGACTGGAACCCGCAGCTCGTGACGCTCACGCCGGCCTAAATGACGGCAGGTGGCAGGTGTCTGTCATGCACAAAGCCACACCGTGTGCACAGCATGCAAAGGGAGGTTAACTGCGTGTGACACGCAAAAGAGCTGCCCCAGATCAGAGATCAGCGGCAGCGAAGAGAACGAGGTGCGAAACCAGGAGGAGGGGGAACACGCTGTGGGAAGGGGCCGTGGGGTAAAAGGGGAGATACTGAGGTAATGGCAGGAATCTGCATGCAACTCACCGGGCTATAGATACACACAGGACGCTCCATCATAGTTACATCTAACCAAAGAGTTTGTTTCCCCTTACGCTCCAAATGTGCAGATGTGAGCGGGCTTCGTGTGAGCTCTCTGTGTATCTATAGCATCTCTGGGTACGGTAGAGTGGAGGCAGGTGGAGGCAAAGCAGCAGGATGTGAGGACAGGATTTACAGGCGACAGTGGATAGTGGGATTTGGGGGAAGGGTCGGTTCCTTTAAGCTGAGTAGCTGTTACTGCTTCAGAGCCTCGTCTTTAATTGTGACATTTTCTCCATTGCTTGGATGCACTGTTCCATCTTTGAGAACGGAATCGAATCACTTTGAATACGATTCTTCAAATAATTCACAAAATCTAAAAATCAAATCAAATACCAAACTCAGAAGTGATTTTCTTCATAAATCCTTAGTTTTGTTTTATTGCCAATTAGCTTCCACAACACGCAAAAGTAAAAAAGAATTTGAAATAAATTATAAAAAATAAAAATATGAAAATAAAAACAACAACAATGAATCTGAACAATGGAGATATTGAGCAATTCTTCACAGCTCTTCATTAAACATTTAGGACACTTTGCTTTCACATTTCTATTTAATATGTAACATTACTCGTTTGTTTTTTTTTGTGTCTATATATTTTCCTAATTAAATGTGACTTCCATCGCACACACTCAGATACTCACCCTCATCCCGGGAGTAGTCCTCTCCAGAGTGGGGCTCAAACAGGTAATCTCCAGTCGCCAGCTCAAACGCCTGGGAGGAAAGCGATAGGGTTAGTCTAGCCTGCGTGCAGGTAGCATTCAGACAGGAAGCGTGTGCTGCTCACCATGCAGGCAGTACTCCAGATGTCTGCAGGTGTGCTGTAGCCAGCTCCTATCAGGACCTCGATGGAGCGGTACTGTCGGGTCTGGATGTCCTCTGTAAAGTGCTTGTGCTGTGTGGAGACGAGCAGACCCCCCCCTTAATCAAGCAAGACGAGGCTCTACAGTGTTTGTATACTGGATCTTCACGTGAAATATAATAGAATGAATCTGAGTAAATGTGAGTCAGAGGAAAGTCTAACCGTTTGTCTTTATCCAGATGTAAAACACACAATGCTTCTCTATACGAAGCCCTCAGCCCTGTTTATCCAACTGGATTGTGTTGAGGCATTTAAAGAGAACGTGAGTTCAGCTGTGAGTTTCTAAAAACCAACCCGCTCTGTGTCTTACCACCCAGCAGGCATTTCCAAGATCAGCGATTTTGACTCTAATGGTCTCGGCATTGCGCGGGTCTAATGGGTTGATGAGGAGATCTGCAGCTCTGGCTCTGACTGAGAGGAGACAACGAAAAAAGCTCAGTGAAAAGAAAATACACGTTGTAAAACAGATTCACAATCTGTTTCAATCATATATTTATATATAAATCTAATAAGAAGTGCACAGCATCAACAGACTTCATATTTAAATGACAGTTATTTAATAAAAAATGTATTCATTGTTATTATTTCACAATAAATGTGTTGGGCTTTGTAGTGTAATTAAAATAACAATACAAAAAAATAATAGCATTAAGTGCTTTACAGAATGGAAGAAAACCATGAACAGGAGAATTACAAAGAATATTAAGAAGATTAAGCATATGTTGCCCTGTCTCACCTTTGGGCGTGTCTCCCATGCTTGAAGACGACACAGTGCGGCTCCGGTCAGCTGTGGGGCTGTTGGGTGAGGGTCCTGCTCCGATGTCGGCCGTTCCACCACAAACGGGGTCTCCTGGCTCGGGGTCCAGGGGCAGGTCGGGGAAGAGGGGCATCATACCCCTGTGACGCTCGCTGGAGCCGTTGGTGAGCCCCGGCTCGCCGTTATACAGCTCATACCCGGAGCTGAGGGAGTTGTCCCTGTCCGTGTAGCTGAGCTCCGACTCCACCAGGGGGCACAGCAGAGGCTCCGGGGTGGGCGACGGGGGTGGGGGGGTGCCGGGGTTCGCTTTGGGTCCTTCCGACACCAACAACACGTGGCCGTTAGTTTTGGCAGAGTTGGTTTTGTTGTTGGTGGGCTTGACGGGGGAGGTGCTCTCCGTGAGGAGGTCAGCGGTCGTGTCGTCGTCCTCGTCGTCCTCCTCCTCCTCCTCATCCTCCGCCTCCGGCCCCTTCGACTGGTCCTCTTGCACCTCCGCCTCCTCTGTTTTGCTCTCCTTCTTTGGCTCCTCTGTCTCGTTCTCCTCCTTTTCAGTCTCTTTTTCTTTCGCCCCTTCCTCCTGCTCCTCCTCCTCCTCCTTATCCTCCGCCTCCCCATGCTCATTCTCATCTTCTGTCTGTTTCACTCCCTTCTCCTCCTCCTCTTCCTCCTCTCCTTCCACTTCCTTTGCTTCTGTTGCTGGATCTCCGCTACCTTCCTCTGAGGTGGGGGGAATGGGGGCATCTTTTTCAGCTACAGGCGTGGGCTCCTCGTCGTCCTCCGCCTCCCCGTCGGGGTTGTCGCCGCCGGCGTGCGGCGTCTCGCTCTGATCCTGGGGAGGTGATGCACCTAACGTGGACAGAGGAGAGGAAAAACTCAGAGGAAGCAGGGTGGGAAGAAGAAGATATAAGCACCATCAAAACACCATGTAGGCAGTCAGGAAACCAGGACGAAATGAAAATAAAGAGTTGAGAGAAGGAGGCAAAGGCGAGAATACAAGAATGAAAGAGACAGAAGGTGGAGAGACAGAGGGTGGAGGAGGGAGACGTAGAAATTCAGCGTTGCCTGAGCGCCATACACAATGGGACCAGCGTGGGCCGGGTGCTTGGAGCCGATCCACCTCCTGTTCATTCACAGAGGCTGCACAGACTTGCGAACATATACTGATGAAGCAGATCCGTCCAAGCCACTGCTCCGGTTTAAAGGTATCGTCTTTCTACTTAGATCACAAAATGTAAATTCTGGTCACTAGTCATTTAGAAAAATCCCTGGTGACTCACATGTATGATTAGTCAACCTGATGGGCCTGTCCCTCTCGCCTGCCTCCTCCTCCTCCTCCTCCCCGTCCTCCTCCTCCTCCTCGTCATCGTCGCTCTCTCCCAGGGCCATGCTGGGGCCCAGTGGCAGTGATGGTGGCTGCGGCGGTGAAGGCAGCTTGTGTTCAAGCACCTCGTGTTCCGCCCCGTCTTTGGCTCGCTCCTCCCTCCTCTCCGCCTCCCTCTCCAGGGCTTCAATCTCCTGCATCCGCCGCTCCAGCAGCTCCGCCTGCCGCTTCTGCTTCTTCTTCAGCTTCTTCTTCTTGTTTTTGGAAATCTTCCCCACCTGGGATAGAAAAGGAGGCAGGAGGGGGAGAGGACAAGTCACGAGGGAGGCGGGTATGAACAGACGCTGTTTAAGGAGTAATGTCACATTTGTGCTTCTGATATTTCTACAGACTTTAAAGAAATGGGGGCAGTATCATTAACTTATGACCGCGTCTGATGAATTAGCTTGATGGTCAGTGTGATGGACTAAAGGTCCGTGTGTGTGTGATCATGTGTGTGTGTGTGTGTGCATTCATTTCATACTCACATCTGTTGTACTCACCGGTTTGAGCTGGGGGGCTGTGCTAACTGACAGACAGAAGAGAAACAACAACAGTCACAATAATCAATACACGCCACACCACCAACACTATTCTCCAAAAATTATCTCTTGCTCTCGACACGTAAAGAATCTGTAGGTAAAAAACTGGAGTGAAGTGAAGCTGGACTTTTTCACACTTCTATGACATTAAGAGTTCCATTACTTATTTTAAACCTGATATGAATTAGCATCAGACATGAATTATTAAAAAATAAATACAATCATTTTCAGGGTAATTCATCTCATTCATTCATGGGCATGATTACAAATACATTGATCAACACGATCAACAAACATTTTTTCTTTCCCATTTTGTCCTACATCACGTCTCCAATGAGACAATCACACATTAAAAGTCACTTTGCTCCGTTAAAAACAACCTCGGCGCTGAGAATAACACATATTTGTTTTCTTGACTTAATCGGAGACGCATCTCTTCTGTTTTGACGCGCAGGGTCGTTATTGTTTAGAAATCTAAGCGGCGTAATTGCTAAACCTAAGGCTCATAATTCACTGGCTGACGCAAGCGATCGACAGCTCAAGGAGGGGGGGGTCACGGAGGGGACAGGGTTCAGCTCCAGTTCGTCTGGTCTGTTTCTTTAAGAACGTCTGGAGAGAGGGGTAACGGAAGATGAAAAGGCATGAGGAGTCTGTGTAGCACTAAAAGCAGGCAGCAAAGAGGCAGAGGGCTCTTCTGAGAATCCTCCTGCACCAAACTCTATATGAAACACTTTCAATTACTGCAGAAGGAAAAACAGTCAATGCAATCTACTTCACCATTCTCTTCTTTGAATTATTTCGCCAGACATCTGCATTGGTGTGTTGCCTTTCACACTTCTGAGCCTCATAAATGAACTGCAACCCGGCGGTTGTTGTTCTGTTGTGTTCCTACCTGCGGATCCGGACGGTGGGGGGGCGCCTGCTTTCTGCCACTCGGTCGCCTCCATCGCCATGCGTCTGACGAAGGCATCGTCTACACACATGAGGATGTTCTCCGGCTTGATGTCCGTGTGTATGATTTTACACTTCGAGTGGAGGTAGTCCAGACCCTGCAGCACCTGAACACACATTCACATGAATGCACACGTGAGCTAATGCAAAACGCAGATGAACTCTATTCAGCTCTCTCCCAGAGCCAGAGCTGCGTTGTCATTCTGTGGGGCAGAGACGAGCGGCTGCTGATGTTATGTTCCACCGGTTCCTTTATTCGTTTCTGTCCAGAGGCTCCGAGATGGAGACAAACAACAGTCTCATTTCATTTCTACTCATCTGCTGCTTGGCTTTCGAGAGGCGAGATGCTGGCAGCAGCAGAAACGACTCAACAAATTCACATGCTCATCACGTGGCTGAGAGGAAAAACACTAATCAATATGCATGTTTCAGGATAAAAATATACTTATTCCCTTATTCTCAGATTGAGAAAGCAGTCAAATGCCAGTGAGACTTAAAGTGACAGAGAGGACGTCCGCTTTGAACAAAACAGCTGAATTATTTGAAATTATATGTTACTCACTCATTCAAGATACATCATTCATGTCTGTGTTGCTCGGTACCTGTCTGATAATGCTCTTCACACATGGCAGTGGCAGACCTTGGTAGTTGGATTTAATGATCCACTTTAGCAGGTGGTGACCCAGCACCTCAAACACCATACACACGTCTGGGACCGAGAGTCAAGGCCTAGTAAAGTCACAGCACTGTCAGTCAGACACAAAGGGCGGCTCATGTGATCAGGATACGTATGCCGTTCACGCCAGAGATCTTGAAGTCATCGATCAGCTGGACCACCATGTCCTTGTTGGGGTCGCCGGGGTCGCTCTCCCTCACCTGGAGGAGAAGAAGCAGGAGAATGTAGGAGATGACGATGATCAAACACCGATTCTGGGACGACCGTCCTCCACACGAACCACAGGAAAGAAAGAATAATAACAGATCCTCACACATCGCAGCAGCTTAATCTCATCCAGCGCCGTTTCCGTGTAATGCTGGGCGCTCTTCACCACCTTCATCGCCACAAAGTTCTTCACTCTGCGACAACACACACACACAAGCAGATTCATTTATTTTAAACAGGCTATTAAAGCGGTGATGCTAATTAATGTGTCCATGAGAAAGATGTGAAACTAACACCTGGATTAGTTATTGCTCACTCACACTGCCCACGCTGCCGCTGGAAATGCAAATATGTCGGTCGTGTTGGATTTTATTGCCAACAAATATCTTAGCATTATGTAATTTACACTGTGGACACTAATTGTCTGCAAAATAACTTTTTGAAACATCCATTATTTGATTGTAGAATGTAAAACAAATAAGCCCTAATACAGATTCAGTGACTTCATCCAACATTTGTCACACACTGTTTCTAACTCAGTGTCCGTAACCCAACGTGGTGGTTGGTGTCCAGCCATCATTAGTGTAATTAACACCCGTGACATGAATAGATGAGCTTGAGCGTGTGTGTGTGTGTGTGTGTGAGTCAGTGAAAGGTGACACTGGGTTGATGACAGTGTCATCCATCCGTCCCGGTTGCCTCGCGAACGCAGAAACAACATTACAGTGCAAGGCGGTGTTAGTTGCAACTGTTGCCGTGGTGACGTGCCAGACGCTGTCAACAGGTGCCTACGTGGTGAGTGCAGTGTTTCTTCAGTCAGATGAAGGGAAGGAGCAAGATCCCCTTCGTTCTGAGTCCTGAGAGTCTTTTCTGGGTCGCCATGTGTTTGTGGTGAAAGTCTGTACCTGTGAAGCTGAACTTAAGTGTGTGTGTGTGTGTGTGTGTGTGTGTGTGTCTTACTGTATGTCCCAGCACAGCCATACGGTGGAGAAGTGGCCCCACCCCAGCTTCCTGATCACATGGTACCTCCCGTTGAACAAATCCCCGATCTTCACCGGATGGTACCCTCCTGAGAGACGACGGGAGAAGATGAAGGTTACAGGTGACTCTCAGTGAGGATGTACAATCCATTAGAGAGAGCAGCAGCGAGGAATGGAGGTCAGGCGGAAAACGAGACAGGAGACACTTGTTTTGTGACGGAAAAAGAAGAAGCTTCTTTCAGAGGATAATAAAAGCTATAAGAGTGATGCTTTGCTGCAGCGTTTACAGGATGTGTAGCACTAATCAGCTCTGTCATAGCGTAGCATCCACGCCCCTTTCCGGAAACAACCAGACAACCTTGAACCGCCGGTGTCACAACTGCTGAGCGTCTCCCGCTTGACAGCATGACCCGCTCTGCTGCAAGTCCCATCAGGACGCAGAGGGGAAAGATGGAGGACGGGGCGTGAACGCGGACGGGGACAGAAAGCGGCGTCAGGGCAGCCTTCGTGGCGCTGATGGACGTAGACGGTGGAATTAATCAGCTGGGACGCGGCGGCGCGTGTGGCTCCGCCTCTGTGTGGTTCTGACCTTTGCAGTAGTCCGCCGGATCCTCCTGCTCCTCATCGTCGGAGCCCAGGATCTCCTCCTCCGGCTCTGGGGGAACCGCCGGCTCTGGGGGAGGCGGAGGGGGCGGCGGGGGAGGAGGGGCGCTCACGGGGGCTTTCTGCTGGGTCTCAGGCCTGAAAACACGACAATGGGCTGAGAGTTAGTCGGTAACTTTGACTGGAGGCCTCTCTCGTGGCTTCAACCATTTCCACTTACATGAATGTTTTTAATCATTTGTGACTAATAAAATGCATCTGCAGACTGAGCTTTAAGAACAGATTACTAATGAAAAAAACTCACAACCTTTTCATATATATATTAATAAATGTCAGTTTAACAGTCGTTCATTCTGTTGCGACGTCTACATTTGCAGTCAAACGCATCAGACAAGAGAAGCACTACCTGAAAACCACAGCTTGTACCTCTATTTTTTATATAGTGTGTCTGATAGGAATAATGACACTGACTCATTAAATAAAATACCTTCATGGCAACTACTATATCATACGCTAGCATCAGCTCTACAGGGTTCTTCTACTGCATGTGGTCAGTCTTTTCACTTATCAGCCTTGTTCCACTTCCTCTCACTCGTCTAAAAAGGAACTGAGCCCATGAGAGGGGACACATTAAAGAGGCAGAGCAGGGGCCGCCTCTCTCTCCAGGGTCGGGTACATTTTAAGGATTCAGCCGACGCTTATCCAGGGCGACTGACTGTGAGGTCCAGGGGTTCAGGCCACACCACAGCCAACATCGATGCCATCGTGGCACCTCTGTGCCTCTGGGCTCATGACACAGTCATACTAAATTTAATCCCCGTCGGTCATTTGATCTAATCCGGCCACGCTGCTCCTACTGCTGCTGCATATTTGACAGAGCTGTGAAAAAAAGGTGATACGTTTCCACAACTGATGTCAAGATCACGAAGTTTGGGTGAAGATAAGGAAGTGACAAATGAGCAAAATGAGCCACTCCTCATCTCTGCTGAAAACAAGAGTCTTAAGGCTACATTAGCTGCAATTAGCATAAATGAACCGGCTGCAGTACTGAATAATGTTGGATAATAAAGCTTCAACGTGGAAAAATAAAGCAAGAGTCATGTCGACGCCGGCCAACGAGTGGAGAGCTCAGCTGCTTAGTGATGCAGGTGCGCGTCTACTCGTCCTTTTTGTCACTTTAAGGGGAACCTTAACGACATCTCCGTGACACTGAATTATACAACTGCCCGTGAACGCGTCGCCTAAGAGAGCACGACAAACAAACTCTTCCGCCGTCGCCACCGCCAACTGTTAAATTAGGACACAAAATACATCCAAACACATAAACGCACAAAGCCGCCGTTTGTGAGCTGTTATAAAATTGCGGTCACAGGCACGGCTAGAGCCTCTTGGTGCGTTGCCATGGCAACTGCAGAGCAAAAAAAAAAAAAAAAAAAAAAAAGAGGGAGAGAGACGCGGGGGAAACGGCGCACAAAGCGTTAACGTGGCGACAAGGCCAACACACAGACACACAACAGCAACGGCGCTTCAGTGCGGCAGCGCTGGACGCTGGCGCTTCACAACGGAGGGATGTGCCCTCGGTGCCGCTTCCTTGACAAAGCAGTCACGTAGGGTATCATACATCACTTCTATAGGCTCAGTGCTTGTACACGGCTCATCCTGCCATTGGCTCGACGAACACACAGCCCCCCATAAATGTCTGGACCCAGGCCGAGCAAAAAAAAACACTGAGATAGCCTGAAAGGCGGCTGGAGGAGAGACGTGACAGAACCGGGGGGAATCACACGGACGATGGAGGAAGGTTCAGAATGAGAGAGGTGGTGACAACTAGAATAGGACGAGAGGAAGTCAGACACAGGGAGATGCAATCAGAGAGATGTAATCAGAAGCAACAAACAGACAGAGGCAGACAGAAAAACATACCGACACAATGTGGAGCAATGGCTGAGAGAGAAACAGGGGCAGACGCTGAGCGACACGAGCAGAGACGGAGAAAATGAAGAGAGAAGCGAAGAGGCAGAATAGAAGGATAACAAGCAGAGACCAGTCTGAACAGAGCAAAGGAGAACAGAGGATGACAGACGGATGGGAAGTAAATAAACAAGGACAGAAGAAATAATGCTTTTCATCAACACAGAGGTTCTATACACCGAGTGAAACAGCTGGAGGTGGAGGAGTATGAATGCTGAACAAGTGGGAAACACCAGCAGGAGGAAACAGGAGACAAAAACAAACTAACGTCTCTCACACTATTACATGATTTGTCAGATGCTTTTATATCATATGAGCAAACAAATGGCAGAAGAGTGTTTTAGATTTGATTCATCCTTTAAATAGCAAATGTTATTGTAGCAATTTAAATTTACATTAATTGTGTATTAATTTGGGAGGGTACTATTGCAAAGTTGTGTTGATCAGTTGGAGCTTATCAAGTACCATGAAAGTTCAGCCCGACAGGTGTGTGTGTGTGTATGTGTGTGTGTGTGTGTGTGTGTGTGTGTGTGTGTGTGTGTGTGTGTGTGTGTGTGTGTGTGTGTGTGTGTGTACGCTATTGTAATGGATGCGTTTCGTGCACGCGCTACATTAGTGAAGCTGAGCCGTTGCTGAGGTGACAGCAGGTCGAGACAGGAGTCGACCGCGCTGCATCTCTTCCATCTTGTGTGCGGGAACATGCCCGGACGCCGCTCACGTCCCGGCCCGAGCATGTGTGTGTTCACACCGTGCTCAGCTTCAGCCTTCCCACTCGCACCTCGACGGCTTCTGCAGCACAGCGTTGACTCTGCAAAGGCCCGGTTCCTTTGACAAGGACTCCGAACAGCTGCTGAAGACGTCTTTCTTCCAAATACGAAACAATTACTTCCATTTTGTTTCGCTCTATTTTACTAAAGTGAACAATTTGTTGTGCTGAGAATGGAGAGAAAATAACACTGAGCAGGAAATAAGAGATAAATGGTTTTGTTTGACAAAATCCACGGGGAGGAGATTGAAAGGGGTAAATTCCTCATCATACCCCGCTGCATAATCGTGCCTCAACAGCTCCGTGTCTGTAAACTGCCGCTCTGACGGGGCCGGGCTAAAAATAGCAACGGCAACTTCAAGATTTACCCTCCAAACAAGTATTACGTTTGATGCAGCGCGTGTACAGCTGTGTCCACACGGAAAAGATCCGTGTGAGCACCACAACTAATTCACTTCAGCCCATTCAGACGTCGCTCTCTGGTTGATCGTGACTCTGGAGCTGCAGTATTTCAGCCTTTCCACGGAAAAAGAAATAGTGTAACTGAATGCAACGGCCTTCAGGGACGTGACACCGGTGACTTATCACGCACAGAGCATTACTAACGCATCCCTGGCCAGCGAGAACAGCTGACCGCTCCAGTTTATCACCAAGGTAACAGGTATTCCTTAGCAACAAGAGCATCGTCCTCCACCGTCAACGTTGAGGCGTGGGATTCTGACTGCGGGTGTCCTTCGGCTCGGCCATTCACGCGGCGGCGGCGTCTCTGCCGCCGACTGATTCATCGCTCCTCGCTCCTTCCCTCCGTCTTGGCCGGCCTCAGCAGGACAGGTGACTCACTCTCTCCTCTCCTCCGGAGGATCTGTCTGCTCGAGCCGAGATCTCGCCGCTATTTTCAGGACGCAGCCTGACGTCACGGGCCTCGCTGCACCCATGTAACCTGTATTTGCTGTGGATCACGCTGGAGACAAACGCTCCCTCATACAAGTGCATTGACACAGGTGCAATGCTGGACTCTCCCACAAATTTTGAACGTGAAAGCGGCTAGAAGCAGAAAATTCTATTTCGGCTTCAGAGGGATTCTCGCAGGCTAGAAGAGAATCAGCAGCGAGGCAAGGGGCCCAGACAACATCGGTTCCAAGAAAACCAAGCATTTCCAGTATTTTGTTTTTGTAACATCTAATGGAGATTCCCCAAACACTTTCTTTACATGAAATGCTTGTTTTTGGTCTCCATTTGTCTAAGCTAAACACTATACAGAGGAACAGAGTCTCATCCAAAGTAGTGGGCCGCAGGGTTCAAGCCACACCGCTCTGAAGCCGAATTGGCTGCTGCAGTCGCTGAACGTAAAACCACACTCCACGCTACAGCGAGCGAGCTCTGCCAGCGAGGTGTAACGCGAGGCAAACACAAATACAGGCAGAAGCAGACGCAAAGACCTTCAAAAGGTCACAGGTCACGAAATCTGCTGAGCGGAGTTCATGCGAAGCCACAGGAGCACGTGTGTCTGAGCGCTCGTGATCGAAACAGCTGACTTTGACGGGAAGATGTGCACTAAAAGGAAACAACAGCACCCGGGTGGCAGATGTGCGTGTGTGTCCACAGCCTTGAGCCATAGCTGCAGACCCAGCAGGACCAGCGCATTCTGACACCCACAGAGAAGCACATTCACACCAAGAAAATCTCAATTCCTCATGCATCGTATGCAAATCCTGAGTGAGCGTGAGGTCATGGCTCAGAAACATCCAACCGTGCATCTTACGCTCGCTCTGTGGTATTTACCTTGCAGCGCTCCGTCTATAGAACACGCACTGTGTTCTGTAGAAAGGCATTCCAGTGACGTCAGCCAACCACAATGCTTGGCACTGTCAAAGTTACACCAGCCCATGCTTGCATGCAGATGCATGTAAGCAACATGGCCGTACTGTACATACGCGCAGGAAGCACAGACATGCTGACATCAACCCGCTGATATTTACCATGTGATATAAGCACAGACATCCGCTCATCTGTTGCTCTACGCAGACCAGATGGAGGGTCGAACAGGAAGGAAGGACGCGATGACTGGACAATGAACCAAACCAAATTACCTGCATGCGTCTTCAACGGGCAAAATTGAGTCATAGCGTCATTTACAGCAATTGAAGAGGAGGATTAAAATTAGAGCAGCTACAACTACTGTACGATAATGAGTCCACCTGCAGACGCTGTTCTCCCATGTGTGACTCCAGGCTCCAGAGCAGGTGACCTCGCACTGAGATTGCTTTGGTGAAACTATTAATTCTGAATTTATCTGTTTTACACTTTTAAGAAAGTGGTTAATTGGCCACGTAAGAAACCGGGTGATGCCAAAATGACACAAGGCTGCATCTGCAGAGCACCAGGTTCATTTATGAACATAAAGTTAGGAAAATAAACCTTCTAACATAAAGAGGTGAAGTATATATATATAAATTCCAAGCGGTGGAACCAGACTGTTAATTACGAGCGCAGCTCCTCCCATGGGGCCTCGCTGATAGCAAAGCTACGTAACAATGAACCTCCTGAAATTTAACATAATGTTATGAGTTTTCAGACGGGACCTCGACCAGTTTTTTTATTAATCACTGCCATTCAAAGGAGATGCCTCAATTATTGGGATGCATGTATATGTGTCTCAGAGCTACAGTAAGGTCAACTCAAGGAGGAGCCAGAACAGTACGTCTCATTTCACTCATGACTGACGTGGTCACATCGTTCTGTATTGAAGATGCATAATGTTCTATAGGAGAAGACGAATCAGGGTTGTTTTGTTCACGTGTGGGTTAGATTAAATAGTTGTTAATAGAGTTTAAACCACAGATCAACCGCTTGAAATCGCAAAGTGACTCAGGTTTAACTTTTACCAAGGACTTCGTAAACGTATTATGCAGTAAACCGATAGTTGTTTATTGAAAAATCAATGTTATATTATATATTTTGAATTTCAAATATTTCCCCATGATACAAAACAGAGAAAATCAGCAAAAAAATAAAAACTAAATACCCTGTCTAGATAACAGATGACTATTAATTAATTCTCAAAACAAACACATAATGACTGCGTTTAATTAGTAATTACTGCCTGAATTGACTCCTGACTCTTGTAAACTTCATGTGCGCAGACCTTACTCTTCACACCATGTGTTTTGGGGGAAATATTTGCATTTCTGTCCTTGCTGCTAATGTCTCTGAGACATAATTGACGGAGCCCTGGAGCCTGTGTACAGACATGAATCATTATTTAGCCTAATAGCCCTGTCAAGCCAGGCCTGCTTTGACACTTTCTGCAGCTTATTATTTCCTCCTGAGCACGACTCTTGTACAGGAGCAAACACGGGCTCATTAGATAGAATGTTAAGACAAACCAAATACGACAGAAGCGAGACTTAGCTTTGCCGGGTCGCAACCGGACCTCACGCCCCGTCTCAAATCTCGCCTATTAGTCCTGTCAATCCAGCGCCACTCTGCTCTCCTCTTGGTTTAGGCTTTGTGGCCTCTACCTGGTTCTCAGGGCCCTGTGGCGCAGACGGAGCGCGCACAAAGCCAGACCCCACTTCTTCTTGGCGGCCAAACATGAGCTTAGCTCCATAGGACGGGAGAGAAGGGAGGAAACGCAGCAGCTCGCGCTCGGTGTCGCAGCCTCACGGACACGGCGGGGCAGCGGCGAGGCAAAGCCAGGCGCATTCCAGCACACGTCACGCGGGGCTGTGGCACCTACGCGTCAAGCAGCTCTGTCCATGCCCATTTAGATGCGAGTGTGCACACACATGCCCTCACATTGTGTTTATTTTACACAAAAGAGCACAAACACGGTCAATCAGCCTTTCAGACAACTCTATTCCCAAAACACTACAGGACGGTACATCAGGACAGAGAGGAGCAATTTACATACAGAACCTCAGCATCACAAGACAGATCAATTACTGTATCAGCAGGAAGACTATTATTGGTGTAAATGCTTTAAAATGTGTACTGTCACAGCTAATAGAGACACGCAGCAGCAGCACCGCACCCAGCCAGGCCCCGTCTACTGCTGTGAAGCTACAGGCCTGGGTGTGAGCACAATGTGCCAAGTCGGCCTTTTAGGAGACTTTCACGAGTTCAGAGCTCAGTGAACCTCGCCCACGCAGGGCAAAACGAACGCACCCACCACTACGCTGCAGGAAGAGACACAACAGTGCAGCAGTGTTTCCACACACGGCCCATGAATGCAGGTCTCAGTTATGCAGCAGACGAGTGACTCAGTCCTTCGGGCCGTGAGGCGTCGATAAGGGGGTTACGTGCGCGAGCATGCACGGCCTCCTGTGTTTGTGTTTGTGCGAGACTGTAGGAGACAAAAAGAAAAAATGGTACGTTCAAAAAGGAAAACATGTTATCTTTTCACACGCGTGCATATGCCAAGCCACACAAACAAGCAGGTTCCTCCAACCACACGCACTCACGAAACAGGAAATTATCATTCCACTGCTTCAGCGCTGCAGCATCAGGACAGATTAGTCCCCCGGTGACCCAGCATCACCCACCACACTGCGCCAGCCTGCAGAGAGCCATCTATCTCCCCCTCCCATCTTCCCTCACGTTCCCTCACTTCTTCTTTTTATCTTTGACTGTCTGAGGCTCTCCAGCTGGCTCCTCTGCTCCTCTCTCTCCTGAGGTTTCTGCCGTCCTGTCCCGTGCTTTGCTCCATGTCTCCATCTTCCTCTGAGGGATCGTTTCTCTCCCAGGGCCATCAGCCCCACCTTTAAAAATCTTTAACCTTCCTGAAATCAATGTTACTAAAAGTTTATGGATAAATGTAACGTAATGAAGGGAACGGCTCTGACTGCATGCTGAACATCCACATCGGTGCTCAAAGCATTGCACAGTAAAATAAGAAACACAGAGAGAAGGTTTTTCCTCTTACTTCTGTTCCACACTGTGTTGCATAATGGTCTGTGTTGCAGGCTATTATTAGCATAGTGGTTAGCATAGCTTAGTAAACACAACACTAAGCAACATGTAAACAATATCAATGTATAAACGTAAAGTCGGTTGCAAAATGAGAAACTGGATTATAACCAGTTTCCAGTCTGTTACACAAATGCTGAAGCTTGTTCACATTTTCTGCCCGAGCCTTGTTAGACAACTTTGGCACAATGACTTAACAGCAAGAATCACAACAATGAACAGGACCAGTAATGAGTGCGGTAATGACCACTAATTACAAAATGCTACACGAGATGTGGTTATGACTTAAAAAGCCATTTGACTGGAACAAGCACCGGACGACACTAAAAGAAAAGCAGGGTAAAAAAAGAAAACACAGCAGATCAAAATAAAGAATAAACAGCTTCAGGAGAAAGAGATGCTAAAGACAGAAAGGTGAGAGGGGGTGAGCTGAACTTAGCATATCTGCACAGGAAAGACTGGAATGCTGTGTATATGTAAACATGCGGAGTCTACAGGGAAAAGGAGCGATAAGCTGCTTCTCCCGCGGATCCAACGGCCAAATTCCCAAAACAGCATCATCCTGGAACAGGGATCCATCCTGTTACTTTAATGGTGAATACTGACTTCACCCCAAACCACCAGCGTCCCCCCTTAACATAATGCCACAACATGATCTCTGACCCCGTCTCACACTTGATAATATGGTGAAACCCTGCTGGAGCTTCACAGGCGGGTCGGGTGCCTGCACACAGATCACATGAACCCGCTGCCTCCAGCTCCACGTCCGCGAGGTGTCCTGTTCCCGTCTGTTTATAACTGATTAATAAAGGAGCGTAAGGGCACGATTCCCAGTGTTTCCATGGCGACAAGATGAGAAACAGAGAAAGTTGGGCCATCTTCAGACCAGCTTCCACTATACAAACACCCACAGTCAGATGTATTTACCATTGCTACAGCACTGACAGACCTTTGGGGGACAGAAGGGGCTCCATCTGTCCAGGTGAAGGTCAATCATCTCATCATTCCCACACCTGGACTGGTGGGATGCTATAAACAATAATGTGAAAGCACAACATCCAACACTACTACATAAAACCTAAAATGTTTCTCCAGTGAAGAAATAATTGCTGATTTTATTATAAAAATAAACCACTCACTTAAGCATATTCTAAAAGTCATTTAGCTGAATGGCAGAGATTTAATCTGTGATTTTAAAAATTCATTAATCAAGGAAAACCTACATTTTCTGCTTTTGCCACTGTAAAAGGATTATGTGAAGACCCTGGTCTATTAAGAAAATAACCGGCACATTAAATTGGAATGAAAAATGCTTCTAGTACAGATTTAGTTTTATTTAGACGGGAAGGATGAGTGCTTAAGATAAGATCTGCATCCACGTCCACGTGGCGTCTTCTTCTAATCTTCTGACACTTTCCAGACACGTTTCTCTTATTTTACATGTCCTACTTTTCCTCTCTTTGTCTGCGTTTCAGTCCATGAAGTGAGTAAAAATCACACATCAACAAATCACACTTCTCACACCCACAAATCCACAAGAACATTTAAACCATGCATATGGATTTTATGCTAATTCGGGGGAATTAAATCTACCTGTCGTCTGTGTCATGGGATATTTATTCTTTATCTACTACGTGCAGTTGGGAGTGGACGTGGCATCAAGAGCTCAGTTAAGAAGTACTTGCGCGAATGCAGACGGTGAATTGAGACAATCAGCGTCACAGACAGAGGTTTACCCACCAACACCGCGTCTCTGCTAAGGCTACATGCCAGCTTTGCTACAGAGCCAGTAAACTCTTGACCTTCGTGTGTTTATTTCCTCAAACGTTAAATCCTTAAAGAAAGTTTCTTGGAAAGACATAAGCCCTCCGCCCAGCAGCATCGGTTATGACCGACGTGCCATCACGCGCCGAAAGAAGCTTTAAGCTTCTCAAACTCAGCGACAATGTCAAAACACTTACATATCATCGCGCGCACACACACACACACACACACGCTCACACACACACACACACGTCCTCCATCCATCTACGTCGTGCCTCAAGTGCTGAGTTACACAACAGGGATCGTCTTCCTAATACAAGTGCTCCAAGAGAAATTTGTCACAGTGCCTCTTGCTCATTTTAGGTGCAACTCGTCCATCGACTTGGGTCAACAGATGCAGTCTGCCCGTGTTGTTGACATACACGTTAGTGCACATCGCAAGCGAAGCACGAGTTTGAGTTGTGTGTCTGCGAGGCACCAGTGGCCCAGATGGTTTTGTCTACACAAACCGGTACCTTCCACAAGTCAGGACCAAAAACAAACTGGAAGCCAGGAACACGAAGCAACGCTGTTTTATGCACAGCAAACTAACAATGGGTAAATTAGATAATGGAATGGGATGCAATTGTTCATTAGCTACATTCACTTAGAATTTTTTCGTTGAAGCATCATTGGAACTTCACGGGAGCCTGAAGTGACCTAGAACAGATGCTCTGTTCATCGGCCGATCAGCACAAACTTCACGAGACTGAAGCCACTGGATGTGTGGGATTTTTGTTTAATCACGTTAATTATTGAAGCCACTGTTACGCAAGAGCTGGTGTCTTCATGCATCACGAGCAGAAAGGCCGCCCAGTGCCCAGGACGCACACAAGCCTCGCAAAGCTACAGATTTCTCTCTGATCCTCGGCGCAGCTTGTGGGATCTGAGCTGCCTTCGGCTTTGAGCGCGGGGGGCGTTATCAGGCCGGCCGGCTTCATAGCTAACGGCATAATTAGGCTCGTATTTACCAAGTCTGACAGAAACAGGGATGAAATGTCACGTCTGGTCAAACTACGCTCCCGCGCTGGTCGCACAGAGGTGAACCTGGGCGACAGCAGGCTCTGCTTTGTTGCCGCTGTCACATGAGAAGCATCTATGAGCACCGTTGTTACCTGTACAGGAACACACCGGTGCATTACTCTTAATTACAGTTGGTGCAACCCAAACAATGGGGGAGAGGGAGGCCGGATTCACAGTCCACCACTGCTGCCGGGTTCAACTGTTACAGAGCTGTGTCTACGTGGCCCCGACCCGGAGTCCGTTCCTGTTTCCACCCACGTGCGTCTTTTCCACACCCTCTTCCTCTAAATTAACCTTCACATGTTCACCACAAACTGCCAATATAATGCTGCTCCCCTCTGTGACCAACTGCCCGTGCACTAATGCCTGACCGGGCCGGTGCCGTTGCCCGGCGGCCCTGGTCCGGGGCCCGGCGCTCGCCCGCGTGGACGGCAGCGGCGCCGCCTGATCGCACTTGGCACAGCTGCAGTGGCTGGCTGCTCCGAACCCGTCCAGCGCCCGTCGCATCGGGCTCCCTCCGCCTTTTGCACGCTCGAAAGCGGCAACGTGGGCTCGGTCCAAAGAGGAATGGGGAATGAGACGCAGACGCGCTGCTCAAAAGCATGCCGGAGCTTTAGAATGTCATGGGAACTCCCCTTTTCTATCTTCACTTCCTGAGTTGACAATGAAACAACACTGATTTTCTAAATTAGAACAATCTCAACAAACCCTGAATCAAATAGAATATCACATTCAGATATAATCCATGAATGACTACTGAAAAACCTTCAGAGGATGATTCAGAAATAAATTCGGCACCAAATGTGCTGCTGAGACAGGACTTCACGTGTGTTTTGGAAAAGCTAGCGTCCCACGTGACTCGCGGCGGTTTGCGACTTTGCTGTTCGTACTCAACACCGTCGCCGCACGTTCCCCCTGATGACGCGTGGAGCCGGGCGCCGCCTGTCAAACTCCAGCCCTGTGGCGTCCAGAGGTGCTGTCGGCCTGTAGCGCTCTGCACCGAGGTGCGTCATGTGGCGGAGCTGCTGCTAACGCTGCTGCATGAGCTCTGTGCACCACCACAAACAGAAAGTGTGCGTGTGAATGCGCTCTTGTTATTGTTTTGACGAGAGATGCTGCTGCCCAGGGCTCCAGGTACGTCCTGGCTGCAGCAGTGCGTCCGCTGGCATGTTTATGTCATCGAGGTCGGTTCGTTTAGCGGCCGACCCAAACGTTACAGCACCAGGCAACAATGAAGCGCCGCATTTTTTCCTTCCTTGATACAGTCAGACTGCCGTGACCCAGACAATAGCACGCAGAAAGAGAAACAGGCGGAGAACATGGAGGCTGGTGGTGGAGCAGGGCTGAGCTGGGAGCAAACGAAAGGAGGAAGAGGCGGAAGGGCAGGTACACAGACGCATGGGGTGAAATGATAAGGAGCCAAGCACGGAGGAGGTGGTGTTACCTTTCAGGGGACGAGGATTTCTCCGAGTTCACGGACATGAGCGGTGCCTGTTAGCCGCTCGCTGGCCGAGGGACCACAGGAGACGGCGAAATGGAACAGAAAGCTGCTTCCTCTCTATTTTTTTGGGGGACTCTTCTCTCCCTGTCTCGCTCGGCTGTATGTCTCAGCGAAGGAGGAGAGGGTTACTGCCTCCCCTCCTCTTCCTCCTCCTCCTCCTCTTCCTGTGTCTCTCTTGTCCTCTTGCTCAGAGGAGAAGAAAGGATGGAGGACAGGGCTCAGCAGCGGATGAAAAGGAGCAGCAACTGTGCAGGGCACAATCCAGCTGAGTGTGCATGTGTGTGTCTGCCTATGTCTGCATGTGTGTATGTGTGTGTGTGTGTGAGAGAGAGAGCTGATAGAACGAGCAGCAATGTCAGTCAAGTGCCCCTCCTCATGCCCCAGCCTCCTTCCTCCCTTCCTTCCTTTCCTTCCTGCCTTCCTTCTCCTCCTTCACCTTGTCTCCCTTTCTCCCCCGCTGTCCCTGAAGCACCTCTGTGTCTCGCTCTTCCCTTTGTCTCCTTCCTCACTGGTGTCGCAGGTTGAAGCGGGTAACGATACCGACACACACAGGCTCTCGATCCACAGTGTGTCTGTCTCTATGTGTCTCTCCCTTCCTTCCTTCGCTCTCTTTCTCTCTCTCTCTCTGGCTGGATCTATCAGGCCTTCTGCAGCTCTGCACAACAACAGAGCCCAGAGCGAGCTGGAGCTTTCCACTTTGTGTGCAGGCAGAGGGGTGTTGGCTCGTCACAGCAACAGGAAAATGAATGCTGTTCTCCTTTAAGCACCCTCCCCCCCCTTTTTTCTATGAAATGAGTTCCTCCCTTCCTTTCTCTCTCTCTCTCGCTCTCTCTCTCTCTCTCTCCTCCAACTGCCTTATTACGACATCCTGTATCTCAGGGCAACGCCGCACAGATCTGCCTTACTCTCCCCTCCTCTTCCCCTCTCTCCTCCTCACTCTTCTTCTCTAAACCTCAAATTTCCACCACTGTGGCTTTATTTTTTTTTGGGAGGGGGGGGGGGGGGGGGGGGGGGGGGGTGCCACTGTATATGTAAGTGTGCCTCATCCTTTTCTGCACCCATCTCCATTTTCTCGCTATCTCTGTGGGCAGATGGGTCTGCTTGCACATGAGTGAACAGCTCACAGAGAGGTAGCCGGAGGGTGTGCCATGGAAGGGGGTCTGACTCAGTCTCTCTCCATCTGACCTCAATATTGGTGCGTGTGTGTAAACGCATATACATGTGTGACTGTGCCTGGGAAATTGTACAGCAGGGGGTTAAAAGACCATCCTGAGGTTGATGTGTCTGAGGGAATGTCCAGTAGGACACGTGTTTGCAGTGTGGACACATTCGTCCCCAAAATAGCCGTTGGTGACACGTCTGCATCGTTATGCATGACCCATCACTGTTGTTATCACACACACACACACACACACACACACACACACACACACACACACACACACACACACACACACACACACACACACACACACACACACACACACACACACACACACACACACACACACACACACACACAAAACAAACCTTACTCAATTACGGCCACATCTGAAATAAAGCTGACAACTTGAACCAGCTGCTACGTGTCTTTTGTTAATAAAATCTCAAATTAATTCACTCACTCTAATTCAATAGCACAAACACTATCTGGACTATCGTGTGCATGAGACACGTCTGAGAGATGGCGACAGAAAGAGAAACAGGAACACAATGATCCCTCTTCTATCCTATCTTCATACAGTTCCACTTTCCCACATAAAAGGACTACATTAGGCGCACATGTCTCTGAGCCAAACTATTGTCCTCGTTCTCAGTGGATGTGGGCCAGTGGGGGGTAAAGTACACACTGGCACTCAGACAGCAGGAAGAATATTGAGCTAATATGAGAGGGTGCACTCGACTTTTATGCGTTTATTTTCCAAATCCAAATGATTTTCGGGGGTCACGGAGGTGGGAGAGGGGGCGGGGAAGATATGGAAGCACACACACACAAGCCAAACCTTGACAAATCGACAATTTATCAGCAAGACAAAAACATCTACATACACAACAGGGATTCTGCTGAATGCCCCAGTGCACACATGTGCTTGAACAACACTGACACACTTACATTCCTTTAGTTTAGAAGCTGAGCAAAGAGCGAAACCAGTAATATATACACAAAGGCTTAAAGCAGCTAGAATAACGTTATGATACAAGTCCATTATAGTTTAATTCAATCAGACCTGCAGACCTTTCTTTTAGCTTAGGATCAGTCGTTCAGGCGGCCTGCATGGAGAAAGGTGCTCATTGTGCAGATTCTATCACTGTATTCAATGGGTAGAAATGTGTGTGATGTGAGAGTGGTCTGATGAGATACACAGTGTAAAAGGGTTTCCTCCAGAAGAGTGGGACAAGCGTCCATGGACGAGTGCAGAAGCAACAAAAAGCACAGAACCGTGTGTGCTCCATATGCTACAAACATAATATACTGTACTGCTCAAACTACTACTACAAACTGTTTTAATTAATAAAACAATTGTAGAAAAAGAAAATTGAAAGTGTTAAATCAGGTTTCACTAAACAAGTGTCGTGTTTTGGCAGAATCAGGCCAAAGGTTGCAGCCGAGCTGACAGCTTCTCCTGTGTTAGCAGGAAAAGCCTGAGAAACTGGTAACTGCTGTCTGGAAATGACCGTGCTGCATTCGGATGAGCTGCTGTTGCAGGTCCTGGCGTTGTGCACGCTGGATTATTAGCACGCTGTGAAGCGAGCAGCCGTCGTTATGCAAAGACTCTCTGGTCACGAGGCGCTGATCACTGGGCTGCTATTTATGCAGCACTTTGTGCTAGACATGCGCCAATACTGACCTTAATAAACGGGCAGAGTGTAAACTATGTCATGAACGATCCAAAGAGAGGTTCTTTGTTAAGCTTGCATTAACTTCACAATGCTGGGCTGCTCTTATCCCACTCCATCACAGCGGCAAAGTAGAAGACGTCCTGATTTGAGCCAGTGGAATCAATTCAGCATTAGACATGGATGCATTTCTATTTTACACCATCTTTATCCACAGTAGCTTTACACATTTCTCCACAAAGGGAGTCATAGTTGAGCTTTCTCATGACTCCCCCTATTTTAGTGGGTGCAGTGGTACAATCCTGATGTCACCACTCCATCGGGGGAACTTCTAAGAGAGAGTTAATACCATCAAAAAGGGAGTAGCTCGGTCACGTGCTGCGCACACAGACTGTCCGTGCAGGTGCACACGGCTACAGGATAGTGTCTGCAGGTTGGTAAGTTACAAATTTAAAGCCTGAGTTTCATTCTTATTTCACAAGACAGAAGGAGCCAACGATGAAGAATAAGAAGGTGGGAGGGAGATGAAGACTTTCATGAGTCGATATATTTTGGGAGCTGGTATTGAGGTTGCCGGGAGCTATCTTTAAGCGGCCTACTTCTCCTCACTGTCTGGTGGATGCTGGTGGGCAAATGGAGCCCCTCACACACGCACACACACACACACACACACACACACACACACACACACACACACACACACACACACACACACACACACACACACACACACACACACACACACACACACACACACACACACACACACACACACAGAACTAAACAGACCTCAGAACAAACATACAGATGGGTGGACATATGTGCACACAATGCACTGTGTGCAGTGTCTGTAAGATGCTGCCACATTTAGCTGGCTGTGTGCTTTGTGTCTACAACCTCCCTGGCACCGTCTGTGGAAAAAACACTGCCCTCCAGAGGACGCGTTTGTATTGATGTCATAGACAATGTTCTCCACCACCATTAAAAAACCTAAATGACAGAATATACTTTGTCACCAATCTGGATTTGCTGAAGCATCTAGGTGATGTGTTTTAAACCAGTCACTGTCTTTACTAATGTTGTCAATTATTGAGTTGTTAGCGGCTGACTTGCAATATGCAATGTGCATGATCAACAGCTTTTTGGTCACTTTAACTTTCCCTCACCAGCAAACAGCTTAAGGTTTAATAATAAATCTAACAAAACCTCGCTCTTTACCGTGGTGATTGCACTGACCTGCTTTTCTACGGCATCATTTTTAGGTCATTAAATTTTGTGAAAATAGGAGCAAACAAGCAGCTACCAAGCAGGACTGGAAGGTGAAAATGTAAAGCTGATGATAGAGTTGACTCACTGAACATCTGCACCAGTCTCAGGTTTGGATCCTGCCCGTGCAATTCAGCCTCTTCCTCTTACTCATGTCCTGCCACTCTTTCTTTCAGTGAAGTGGTAAAAGGCGTAGTCCTTCCCATCACACACACACCCAGAGCACGGCTCCTGCTCAGTGTTGAGTGCTCGTAATTCACACACAGGTAAGGAGCTTGCACTTTCTCTGGCTCATTACCCTGAGGGATGTGCTCCACAGCAGAATGCTTGAATGTGTGCTCTCTGCAGGTTCAAGCAAATGTGTGTATGTGCAATAAGTGAGTGTGGCGAGTTAGTGTGTGTGTGTGTGTGTGTGTGTGTGTGTGTGTGTGTGTGTGTGTGTGTGTGTGTGTGGCTCCATTTGCCCAAAGCTCAAAGTAAAACCCGGGAAGATTATGACAGTAATCGCCCCACCTGGTCCTCTGTGAGTGTGTGTGCATGCGAGTGGGATCTCATTAGCTAAGTGGTGTGTGTTTAACTAAATGAGTGACCTCTGACCCCTTTGCCTGCACTCTGACCCTAGTGGCTTCACCACACTGACATGTGTAAATATATTATCACACGCTGAGTGGGAGTAGGGGCAACACTTAATACCGAGCTCACTCACAAAATGGCTGACTTCATGTTTTTAATGTCCATCCATCTCATTAATGGAGGACGGGACAGGTCCAATAATAACGTTAAAGTGGGATAAAAGGTGATCAAGGCAGTGATCGACAGTTTTTAAAAGGAGTTTAAGAGACTAGGTGACTTTTCAGTGTTTTTATATGTCTCAGCTTCTGCATGTTTAGACATCTCAACTATGAAGTCCTTCATTTTGAGGCCATTTCAATTTTATTACAAGCCTACAAATATGTTCCTACTATAGAAAACAAACTTCTCATCATAAATAACCAATCTGAGCTTTCCAGCCCAACTTCTCTACATTTAGCAATGACCAAAACATTCTTACTCACAGACACAGCCGGTCTAAATTAAGGTACTTAAATGACGTCCTACAACTTAAGCCCACAGCAAATAGAGAACAAGATATTATAAAAAGTTACTTAGTGTTTATATTACCAGTTTCCTGCCTCGCTACAATTATAAAGCTGTCATATATAGCCAAGATATACTCTTCAATGAACAAGCAAAGTTGGCTTACTAACACAGCTTAGCAATTGTCTGTTAACATGTGGTGTTTTAAATACACAGCATGTCTTTCATACATACACTAATAATTTCAACACATAAGCATAAAATCTGGGGTCAAACATTCCGTCATCTCCAAAACGACATAAATACAGGAGGGGGTAGAGTTGCATCTACAAAGACTCCTTTGACCAGTGACCAAATATTGCGACGTGGGTCCCCTCTGTTGGACAGATGAGGAATTACAGTCAGACGTTGACAAAGTTGCACACAGAGCAACTCCACACCAGATACCATCATTCATAACAGAAAACACGGCGCTTGGGAGAAGAAAATATTGGGAGGCTGAATGAGGATAAACATATAAAAATAACTTATTTTTCTAACTTTATCATAAAACACGAGGCAGAGAAAAACGTCGTGGCCACAAGCTGAGGGGGCCCGAAACAATGAGTGTCCTGTGTCTACGACTCCTGCGATAACAGCCAACGCGCAGCATGGGACAGAGGAGGCCTGTGGTCACCAACGAGCGTTGGAACAACAAAATGAATGTGATAATTCCCCAGGCAGAAAGAGGCAGAGACTGGTGCCTTTAATTACAGCCTTCGCGTCAGCCTAAATGAGGTTAAACAGGAATCACCCCAATAAAGCAGCCCAAGCGCCAATGCAGGCGAGGCAGGTATACAGCGCTGTTAAAGAGGTAAATGGCAGCCATTAGTAGTTAAAAGTGTCATGTGTAGAAAATCTAAAAGCATTAAAGCCACGTCAAGACTTAAAGAAAAGCTTCCAGACCAGGTTGTCACGACACCAGACTGCTCAGCGCTCACAGCAACAGAAAGTAGCTGAGGCAAGGGCTGCACACACTCAGCAAAGATCTGGGTTAGTGTGCTGCGAAGACAAACAAATGCCTTGTGGCTACACTGCAAACACCACAAGCAGTGATTACGGACACCAGCAGTTCAGTATCACGGGGATGAGCATTGATTGGGCCGAGTGGTACCTGTGTCTGCATTCTTCCCATTATCTGCGATTACTGGACAATAAATGGAGGAAGTGTTGCAGACTGACCTCACGAGCAGCATCTCACGATCATCACAGACCAGAGCTGAAACTTCACCCCCGTCCTCTGTTTGGGCTTTGATGTTGTATCTCACAGATTTCAAAAGGGGGCAATTGCCTTAAAATCAATGCTGGTAGAGCAGCTCATCTGCGCAAACGCTGTCAACCGAGCAGCAGGAAGCCGAACGAGGAACGTGAAAATGAGAAGAGGCGCACGTTTTAGGCTGTAATATTCAGTGCACAGCTCGCAAAACTGTAAATCAACAACACGTTTAGAGGAGAAACACTTGATAAAAAGAGGAAATAAAGCTGCCATCGACGCCTCCATGTCTGACCTCTACGATATTAGGCTCAGTCACACTTTAAATTAAGAGGTGACATTTTGGAGCTGCTGTGTTCTGTGGAGGGCTGCAGTAAAAGAATGTGTCATACATGCAACTCGATGGGTGCAGCGTTTTATTTCCCACTGAGCAGAAGGTGGCGATGGAGAGTGAATCTGTGCTACTGTGACCGCCCCTGTCCTCAGATTCACACGCCCTGCTCATGTCTTCCCTTCCTCCTCCTGCAATGACACACTGACCTGTAACTGGACTGGACTACACTTCTGAGGCGGAACATGACACGATCAAATCCCCGCTTCTCGTCATTACTGAATAAATCCTTTTTGGACCACACACAGAAGCGAGAATCCTGTTAATTCGCCCCTTGCTTTGCCTCTTCATTCAGTCTGCTCAGCTTGAAAGATTTGCTCTGGTCTTGTACCTTCCTGGATAACATTCAGGGAAAACAGAAGCAAAATCTTTAACAAGCTCAACCTTCAAAAGGCAGCAAAATCTAATCTGAGTCTCCCAGAAACACGGCATTAAAAGAGCAGCTAATGTAAAATAAGGTTCTACTCATGTGAGGTGTCAGCCTGAAAGAACCACCAGCACTTTACCATTATTAAAAGCAGATTGGTGTCGAATAAAAGTCAAATAGGTGAGTTTAGATTAACAGCGTGTTTTCTTCTTCTCGTTGACTGGCCAACTTTGACAGTAATCTTTATTTCAATTATCCAGTCAACCACTAATAATACTGACACCAGGGAGAAAACCATTCTCACTCAGACTTCACAAAGGAAGCAGCTAATATCGCACTACATTTCACAACATAACAAATAAAGTCTTAAGCAGAGCATGAGTCTAAATCAATTAATTTTACTTCTTTTCCAGCAACCAAAAATAATAAATGCATAAATCAAACACCAGAGAAAAGCCAGTGCCAATCTAATAAACACAGTGGTTTATATAACAACAACGAAGTGGCTGGTGGAGACCCAAACTGTGGAAAAAAGGAGGATTTTCCACTTGATTCTGTTTTGTCATCCAAATTTATACAAGATAATATGATGCAGTGTTGTTTATGACCAGACAAAAACACAATTACAGCCATGTGACGCATGCAATCGATGGCAGGATTCCAACTTGTTCAAATCTGCACTTCATCCAAACTCACGCGGTGATTAATCTTGCCGGCTGATGTGAGATTAGTTTCACCTCACAATCCTGACATGACAGACGGTGGGTGCAGACGGCTCCTCCGTGGTTTCACAGCAAACCGCTGTCTGTCTGGTCCCTGCCTTAAGACAGGCTGCTTCAGGGGAACTGTATAAACGGCTGTTGTTCAGGTTTGACTCGTATGACAAATTTTAATAGCCGTCTTCCCGATTCCAGATAAATAATAACATAGAACAAATATAGGCCTGTGTGAGTCATATTTGCATGCATGCAGACTGCTTCTTCATTCAGCGCTCTGTGTGCTTTTCCCCATGCGTCGACCACAGCAGGTTTTGTAAACCATCTTTTCCTGTCTTCAACTGTCCCGTAGCATCCTCTAATTCCCTGCTTCAACTTTGCTTGATCTTCTGCTCTCTCTCTGTGGCTTTCCTGTTTCTATTGATTGGCCAAGCATATGCTCACATGCTCAAACTCTCCTGCTTACCCTCTCAGGCCTCCTCCCGTCCTCCCAGTCTCCCTGTAGAGGTTCTGCCGTACCTCTGTAGCTTTGGGCATGCCACGCACTGTTTCTCTTTCCCCGTTTTCATCTCCCTCTCTTTTTCTCTCTGCATGCAGCTCACAAGCTCCGAGTGCCCGACATCAGCTCCATCCAGGCTGCAGTATTGACGAAGTGAGCATTATTGGCCGAGTCTAGCCGATCCGCTCGAAGGATCTGCTGGAGATCCCACACGCATGTTTGGCTGCTGTTTACATTTTGTAAATATGGGGTTAATGAGGCGCAGAGGTGCTGCTTTTGTTACTGTTGCACAGACCCAAGCAACCGCCCCCTCCTGCGGTTTTTATGCTAAGCTAAGGTTATGGCAGGCAAGGCTGAAAATGGTACTGGCCTTTTTCTAAATCTGATTAGTAAAATGAGTTTTACAAAGCACTACACTCAAATAACTGATTTTCACTAATCCCAACTCAATTGCAAGCAGAGCAATAAATAGACCTGTTGTGCAACTGCGTTTGCGGTTGTCCTAAACCCCTTCAACTAAAAACATCGATAAGCCATTTCAGTCGCGATGGACTCCAGCTTCTCCTTCAGCTGCATGGCACCACAAAACCCTGCCTCATCTTTGCTCCAGCTGGCTGCCTGCTCTCATTTTCAGTCAAAGACTATGGGCTGGGCAGACCCCGGAGAAAATCAATGCCGCTTACAGAGCAGTGTGGGAACATTAGTCAGGTCAGAGTCAGCTCATTACATGCAGAGCAGGCTACGGCGCTATGAGGGGCACCGAGAGCGACAGATATATACCCCTGGAAGAATATTAGCATTTAGACTCTGTCTGGAAAAGTCCTGACCAATGACTGATATTATACTGGAGCCACTTTATATCCCACACTCACTACCCAGCATGTTTAGTGTGCTGATACAGAGGTATTTAATCAACGAGGCGCTACACACTGAAGTCTGTGTATCTGTCGCCTCCTACTATGAAACGCAGACGTACTTACAATTCACAGTGTGAACCAAACTGCTGGGCAGCTGGCGGGAAGTGGAATACATTAAATTAAACATTCTATGTTCCATTACTTGCCTTTTTAAAGATCTAACATAGAAAAGCATTTTTAATTTGTCATTTAATTTGCCTGACGCAATCCAAATGTCTGCATCATTGTTATGCCTGCAATCACGTTCACCTGGAGTCGCTCTGTTATTATCACTACTAGGGTCACGTAGCCTGCGTTTCTATGGCAACAAGCACAACAAAGGGCACAGCATTCCATCTACTGTATTTCAGATGACAGCCCAAACTCAATATAGTAGAACTGATAAAGTCAGAGAAATAAGCGTGAAAGAATGAAATGCTGTGACCCCTCGCTGATCGAATCCTGTTGCTAGTGTTTTGTGTGGATCCTGCAGCAACTGGTGAACCAGTGAACCACAGCCATGTTGAACTCTATGTTGAACCTATGACAGCGGCATCCTCGAGTCCAGATAAACCACTCACAGTGCATGAGCACCTGTGGTGGTTTTTTTGCTGTGTTTGACCTTGGTTTGACCCGATGCCACTAAGGTGTTCCCTAAAGCATCAACACCAGTAAGCGTATGTATTTCTGCATACACAAACAGACTGAGTCACTCATACCCAGCTTACGCAGATGGGCCAGAATAACAACAAATCTGTTGATGCGATAAGCTGTTAAGATCTGTTTGTTTTCTGCAGGTGAAAAACTAAACATCAGAATAAAAAAAAAAAAAAGACAAATACAGATGGTGCATCTGATGGAAGCTGTTTGAATTTCTCTTTTGGGACACAACTAAGTTAATACTAATACTACTCCACCTACAAATCTCACACATCTATGCTGTATCAGCAAACACACACAAATAGATGAATAAAAGAATAAATGCCAAAGCACTACTACATTTACAAATCTACCATCTTTAAGATTCTCTGCCACTGGCCGAGACTAGCGCAAGATGCGTGGTCAGCACATTTAACAGAAGTGAGAAAAGATGTGAGAAAATCAGCTTCTCCACATACAAATCTGCTCTGTTCAGCAGTTCACATACTGTAGTTGCACATGTCAAGATCTACTGCTTGCGCTGATTAAAGTGAGCATGTGGCCTCTCACAGATGATGCTCTGGGTTAATCAGCCACAAATACACTTAGAGAGTGCAGGTGCATTGAATAAAGTGGCCGGTGAGTGTACGTCCCACTGATTTCGAGCAAAGCTGGAACGAGAACAGACAGGAATCTCTTGGTGGTGGGAATTTTTTTTACCTGCACCATGTATTCATGAGATTGTTTGTCTGGATGAAGGAGTTTAAATGTGGGAGGTTTTAGCAGATTTATTCAGAAGAGATCAAAGTCAAGTGACAATGACCTCACATGAAAACAGTCTAAACATTACTATTCAACTGAGTACATTGTGCTCTGGATACGAAGGCCTCTTTGAAGTATATAAGTGCATGTGTGTGTGCATGTGCATGTGCATGTGCATGTGCATGTGCGTGTGCGTGTGCGTCCCATGCGGGGTTGCGGAACATACTGGAGCCTATCCCAGCTATCTACGGGCAAGAGCCAGGTCACCAGTCCACCGCAGGGCTAAAGAAACTGTAACCTATAGAAACTGTGACAAATGTTCTTCACTGCATTATTTTGGAGGAAAAATTTAAATAAACCCTTTTCATTCTTATGACTTTTTTGTTGTTGTTTCAGCTGTATAATCAGTGTAATAGCCAGAATAGGCCAATTTGGCTTTTGGTTGATCTGGAATTATTATATATACACACCACTACCACTGGGCTTTATGTTATTGTCTCTGGTAAAGCAGATGCTTTTCGTGTAATAAGACGGGATAATTGCATTTATGGACGCATCTGGACGCATCTGTCTCCTGTATGTGTCTGGAAAGCCCAATAAATTCCAGCACCTGGCGCACCGGCAGCCTCCCAGGGTGGTCGCACCGTTGGCATCACCTAATTGACGCCTTCTTCGGCTGCTGGTGACGTCGCTCCAATAGCGTCACGCCATGAAGTAAGCCCCGTCTCCCTGCGCTCAAAATTCGCATGCACTGCGCGGACACGCCGGCCCCGCAGCCTGCAGCCACGCATGCCTGCGGGCGAAAAGAATCACGCTGCATCTTCGCTGCACGAGAGTCAAGCCCCCCGACACAGCCGGAGGCTCACGCACGCGCACAAACGCACGCGCACGAGGTCCAGGAAACAGTTCTCTGCCGGATTCAAGAAAAGTTACATAATCGCACACCATGTGAAAGATTCACCGATTGAGGTGTTTTACACATTACTCGTCACGTGGTGCCCCCATCATAAGCTGCCAAAGCTAAATCTGACATTTTGCAATCAAGCCCCGGACAAACAAAACAAAGGTAAATCAATCCAGCGGCCGTTAGCACCGGAGACGAGACGTGTGTGGAGCCGTGGCTGCAAGCGTCGCTGGAATCAGTCGCCAGGGAGTCGTGCGTGGACCTGCGTGGACCTGCGGGGACCTCCTCGTCCAGACAGCCAGCCAACGCAAACGGCAACTTTGGCTGCGCTCCTTCACAGGCGCCCGGTCTGTGGGTTGGAAACGCGTCCTCTGCCATATGTGCGCAGCGTCTACGCGGCGGAGAGCGACCCGCCGTCCACGGACCAAACCCCGGCAAACCCACACTTCACGTCCACGCTCACTACGTCGCCCCCCCCCCCCTCCCGCTTACCTCCGATGGTGACCCGTTTTGTCTTTCTTCCCCTTCGGCCTCCTCCTTCTTGCCTGGATGGCCATCACTGCCGGGGTGTTTATCCACGGGCACGAGCGAGTCGGAGCCCGGGGAAGGGAGCAGGAGGGACGGGGAGGGAGAGAACAGACACACACACACACACACACACACACACACACACACACACACACACACACACACACACACATCATCAGGCTCCGGAGCTGGCCGGCACGGGTCATTTAGCCGCGTTTAGCACGCGCCGTTTGGCTTTCCACGCGCGTGACTTCCGCGACATTTTGTGTTAAAAACGACCACAATGGTGGGGCAGCAAAGCCGAGTGGGAGGCTGGGGGATACTCACCTTTCCTGGAGCTCATGTTGCCTTCTCTTCCCCACAGCAGGAGCGGCCAGCTCGGCGGCGGCAGCCGGAATCTCCCCTCTCTGTCGCTCTCGCGCTCCCTCATATACACACGCGCGCACACACACCAACCTCTCTACCTTAGGACGGCACGCGCTCCCTCTGTCGTTTGAGGCGGGTGCACCACTTTTTACAGATGAATAAGAAATTCTATTTAAAAGATGAGACAGCTGTTTATTTTAGTGTTTGGCTCCTGCTCTGTGTCTGGGCTCTGACGGAATTAAAAATAAACTGCGAACTCTAGGAAGCATCACAGATTTGGCCTAAACTGCCAATTGTTAAATAGTTATTAGTAAAAAGCAATATATTTTTTTCAAAAATTTATTTTTTCTACTCATATCAGGGCTGAAGATAGTGAAACAAACACAAAGTAAAGGCTGGATTTTTTTAAAGATACTGATTTTGGTTTAGATTATAGATTAACAAGGCTTTAATGTTAAAACAAGAGAAATAAACTGTGACAAAGTAAACCTTCAAAAATATGAGAAATAAAGAGATCATTGGAGAATGGGGGAACATTTTTAGTAAATTAACAAAGGGTCCCACATTACCACACAAAATGTTACAGGTTTTTCTAAAGTCCTAAATTAGATGATTATTTTTTTCCATTTATAAAGCATGGCATAGACTCGAGTTCGATTTGGCAAAATGTAAATAGCAAAGACAAGTCAAAGGAATTTGGTGTAAGATTAGCTCAAATATTTAGTCAGGTAATTGTTCCTTGCTGAACGTTTGCCTTTTCTGGGGTTTATGCCATATTGTGAAATAGTTTCAAGAGTCCCAACAGATCTAGACTTTAGGGCTTGAGAAAAGGCACCGCTGGGATTCGAACCCAGGATCTCCTGTTTACTAGACAGGCGCTTTAACCAACTAAGCCACGGCGCCTATGTGCACCGTAATGCATAGGTCAAACAAGGGTGACCACATATACAAATTCAAATTAATGACCACAAACGTAAAAGTAAGAATTTTTGAGAAGCTAAAATGTAAAATTTTATTCTTTGCTGACAGTTTATTTTAGCCTATTGCAATTCAAATAATTAACACAGTCCGCCATTGTTTTTCGCATACAGCAATGATATTAAATGGCCGAAGGTCCTGCTGTGTATTATTTAGAAGACAGCGAGTTCTACAGCACAGTCTGATGTTCATGGTTAGTTGAACCACAGTACAGCTCCAATGAGTTATGCCGTATGGAGGAGTACGAAGCTGCCCGCAGCAGAGAGCAGGTGTCCGGCAGAGCCAAAGGTCGGCATCCAGCAACAGACAGCCGAGAGCCAGACACATGTGTTTCTGCGCCTAGAAGCACAACTTAATATCCCAGTGGTGCAATGAATCTACCACTGCCAGATGAAGTTGCAGATTGTAACAGACAAACGTCCATACACTGCTTTACATTTTTTTACAATAGGTTATATTTTAACTGTGTTTTGATAAATACGTTGTTTCTAAGTCGTTTAGCAGCCTTTTATTTTAAATCAAAGCAGGATACAAAATCCTACAAAAGAATCAAATGAATTATTCTATTAGTATTAGAGTTGCTGCCACCCAAGCTAATGCTGGTTTGTCCTTAGCATCCTGAACCTAGTTTCGACTGCTTCTTTGTTTACAAGCAGCACAAAATTAATGATCCGTAACACACATGTTCCCCAGTCAGCAGTAGATCCAGCCACTTCAGCCAAGCAAAACTGTCTGATATTGCCTACAAAATAAAGTATTAATACTGAATCGGTTGCTGCCAGCCAGTCAGAGCTAATGCACCAGCAAATGCTAGCAACATAAGCTAGTGCTACTCCTGAATATTCATTGAATATTAGTGCTATACGCATAGGCAAGGAAAAACAATGGCGGACAAAGCATTAGTGCTCCAGCAGGCTGGATTCCCCTCCCCTCAGTCTGACCGTTGCTGGGGCAGGTACTGTACAGACATAATCTTTCTGCATAGAAAATATGAAGGAATCTGAGTGTCCCTTTATTCTTAAATACTACCCGGGATGGCTTAGGTTAACTCCCATTGAAACCTGTGATGTTGTCTTTTAATGCCGAACCAATAAATAATGTGGGCAAATCAATACAGCAGTTAGAATAACATATGACCTATTCACAAAAACACTGAACAAAGCATACACCGTTGCCAACATATACAACAACATGTACATTAAGACATTGTGTACTTTTACTTACTACTACTACTACTACACTCTTGATATTTTTATGATATGTATATACCGTTACCTATGTATGTCATTGTCAATCTGTCAAGATGTGAAGGATTCTGTCACCACAACAAATTCGTCATTTTTGTAAACATACCTGTCATAAAGCTATTTCTGATTCTGACAGAAGTTGCCCAACAAATGTTTGCCCTACGCGATTCAGTAGATACGGCCATGCAGCCCACACCGCTCGATTGCTCAATGCGCATGCGTGGACACAAGTTTTCCGCTGTTTATGTAGGCTAGAGTTAATTTGCCGATTAGCCGTTCTTCTTTCCTATTAGAGCATCTGTGGCACATACGCACTGAGCTGCTGAGCCGTGGACCGAACCGGACAGGACCGGGCGGGTTTGGAGCAGGATCCGCTTCCGGTTTACACACGTGAGAGAAGAGCAGCTTTCGGTGAATGTAATCGCGCGTGTGTGGGCTAAATGGGAACGTCTCGCTGGAACCACGTCGTGCTTTGCTGTGTTCAGTCAGGAGTTTAGGTTAGCTTCGGAGCTAGCGAACGCTAACCTTGGCTAGCGGCGTTTGCTAGCTTGTTGACAACCACTTGAACACGCTAGCAGCTCTGCTAACCCGAGAGTGAATATATATTTCTGTGCTTCTCTAAAGGTTTGTGCCGAACAACAGATTCTTTAAGCTGCAACACGTGTTTCTGCCTCCACGTTTGTTGATCCCTCACCTGCGCCAACTGTAAGTAAGGTGTCAATATGAAGCCTAATAACTGCAGCCTGTCAGTTATTTAGTGTGGCGCCCAATCAAATTATGTCAATGTTAAACACAGTTGTGACACCATATTAACTACTACTGTGTGTTATCTTTTGTCGCAGCTTGGCTGCGATGGCTGAGTCTCAGCCTTCGGTTGTTCTTGACCACGTTGGAGAGAAGAGAGGATGTCCAGAGGATGAGAAGGAAGAGATACCGTCCAAGAAACCAAGAGTTGAGAGCGATCATGAGAACGGAGGGCCCGCCCATCAAGATGAGGAGCAGGGGCCTGTGGAGGAAGCCAGTGAAGGAGAGGAGGACGGGGAGACCTTCGCTGATATGATGAAACATGGCCTCACTGAGCTGGACGTGGGCATCTTGAAGTATATCAGTGACCATGAGGGGTTTTCAGGAATCCTGAAGGAAAGGTTCGTCTTAGAGAAAATGCAACTTTTTAAGCGACTCAATCTAAGGATTGTTATATGAATTGCTTAACGGATCCGTTCTTGTGGTTTGGTCCCAGATATTCTGATTTTGTGGTGCATGAAATCAACAAACAAGGCAAAATCGTGCATTTAGATGATCTGTCTGTCCCGGCAGAGGCTGCGGTAAGTTATGAAATTGCATTTTCGTCATGTGGCACTTGCTTTAGTTACTAAAATGTCCCTACATGGCTGGTTCTGTACGTTTAACTGGAGGCCTTGGTTCAGGTCTTTTTTCTTTTGTGGTTCTTTAATTTCAAGGACGTCCCGGAGGCTGAGCAGCAGTCAAATGAAACCGATGTACTGACTGCGGTGCAGAAGCAGGAGCTTGGTGAGCTGCAACTCTTCAAGAATAAAGAGGGAAACGTCTCCATTGAAGTGAGTTGACAACGCCTGCAGTCATTTCAAATCACAATTTACCCGGTAAATCTCCCTACATTCCTTTTAACATCGATAGGTGATGGAGGATACAAAGGAAAAACGGACGCTGGTCCACAAAGCCATCAAGACTCAATTTCCTGGTCTGGAGACAAAAACAGAAGAGAAGGATGGTCGCAAGTTCATTGTGGCGTATCATGCTGCTGGAAAGAAAGCACTCTCAGGTATGCAGAGAACAGCCTGGAACAGAATCCTTAGCCATGCATGTTCTTAATGCTTCAGGTTATCTGCTGCGGTGCATGTGGTTGCAGCTGAATTACAGAGCGGTAAAATATGTTGCATGCACTTGTGCATGTGCACGATGAATACACCTGCATGAGTACGCCCAGACCCTCCCTTTTTATAAAGACAGAAATCTTGATTTAGATGACAGCATTTCACAAAACAATAAGGTCCATTATGTTAAATGTCAGGTTTAAGTCTTCAAAGGACGACACTGAAAGCAGGGAGACTCCATGTTAGCTTACACCCATCTTCCATTAACCATTTAAAAGACACAAATCTCTCCCTGGCCCATGCATGAGATCTCACCCCTGAGACGTGACATGTAGTCCATACGGATCCTCTTCTTAGTAACATTGTTCTATCCCCCCTCTGCTGTTCTCTGGTGGATAGAGGTCAAAACTACTGCAGGTAAGAACCTGTTCCACAGGACAGAGGAAGTGGTTAAAGCTCAGAGTTACATGTCAGTACCTTCAAATGTTAGTTTGTTGTTTTTTTTCCCCTAAACCTCTTTTTATTCTCTCGAAATTCTGGTATTAAATAAAGAAATTACAACTGATGCAATTATAAAGATAATAATCCTATACTTGTCGTCTGTAGCTCAACATTTATTTATCCAGATCGTCCAGAACTTTTTTTTTCTCTGTGTCCATAAAAGCTCCAAGGAAACACTTTTGGCCCAAAAATCGTGGCAATTTCTGCCACTTTGTCTTGTATAAGGAGAACAAGGACACCATGGATGCCATCAATGTGCTTTCAAAGTTCCTCAGGTCTGATTATAGCTCCTTGTGTTTGCTTTGTACTAAGTCATCATTTAATCTTAGAAAGCTTGATGGTTTTTACTATATTAAATAATGTTAAAACATTTGTTATTTTAGGCTCAGACCCAACATGTTTTCTTACATGGGAACCAAGGACAAGAGAGCCATCACTGTGCAGGAGATTGCTGTTCATAGGTGAGTATGTGATCCTGTAAGCAACGTGATCACACTCCTTAGCATGCATACGTGTCTAACATGTGCTGGGAATGCATCAGCGGGTGATAACATGCTTTGTCGTGTCAGGATCACGGCAGAGAGGCTGGCTCACCTCAACAAGTGCCTCATGAATCTTAAGGTTGGAAACTTCAGCTACAAAAACCAGCCCTTGAAGTTAGGGGAGCTGCAGGGGAATCACTTCACTGTGGTCATCAGGTCAGCTTGTGTAAATGAATGGGGTGAAGCCCATGCAAATTACCTGTAGGTGGAGTACGTATCCACTCAGTTGATTTGTATGGGACAGGCTATGAGTCAGATTTTGTCATAATGGCTTTACAGAACTGAGAAGCTCACTGTTTTCTTTACCGGCATATTTGTTCATCAGGAATATCTCAGGAACAGATGAGCAGGTCCAACAGGCCATGACATCGCTGAAGCAGACCGGCTTCATCAACTACTACGGCATGCAGCGCTTTGGCACCACAGCGGTGCCTACACAACATGTTGGCAGGTAAAGTCTGAACCGAATGCTTGTATAAACCATGGGATTTTAAATGGTCACAGTCTGGTTTCTTGTTTTGGACAGGGCAATCCTGAGAAATGACTGGAATGAGGTGGTGGATTTGATTCTGAAACCTCGTCCAGGAGGTAATGCATTCCAGACATCGAGTGTATTGTTAATTGTGTTTTAAAGCGTTCCTTCACCTCTTCTTGCTTTCCACAGCTGAGAAAGAATTTCTGGTCCGCTGCAGGGAGGAGTGGGCAAAGTCTCAGGACCCAGAGGCATCCCTGAAAAAGCTGCCCAACAAGCGATGCGTGGAGGGGCAGCTGCTGCGAGGCCTGTCTATGTATGGCAAGAAGAACATCATCACTGCTTTCGGACTGGTTGGTTTTCAGCTAGTGATGGGTTCGGGTGGTGGGTGGACGTGTGGCACCTAAAGAGCAGTGGGAAGCAGTCCCTATCTGTGTAATGTTGCAACCATGAGGAACTGGTTTCCTCAACCTCCTTTTTTTCCAGCATCACATCTGTTTATGCATTAAACCCCTTATGAGACGTCACATTTGCCATTTATTTCTATCCACCAAGTTGAATTTCTGTTCTCTCTTTTTGCTTCTTTCTCTCCAGATCCCCCGTAACAACCGCCTGATGTACATCCACAGTTACCAGAGTGTGGTGTGGAACACCATGGTGAGCCGCCGGATCGAAGCCTTTGGTCTGAAGCCTGTGGAGGGGGACCTGGTGCTCAGTGGAGGTTGGTAGTTACACTTTTATTTCAGCTGGAGAATGTTGGAGATATGCAGAGATTTACTTTTTCTGATTTTGATTCCTTCTTGAAGCCACGGCACACGTGCTGTCTGCAGAGGAGGCTGAGACTCACTCCATCCATGACATTGTGATGCCCCTGCCTGGGTTTGACGTCATCTACCCCACTCACCATGGTAGGAATTAACTTTACCTGTGGGAATGATATAACACTGATCTATGTGAAAAAAGTAAAGCGGAACAGGATGATTCATTTTAAAAAGAATGATCTGATCATGTGACGTGTGTGCGCCTCCGTCAGTGGGTAAAGGTTACAGAGAGCTACTTGCTGCAGACAGGCTGGACATCGACAACATGAGGCACAAAGTGAAGGACTACTCTCTGGCAGGAGCCTACAGACGTGTCGTCATCAGGCCAAGTGATGTCAGCTGGTCAGTCCCTAACAATACAGTGCTTGTGTTAGTATTAGATTGTTAGTGTTTTCAAATGCATGTTTTATGACGTCCCTTTGTTTTGTGCAGGGAGGTGATTCACTATGACGATCCCAGGATCTCACTGGTGCACACTGACGTAGAGAAACTGGACAAGGCACCTCCTCCAGTATTCAATACTGGTAAATCTAGAAGTGATGCTTTGCAGTCTGTCACTGCTGTATTGAAAATAATCTGTAATCTGAGATTAAAACTGCATGCATGCATTCTTTTCACCAACCCAACAGAGGGCAAGTTTCGCTCCCTGCGGATGGAGTTCTCGCTGCCTCCTTCAACGTACGCCACCATGGCCATACGAGAAGTCCTCAAACTGGACACAAGCATCAAGAAACAAACGCAGCTAAACACCACCTGGTTCAACTGAGACCAGATCAGGCTCATAAACTGGACTTCCTGTGTGAGGTTTTTATGTGCTCGGTTTCTGTGTGAATCCAAATGTTATTTCTTTGTACTGCAAAGAGCTTTATGGTTTCTTTTAAAATGTTTTTACTTTAGCTTGAACGTAATGGCACATTATGACAATAATTACAGTAAAGCCTGAGCTGAACACTCGGCATACTCTGTACAGAAACATTTTTTTGTTTTATTTTACTTTAAAATGATTAAAAAAAGACTTCAGATTCTGAAGGGCAGTCTACAGTGAAAGTGGTTTTACTACTCAGTGCCCAAAAATGTCTCCCTCTGCTGACCATACGGTCAAAGCTTCATCTGCTGCTGGTCAAAACAGGCCCTGTAGGGTTGACCATCTGCTACTGTGGCTGCTGCCAGCTGGCAGGTCAGAGCAGTTCCTAGTCATATGACAGGTTTGTGTCCCTTCTATGTTTAAATATTTAAATCCTGTTCAGGGAGCAGGTCATAGACACTACTAAGTACAGCAAAAAAATAGATTTCAATTAATAATGAAGAGAGCGGTCAATTACTTTGATTCACTTTATTGGGAAACTGGTGTGAAGGAGTTCTGCTGGGAGCAGTGTGTCACTTACAGCGGTACACTTGAGAAGATGAATGTGAAAATGTAAAGCTGGTGATCTAATCTGTGCTCAACAAAAGGCTTACAGAGTACACTAGACTCGACACCAGGCTCCAGGTTTATATATGTCAGAATTAAAGTGAGATAAGCTACTACCTGTAAAAAAAAGGACCAAGTTTACCAAAGGGACTGATATTTTTTTATTTGACCAATGTTGACTCAGAACCAATCATAATGTTTTTGAGATCATTTTAAATTTGACATTTTTCAAGACCCAGTGAAACTAAATGATACTATGAAAATACCAAACATTGTTTTTGCTGATTTATATTATTATCTATGTCAACATGAAGCTGCTGAATGCCCTCAGGGCAGGTGCAGGGCGCTGTTTGGACTGTTAGGAGGGATGCAGTTGTCGTAGAAGATCTGGAAAGAGCTGCTGACATAAGTGACCCTCTTGAGGAAGTTCTCCAGCTCCTGCACGGTCGTCTCCTGGACCTTATTATTCTCCCTGTCGTTGAGCCCGTAAGCTGCAAAGGCCGGGAACTTTGAGCGCTCAGAGAAAGGCGCATTGTGGTCAAAGTCAACGCAGCAGTAGGCCGACCACAGGTAGGTGGGGATGCCCAGGCGGTTGATGTTGTGACGGCGAATGGTGTGACCCGAGGTGGTGACCCCAGTGATCATGTAGGCCGCGCCGCGGCAGTAGTTGTTGAGCCTCTTGCGGATGATGTGCTCGTGGTCCTTCCAGGGCCCGATGTTGAACTCTCTGACCTGAGGGACCACGTTGGTCAGGGTGTAGGTGGCCGCCTTGTCGTCGGGGTTGGCCTGGTGCTCGTCTGGACTCAGCTGACCGCGTTCGTAGATCACGCTGTCCGAGTAGTCGTCCAGAACAGCCTGAGCGTCCTCGAAGCTCTTGTGAATGTTTTCTGAGGGGAACTGCTGCATTTCTCTGGAGCCAGAGGTTGTGGAAAGCTGCACAGTAAACATCGGCTGCATTAACAAAAAGCATTTTGACATAAGACCGTCCCCTTGAACGCAGCCCTACCTGTGGTTCATACATCCAGGGAACGTCCACCTTCTTGAAACCGTCGGAGCGCTTGAAGGTGTATGCGGAATAAACGGGGATGTGGTTGAAGGAGTCGTACAGGGTCACGAAGCGCGGTTTCCCAGCGTAGAAGTGGCAGATCCTCTTAAAAGGCTGCTCCTCCAGCCCTCGAGGCTGCGTCCCCATGTACAGGAACCTCTTGCACTCGGGTGAGAATTTGTCCTGCACCTCCGCTGCAGCCATCGCGGTGACGAGCAGGCAGATGAGCACCGGATCTGCTCTGTAGAGAGTCATGGCGGCAGGTGCTGTGTGTCTCCACAGGGCGTTTAATCCCTCTGAAGCTTTGCCTCTACTACAGCTCCAGTGATAAGGAATATGCAAACGCTTATCTTTTACTAGTAGCCAACCCATTGCTGCTTTTCAAAGGCTATTACCAGCCCCGTGGCTTTATAGTCTCTGAGAGCAGCTCAGGCCCTTTTCTAATCTCTCAGCTCTTCCTGTACCTCGTCGTCTCCCACTGTGACCCACAGGCTTTAAAGTTCCTGCTCAGTCAAAAATGTTCCGTTTGCTTTTACTCTCTTTTCTTTCCCAGTAAGTAAAGTAAAGAATGTTTTGAGGAACATCTCTTTCCATAACAACAGGTTGACGGTAGCATGACCTCTGGCCCTATGGAAACAAACGCTTCCTGTTTACTGTGTGAGCATCTTCACTGTTTACTCTGCAGCCGCACACGGATCCAGTGACTCTTCTACTGGCACTAAATCTAATAATTGTGGTCAAATTAAAATAAAACCATGTTGGGATCACATCTGTCCTCTGTTCTACATTTCATTCTGTGAACAATATGAGTTATATGTTATTTACTTATTCAAGTTATTCAGTAGCTTTACATGTTATAATATTTTTTATAAGAATGAAAGACACTCAATTATCCTGTGCACATGTTTTGGAAGTTGCCCTGTGTTTGTATTTTCCGGTATCGACAGTCAACACAGCTGTGGGTTAACGTCCATTTTTACATTACTTTGGTTTAAAGTCGTGGTTGTCCCTGTGTGTGTTTGAACATGTGAGACACTGAGGACAATGGTTCCGATAGGCACAGAGACTACGAGCAGCCCTGAGCACCGGGGCATCTATTGGTGAGTGTGTTTGCGTGTCTCGGGTTTGTGGGGGCAGTTATTGTGTCTCGTGGGAGGTGCGTGTTGTTTTTGGGGTGGTTTGTTTGCAGATCTCGTAACTCTGCCAGGGTGGTCTGCTTTGGGAATAAGAGAAAGTTTCTGGTTGTGTGTATTGACATTTATGTTTGTGCATGTGTTGGGTGGGCGGGTGTGTGTAGAGGACAGTGCTTTATATGCAGCTTTAAGGGGAAGACACAGCTTCCACAGCTTCCACAGCGCAGACGAAGAGACAGAGAGAGGACAGAATGAGAAGAAGTCTGAGTTTAACCATCAGACGGGAGTTTGTTCACGTTGGTGAAGTAGCCTGAGGTGAGTAAGGATGCATGTGTGTATATCTTACACACTTTATTACAATTAGGGTCCTTGTACTTTCTTGATTTGCACTTGTGTTCTGTAAAGTGAAAAACAATGTAAACTCAACTCAGACTGGAATGGTCACAAACAGACAAAATGGAATAAAAATAAAACGGTGTTTTAGGCAAATTGATTTTGTCTAATAATTCTCAATGCATCCTGATCTTAATAATGTTCAATTATTTTTTTCCATGGCGATTTTAGAATCAAGACACAGAAGAAATCAGGGAGGACAAACCTCTGCACATTTAGTGCTTTTAATATAAAAGCCAGTGGATGTAGAAACAGCAGAGCTGGATCTACAGATGTCAGACACAGACCTCCTCGCCTCCCCCTCCTCCTCTCCTTCTCCCCCTCCCCTCTTCCACTGTGATTACACTGACTGGTCTCCCTCCTTCTCCATCATCCCGTCCGTCTACCTGCTGGCCTTTTTAGTTGGTTGCCTTGGCAACGGCCTGGTGCTCTGGGTCTACGTGGGCCGAGCCGAGGGGAGAAGACGAACGAGGGCTGGGGATGAAAGCAGGAAGAAGATTGGACACGTGTGTTTTTGCTGCATCAGAACCAGTCAGGCGACGGTTGCCGGAGGTGGAGGAGTGAACCAGGAGTCATTTCGTCAGAAGAAAGGAAACAGATATTCCTTAGGACAAAACAACAGACCCTCCTCCCAGTCCTCCAGCTCTTCCTCTCCTCCTCCCTCCATCCCTCGCTCCTCCCGCACCCTCACTGACTCCCTGATAGCCAGCTTAGCCCTAGCAGACCTCTGCTTCCTCGTGACTCTGCCGCTCTGGGCCGTCTACACAGCCATAGGCTACCACTGGCCTTTTGGGCAGCCCCTCTGCCAAATCAGCAGCTTCCTCACCGCTCTCAACATGTACGCCAGCGTGTTCAGCCTGAGCATGCTCAGCGTGGAGCGGTACTGGGTTCTGACCGGACGCCACCCCCCCAGCCACCATGCCCCGCACAGCTTCCCCAGCAGGGCGCTCTGGGTCCTCGGGGGAGTGTGGGTCCTGGCCGGGGTGCTGGCGCTGCCCGGTTTGCTGCTGCGCTCTGTCCAGGAGGTGGAGCTGGACTCGGACTCTGGAGATGGTTCTGGATCAGTACTTCTGTCCTGCCAGATGGATTACTCCTTGTTAATAGGGGCAGAGGTGGAGGAGGCCGACAGGGAGAGGGCTGAGATGTGGTGGACGGCCGCCTTGAGTCTCAAATCAACCTTAATTGGCTTCGTGCTGCCTCTGGTCATTTTACTGGTCTGCTACTGCTCCCTGGCCCAGTTACTGAGCAGACATTTTGGAAAGGGCCCTCGTCCAGACCGCAGGCGCCAGCGCCGGCTCCTCAGGGTTATCGTGACTTTAGTGATGGCCTTCTTCCTGTGCTGGCTGCCGCTGCACGTCAACAAAACCGTGTCCATGCTGCTGGAGTTTGGTTTCGTGCCCTACTCCTGCCCTTTAGACCAGGTTTTACTCGCCGCTCAGCCCTACGTCACATGCTTGGCCTACCTCAACTCCTGCCTGAACCCCGTCCTGTACGCTGCCTGCGACCCGTCGTTCAGGAGGAAATGCAGAGGAGCTCTTCTCGTGTTCTGTAGGAAAGTAGAGGAGGAGTCAGCGGATGAACGAGGGGAAGAGAATGAGAAAATGAGCTCAGCTCTTCCTAGAAGAATGCAGGAGGATACAGGGGACAGGACCGAGGAGGACATGGTGACTGAAGGCTGAGAGATTTCCCACAAACTTTCCCATGTGAACCAAGCCACCACCACTCTGCTTCTAATATTTACCTTGTTTATTAATTTCTGTTGCACTATTGTGAATGTTATTTTTGAATAAAATCACAGACTGGGTTGTTTATTCAAGTGACATTTTTGCTTTGGCTTCCTACAGATAAACTAGACAGAAACACAACAAACAGGCAATCCTTACAAATAAAAATATAATCAAGTCAATAAATTTATGTCACAAAGAATAGATGGATATGTGTTGTACCTACACACACTGAGGACACATTGGATAATTATACGCTTTTGAGAACCTTTTTTTACTTGAGCTGTGTGTGTGTTGCTGGTTAGAATTGGGGTCAGAGTAGATACCGCATCCAAACAGGTGGTGGCGGTAGTGCGCCTTAACGTTGTTTTCACTAAAGACAGCTAAAAGAAGAGCGAATTGCACTTCAGGGTAACGTTAACGGTGTGTGCAGCTTGACGCGTGTGAGAAAACAGAAGAACATGGGGACTGCGTTGATTTACGACGAGGAGATGACCAAGTATAAACTGCTCTGGGTCGAGTGAGTAGAAGTCAGAGTTAATCAATGTGGACATTTACTGGTAAAATGAAACAAACAAACTCACGTTGTTTCAGATCTTAAATACATATTTCATATTTTATCGAATAGATAAATAAAGGAATTCAATATCTAATGAATAGAGTTATCAATACAATACAGTTTATTTTCCGGAGTTGGTTACGTCCAGTTGTTTTTTCGACGGGAACTGAAAGTTGGGCTTTGTTTCTGGTCCGGTCAATTAACGAGGAACACCGCAACTGGTACAGTTAGATGTACAGCTGATTTTCTCCTCGATTTAAGGCAGCAAAATTCACTTTTTTACATTTATCTACAACAATTTTTCATCAGTACACTGTGATGTGTTCGTAATTTCATAAACATAATGAAATATAAATTGAAATAATGAAATAAAAACAAATAACTGTATAACACTTCACGTCAACTTTGATTTCACACATTTTTTGGATTTACTACCGAAGACATAAGAGACACAAATGCAAATGCATATATTTGAAGTGTTCATCGCTCCACAGTCCGGCATGCAAGTTCGAAGTTCCCGAGCGACTGACTGTGAGTCATGGGGCTCTGGTTGAGAGCGGTCTGGCCGATCGTTGCGTCTCCGTACCCGTCCGAGAGGCGACAGATGCGGAGATCCTGCTGGTTCACAGGTCAGAAAACACAGCAGTTTATTGCGGTCGTGGGGATGGAGTAAGTACTGTACCTTAAACCTTGCTGCTCCCAACAGTGCGGAATACCTTGAAGCCGTGAAGACGACCCCGTCCATGAGTCTGGAGGACCTGATGGAGTTCACGCTGCAGTATGGTGACGTCTACTTCCACCCAGTGGGTCTTACATTCAATATTATTTGCCTCTCAATTGCTGTTGTTGTATGTTGTGTTTGTTTCATTTCCGTTCTCCTAGAACATTTATCACTGTGCCAAGTTGGCGATAGGAGCCTCGCTGCAACTTGTGGACAGTGTGATGACGGGGAAGGTGAGGAATGGCATGGCCCTGGTCAGGTGAGGCTGTTGGCTGGTTTAGTCGGGTTACTGGATCTTTTGAAATTTGATGTTCATCAGTATGCGATGAAACACTCAGTGGAAAATCTATTATTATTCATATCATGTCTTTCCCAGACCACCAGGACACCACAGTATGCACAGTGCTGCCAGTGGTTTCTGTATTTTCAACAATGTGGCCATAGCAGCTCGATACGCCCAGCAGAGACACGGAGCCAAGAGGTGATGTGGCTTTTCATGCAGATGTTGATTCTGGCAACAGCTGCTGCATCCGTCTTTACCGTTTACATGTTTTGCAGGGTGTTGATAGTCGACTGGGACATACATCACGGTCAAGGGGTGCAGTACTGCTTTGAGGATGATCCAAGGTTAGTGCTTACTAAAGGTTCTTAAAGGTTTGTCTAGTGGTTGTTTCCTGGTGAGTTCAACTCTGTATGTTTTGTTCCAGCGTGCTCTACTTCTCATGGCATCGCTTCGAGCATCAGAAGTTCTGGCCTCAGCTCAAGGAATCAGACTTTGACACAGTTGGCAAAGAGAAAGGGGCAGGATTTAATATTAATGTACCATGGAACAAAGTAAGTACACAGAGTAATACTGTAAAAAAACACTGGAAACTCTATGCTTCAATACATTTACTGTCTGATAATATGGAAGTCAATGGATATAATTCAGTTTTTATTAAAACCTTTTCATATTCTTTGACCCAATGATGATGAACGTGTTAATAAATGACTTCTTGTTGCGCTCGTTAAGGTAGGAATGCAGAACAGTGACTATCTTTCAGTCTTCTTTCATATTCTTCTGCCAGTGGCGTATGAGGTGAGACAGAACATTCTCATTTCACTAACATAAGGTCTGATGTGTTGGCCATAATTTATCTGGGACTTGTGATTCTTTCTCACAGTTTTGCCCAGACTTGGTGCTTGTGTCTGCGGGCTTTGACTCAGCCATCGGTGACCCAGAGGTGCTAAATACAAACATGAAGCTGGAAATGCACGTGCGCTTTTGTTGTACATGATGCGACACATGCACCTGTTGTACTGATTTTGTGGTGTCTTCGTGTTCAGGGTGAAATGCGCGCCACTCCAGACATCTTTGCCCACCTCACTCATCTCCTGATGAACCTTGCAGAGGGAAAAGTGTGCGCTGTGCTGGAGGTCAGTGTGTTGTTACCTACATGACATTTAAAATGCCGAGCTGCAAATGGGATTTGACCATTTTCTTTGGGTTAAGAGTTCATAAAACTTGCCTGTGGGTCTGTGAATGTGCTGCTTAGCGTCAGAGAACCTTTAACGTTGATGCTGTGGATGTTTCCAGGGAGGATACAACTTGACGTCACTCCCACAGTCCGTGTGTCAGACAGTTCACACGCTGCTCGGAGATCCTGCCCCGTGTCCTGCAAACCTCGATGCTCCCTGTAAAAGGTCGGCTCACTAGCCGTAATATTTATGCATCGCACCTCTACAAGTGCGAGTGTTTCTAAGAGTGCAGTGAAATGATGTCTTCTCTTTCAGTGCGCTTGAGTCCCTTCAGTGTGTCCGGTCAGTGCATAGAACGTACTGGTCCTGCCTCCGACATGCAGGTTTGCCCTCTACTTACTTCTGAGCTATTGCCTCTTAGTATATAAAAAAAAATCTGCACTACATCTGTTTTCTGCCTTCTTACATGTTTAATTACACTTCCCTGCAGCCGATCTGCCCACCTCCTGCAGCACCAAGCACATTAACACAGCAGAGGGAGCGGATCAGGAGCCGACAGAGGAAAGCTCACAGGAGATTTTTTGGCCACCGCCCATGAAACGAGTCTTTCCGCCCACCCGCACAGCTGTAGTGCTCCCTGATGACGTCGCTTGCCCAGACGGCTGTAAACGCTGGAGTTTACTGGAGCATCCTGACCCACAGCTGTGGTGGGAAACAGTTCATTTCTTACGCTCTAACTTTTTGTACTCCTTGTGAATCTTAAACAGGGTTTTCTTTCCGCTACAGTCTTTCTGCCCTTGTGGATAAGATGGTGAAGAACGAGGTACAGTCAGGACGCTGTCTTGTGTTCAGTGTTATCACTGACATGCCTGCTTCACTGACTGACATCACTGTGTTATTGCTGCCTCAGATCTGCAACGGTTTGGTGCTGGTCCCTGACGTCTCCGTGGCGATGATTTGTTTGGCCCAGCACGCTGTAGCTGCTCTCAACAAACGGTGCAGTAATGTGGATCTAACTGAAACTTTCCTAAAGTGTCTCAGTGGAAGAAATGATTCAGCATTATGAGAAACATTCAAACTGGATTTCACTGTGATGTCTATTTTGAAACCACTCCCACTGTTTGCAGGCTTCTAGTTGTGTGTGTTGGAGATGGAATGGTCCCGATTCAAGGCACAGAGGACGGGTAACAATGATTTGTGCTCTTTTACATTAGAAACTGATTAAACGTGTCCTTCCTGACTCTGCCACTCGCATTTCTTTCCATCCGTAGGAAAACACTTGTGGTGCATTTCAGCAGGAAAGAATCAGAGGAACAAAGAGGCAAACATTTCATTACTGTGCATCTAACGAAGGTACTGCATATATGCAAACTCAGTGTCGCGTTTGAGTTGCACTGAGTTGTTCTGAGTGTATCCGTCCTCTGACAGGGCTGCGGTGACGCATCAGGATTCATACAGGCTGTGCTGAGCCTCCTCCTGCCTCTGGGGTACGAGTATGACCCCGGTCTGGTGCTGCTGGTTCAAAAGCCAGATAGTGGGGTCTGTGACAGCATGTGGCGACAGCTGACCGGTCTGCTCCAGGGCCTCGCTCAAGGCCACATGCTGGTTGTCATGCAGGTAGGAAAGCTGCTGCGTGGGTCCTGACGTGCAGTCAATAACATCTATTTCTCATTTATTAATTTTTATTCAATAACATCCATTTATCATTTATTAATTCCTATTCCTTGTTGATTTTAGGAGGATGAGAGGAAGCATATTGGCCCCACGTGCTCCTCCCTTCTCGGCATCGCAGCCCCCTCGCTGGGGCAGCTGCATTCTCTTCTACCAGAGGATGTTGAGGCTTTAGAGAGGCTGAGACGACGGCTGACGCCCGACTGGAAACTACTGCAGACCACGGGTGAGTGCGTAATGAACTGCTTTCCACGATTACACAAAATATGACTTCCAGTCAACTATGTAATCATTTGAATATCTGTGTCATACAAGTAGCAGAAGAACCCAGAGGACGCGAGGAGCTCTGAAGCCCAACCTGCTTCTCCTTGTTTAAAAAAAGAAAAATATTTTGCCAAGACTTTAGTCAAATTGTGACCTGAGGTAAACAGTATTTTAAATATGCTGCTTTTGATGTATGAGGTCTATGTGACTTTCCCACTGGGATGAATAAAATATTAAAGTATTTAGTGATTTGTTTTTTTGAACAACTTTCCTTTACATAACCTAACGTTCACATCTATAGTTGGTTTATAAACTGGAGACAAAATGTGAATGTTGCCTGAATCAGAGTCTATTAAATATTTAAATGTGTTTCCAACACTACATGAATACAAATTTTGAATATGTAAAGTTTAGTAGTTCTATTCTTTGGATGGGAGATTTGACTGCATGGCATTATAATATGAAAAGTGATGTTTCAGTGGCCTGGTGGGAAAAGGGCAATAGTGCACCATAAATCACGTAAATGCTATTCGTCACCCAACCTGTGGGAGGCGCTGTGGTTAAACATCTCCCAACAGTGAAGCACGATGTGAGTGATTCATCTGTGTTGATGCGGGACCAGCCTTCAGTCCGTTAGTTTGTCTTTGTGTCTGTCCGCTGTTATTGGATCGTAAAGCTCCTGTCGGTTCCTGAACGCAACTCGGGTGGGAGTGACATTGAACACAGCTCGAAGAGAAGAGGAGCGTGAGGAGCGTTAGAGCCACGCACTGAGATGTCCGTGACTCCGACCGCATCTGCGTCCCCGCAACACGCAAAAATGAAAAAGGACGAGTCGTTCCTGGGGAGGTTAGGAGGAACCCTGGTCCGGAAGAAGAAGTCCAAGGAAGGTCAGTGAAGTGGACCATAGGGCCCTGCTGTTGTTTTCTAACCTTGTGTTTCTGTCCATGGTGCTACAATCACATGGTGCTCTGTGAGATCAGTGGACGCATGATTCACAGCAAATATGACTATTATGACTCATATTGACCTGAAACGGATCCACCTAATTAACGACCTTTCAGTTTTAGTGAAATTTACTTAAGAAATACTTAAGGCTCCCGGTAGCCACACAGCCGTTCAGCAGGCGGCAGTAAACATAAATAGATCATGGAGTCATACAGGAATGTGGGTTTATGAAGATAAAGGTAAGAGGATTACTGGGCCCACTGTATTTTAGGAACCATAACTCTCCTCCTTCATCGTCCCAGTTCCACCGAACTACTTGCTGCCCTCCCACAGGCCAGTCATACTGTGACAGCTGCAGGGTGTGTGTGTGTGTGTGTGTGTGTGTGTGTGTGTGTGTGTGTGTGTGTGTGTGTGTGTGTGTGTGTGTGTGTGTGTGTGTGCGTGCGCTGTCAGGCATGTGTTTGGAATCTCCATTAAAGAAGCAGCGCGAAATTCTTTAAACACTCGTTTAATGATGCTCATTTTAAACTGTGTTAATGCTTTTCATTTTAACATATAAATATAAATATGTCAGATGAGCTGTATTTGAAATCTCCGCCCATCAAACAGATGTTGACAATGACAAAGACATACAAACAACCACAGGAGAGTAGAGAAAGTGACCACAGGGACCCAGAGGTTTTAAATACTTCAGCTTAGATGATCTGGTGCCTCCGGACCTACTGTCCACACTCACAAGTTTCTTACAGTAAGATGAAGCGAAAGATGCCTTCAATGAAAGACAGCTTTGGAAACGTGTACAAATGTGAACAAACATTTTCAGAAAGTTTCAGTAGATAAAGAGAAAGACTGCACGTCACAGCTGCTACATTATTGCATAAAACATAAAAACAGCTTGTTGCTATGCAGGTGATGAATCATGCATCATAGACAGGAGGGAACCTCAGAGGTCCTGGATGTGCTTTTACATTTAGTTCATCTTGTGATGGCAGAGCGCCCCCGTGTGGTCAAACTGACCTAAAGCTCAATACTCGGATAAAAGCAAGGCAATAACAAATCCTAATGATGTTATAATTAAAAACACGACACCAGCTTAAATCTATAATGAAACATGGTTCGTGTTGGCAATGGTGCATGTGTGGTGACCTCACATGTTGTATTTCTGTTGTTGGGTGTGGTTCAGTATCACTCTTCCTTCTGTGAAGAAACTCCCAGCAGACACGAGTTTCTGTACTGATGATGATAAATCATCACTTATTGAATTGTGCTGACGCTGTGTCGCAACCACAGACACATTTCAGTCCGATTCTGAGCTCACGCATCCTCGTTTCCCTGTGTGGCGTTCAAGGCTCTGTGTCCTGATAATGTGAAAGGAAGTGTGCATCCCTCTGACAACACAGTTATACAGGAATCGGTTAGTGACAGCAGAGATACTGGCTTCAATAAGACTCGAGACATCAGACTATTCGAACTCAAAAGAAAGAAGCAGCTGAACTATGACCGTAACATGGATGCTACTCATCGTAAGTCGTCTCATTTCTGTTTGTTTATATAGAAACTTATTATTTTCCCAGACACAATGCGCAGATGCAGAACAGTGGGAGGACAAAGGGCTGCTGAGGGATCACAGTGATGCTGTTACTCACTGGTGTAAATGACCAGCGCTATATTTAAGGTCCTGTTTTACAGCCACATTATTTATATCTTCCCCTGTGCCATGTCAACCCCCCCACCCCCCACGCTCACAGAGGAACCAGAGGAGATGAGGTCCATTTCAATCAGCTTTAAACTGCCTTTAACGCTGCCAGGGAAAAGAAAGCGAGCCATGTGTCGCTGGCGTCCTGACGACGCTCCTTCCTCCATTACGACCGTTAGCAGCAGAGTGAGGAGCTTTTCTGTGGATTTGTGCAGTGGAGCTGCATCAGATAAATCACGTTGACTTCCGGCGCAGGGTTGTAGAAAATAATGAAATTCTCTTAACCAGAATTCAGCCACTGTCTGGTTGATATCTGGGTGATATTCACTGAAATAAGTCATAATGCTGTTACATTACATAATGTGGCTCAATGTAATTCATGACTATTAGGACAAAACCATCAAACAGATGGTACCAGATGTTGGTACCTTCTGCTGGGTCCAGCTTGAGGTCCAGCGTGATGTCGCCTTCATGTCCCACACACACACCCACCCACACACACACACACACACACACACACACACACGCTGCTCCTATCAGTGTCTCTGGTAACCGGACCGCAGAGGTGGGGTGGAGGGTTGTGACAGAAATAAACACGTGATGACGCCGCTGCCACAGCTCAGACCCACCGACTGAGATTCACCCACACACACACACACACAGACACACACAGACACACACATGCGCTGACAACATACAGCAAACCTAAAGCTCTGGCTCCGTTCGTCGCCACCGGGCAGAATCCGGAGGGTTTCAGTAGATATGGCAGGACTGCTGTGTGGGACCAAGAGGAAGAAACAAGGTAATTTGGCTGTAATTGCTGCATTTGAGGAACTCGTGAGTGGAAAAATGGGGAACCAGGACTTTATCTTAACGCACTGTGACTTAAATGTGAGAAGTCAACGTGTATTAGTCAGTGGAAAGAACCCTTTACATAATATTGCTGCTAATGTACTGTATGTGGGGATGAAGCTTTTCTTTATATGTGTATATGTTATATATGTTTTTTACTTGTGGCGGTACGTTCATCCCGTAGTGTTCTGCCTCCAACGCCACTTTTACTTGACTGTGTGGAGCCAGAGCTCAGTCCAGGCCAGAAGAAAGCAGCAGTAATGCAGCGTAGGCGACGCCGAGGCAGCACAATTATGATGAAACGCATGGAGCCTGCTCTGTAATTACGGAGCAAACTGTTGATGTGCAGTGAGATCCAGGGCTCGAGCCGGTAGATAGGGGGTCTGTGGGGACCGTCCTCCCAGAGTAATTCTGTGCATCCTCCCTCTGCAGACGCTTTGAAGCTGTGATCTCGATCAGTGGACGCCATAAACAAGCGTTTGTAGATTTTCCTGTATTATATGCGCAATTAGTTGAATTGATTTCTCCTGCTTTTAGGGAGGAAGTGCTTCGGTGCCGCGCGCTTTCTGCCTCTCCTCACAGGGTTTTATAAATAGCAAGCCGAGCCAATTAAGTGATTGATTTGGGACCATCGATTATGCGAACTGAAACGCGGAGCGATAAAAGCGATACAGCCATTAGCGGGAGAAAGCCTCCAAATCCCTGAGTGTTTCCTCAGTCACAAATCAAAGCAGCCATTTCAGCTACAGTCAAAATGTGGGTGTGTGTTTCCAGTCGCCTTAGAGTCGACTTAAATGTTTCAAACAAAACCTCTTCATTCCACCGTCCTAAATCTCCTGTGTTTGTTTACAGTGAATATTTGGTGCTCAGATTAAAGGTTTAATTAAATTAAATCACATGTTAAATCATCTGACGCCTGTCAGTCCATTAGATCACAGCTCATCCACTTCAGAACAAGGTATGAGGTCGTATAGTTAAAAATAAAGCAGTGGAAGTAGCAGACGCCTCTTAAAAGGTTTGGAGGTTTGTTGTTACTAAAGATTCTGACAGTTTATCACAATTTATAAGCATAAATATAAATACACTATAAATAAACCATATCATTAATCCAGTGTTTTTTTAAAACTCAGGGTGCAAAGGTAAAAGCCATCAGAAACGTATGATAAACAAGTTAGTTTCCAAGTTACTTCCAGTATGATTGGTTTTAAATAACGGTTTGCTGTGTTTTTCCTTTGTTGTGCGTTGTGTGTCGTTTTGGTCTGTTCAGTGAATGATCTTCACGAGGAGGGGAAAAATGCCATCAACGCTCCCATGCTCCCCCCCGGGATGGACATCCACCGAGAGGACACACAGCTGGGTAGGAACACACACACACACACACACACACGCACGCACACACACACACACACACACGCGCACACACACGCGCACACACACACACACACACACACACACACACACACACACACACACACACACACACACACACACACACACACACACACATTGCAACAGGTCCAGTGTGATGAGCATATTTAGGCTGAGGGGCTGTAACATGAGAGTGGAGGAGCAGGAAATGAAAGTGTGTGGAGCGTGTGTGCTTTTTGAATGTGCTTCATTGTGACAGGAACGCTGTGTTTGTTCTTTTTTTTCTTGGTTTGTGTGATGTGACCCAATCCTATTGTTTTGAGTGTTGCTCTAAATCTTCACTCACATGTCTGACTGTTCATTTCTTCATCTCTGACGTCTTCATCAGAGGAAAATGCTGAGAGGGTCATGTTGGACCCAACGTCGCGGGAAAATCTCAAATTTAAAGACCTGCTAAAGGTAGAGAGAGAGAGAGAGAGAGAGAGAGAGAAGCTGCATGGCTGCGTGAGGTGAACTGACTTGATGCTGTTTCCAGGTCCTGATCGACTGGATCAACACTGAGCTGGAGGAGGACAGAATCATCGTCAAAGACCTGGAGGAGGACTGTTACGATGGGCAGGTGCTCCAGAAGCTATTTGGTGAGCGATAGGGGGAGACACTCAGTTTATGCAGAAACCCCTCATATGTTATGTGTTACATGGCCCAACACTCATTTTGCTTCATTTTCATTTCACCCTCTGATCGGGTTCAGCTCCGAGTCATTGTCACCAGCTAATTATTGCAGTCTGACAGACTCTGAGACATGAGCAATAATAAACCATCCAGAGCTTTCACATTTATTTTTGTGAAGCCGGCCGCTGGGTCATTACATACGCTGTATCTGTTGTAAGTGTTATGAACAGCACACAACAGAGACGTTCTGTGTTCTGAGACGTCGTTTTTTTTAGCTTTCACGCTCCTTTATCGTTTTTGCACCTTTTTTTTTATCTCAGCCTTTTATTGCATCAGAGCCTGTTTCTAGAGGTGCCGCTGGCTCCTTGTTATTTATAACTCTTGAACCCACGCTCCTCAGGCGAGCATGAATCCCTTTCTGTACTGTTCCTTAACAAGTCGTCTGCAGCCACCGCGTTTCTACCCTTCCAGGATCACAGACACCTTTTCCACAACGTTAAGTCGCACACACCCTGCAGCACCGGAGCGCTGCTGCGTGAAGTGACGCCCTGCGTGTCTCCCGTCTGTGCGCAGAGAAGCTGTCGGGCAGGAAGCTGAACGTGGCCGAGGTCACCCAGTCGGAGATCGGCCAGAAGCAGAAGCTGCAGACGGTCCTGGAGGCCGTCAACGAGCTGCTGAGGCCCCACGGCTGGAGCATCGAGTGGAGCGTGGACGGTGAGTTGCACGTTCGCTTCGGTGAATCCACGCGCACGCTTCGTCTCCTGGGATCTCAATCACAACAAAACCCTGATCCCAGTTATTATTCTAGTCCGATTCATTATTTTCACAATGACAGCTGTGGCTGGAGGCGTTAATACCATGACTGATATGAACTGAATATATAATCAAGCGTGGAGTTTAGAGTCACTACGACCGCTGCAGCTGATGATCGGTCCCTTCCGTTCACAGCCATCCATTCCAAGAACCTGGTGGCCATTGTCTACCTGCTGGCGGCTCTCGCTATGCACTTCCAGGCTCCTGTCAGGCTGCCTGAGCACGTGTCGGTGCAGGTGGTGGTGGTGAAGGTAACGTCCAGCTCGCAGCGAGGCCGCGTGCGGTGAACCTCCGCTCACAAACGCTCTGATCCTTTTCAACAGAAACGCGACGGCATCCTGCAGACGGCTGTCGTTGCCAAGCAGCTGACCAGCACCACAGAGTAAGAGCTGATCCATTATGTAAACGTCGTAGGAGGTCAGACATCAGACTTCCTGCGCACTGAATGAAAATGAATGAATGAATGTTTTTTTTTTGTCTTCAGAATGATGATGGGGAGATTTGGTGAGTCCTCGTTCCTGTTTTGATGTCACTGTTGATTTTTTGTTTAGGATTATTTCTAGGAAACTAGGGAAATGTTGGCCTCTTCATCTGGTTTGTGCCTGATTGTTAGCAAAAACTGGAAAGGGTGTTAAAACTAATATTTGTGGTTTTAGGCTTGTGGTGTTTTTGTGGAGGCCTGGTTTGAGCGGTCAAATGATTGTGTCTCCTTTAACACAGAACGAGATGCATTTGACACGCTGCTGGATCACGCACCCGACAAGCTCAATGTGGTAAAAACGGTACGGAGGCAACATCACATAATCAGATTTTCAAATAGGGAAAACGTGTATTCACTCTGTCCTCTCGCCAGTCGCTCATCACCTTTGTGAACAAACACCTGAACAAGTTGAACCTTGAGGTCACGGAGCTGGAGTCTCAGGTAGGAGTTTCATGGCGGCTCGTCTCCAGACTCGCTTATTGAAATAGATACGATCCAATCAGATCCGCCGTAATAGAGGGTGTGTTGTCGGTCTGTGCGTGTCCAGTTCGCTGATGGAGTTTATCTGATCCTACTGATGGGGCTGCTGGAGGACTACTTCGTCCCACTGCACAACTTCTTCCTCACGCCTGAGAGCTTTGAACAGAAGGTGAGTTCACATTCAACAAATAAACTCAAAGGGCCGTTTCTTGCTCAGAACTGAATCTCCACCTGGTTTCGCCTTAAGGTTCACAACGTGTCATTTGCCTTCGAGCTGATGCAGGACGGGGGACTGAAGAAACCCAAAGCCCGACCGGAAGGTAATTCACTCACAGACAGACGGACAGCGACGCCTCATAACACACATCCCATCAAATAAAGTCAGCTCTGTGGAGTCGGGCTCAGACGACAGGAAGCAGCAGTTATGTCACACGCTGTCCAGTAGGTGGAAACGTTGCTTCACCTTTTAACTGCAACTGACTGGACGAGTCCGTTCAGCCTTGAGCTGCACTTAACTGAGTGAGCCACCACTTGGTATCTGTGGAAATACTGAAACTTCTACACAAAGAATAAAAAAGCGCCTCTGCAGTCGAGTTAAAAGGATTTAGGAGCCAAGGGCGAGACTCAGTAACAGACGCCATTACATCGTCTCTTCCCTTCTTTAAACCAGTCCATTTAAAGCTCGCTTGTCTACATGACCTTCATGCCACTCTATTGTTTTTGTGATGAATTATTATTAAAGCTTTATTATCTTCCAGCTGTGTTTGTTGGCAGATGAACTGTTTATCATAAAACATTACTTTCTAATATATAATATGAGAAAAACAGGAGAAAGAAAAATAACCAAGGAGGCCTCGTAATGATTTTTTTCCTTTTTTCTGCGCCCTGTGCAGTCTCTGCTGCGTTTCATTACTCTTGCATTGTCTCCAGAGCTGGCAGCCGGTGGGTTCCGTGCGCAGCGGCCGCAGCGGCTGTTACGCCGCCTCGTCAAGCGGGATAATTGTGCCAATTTCCCGGCCTGTATCACCAGTATGATACCGGCGTGCCGAGCCGTGATTGTTCAATCTCCCAAATGCCGCCAACGAGGGTAGTAATTTCTCCCACATCCTCCCTGGCTCAGTGTCTGCGTGCAGCGGAGAGCCACTCTGATTAGGTCCTAAATGGGAGCAGCCATCGGGTCGTAGTCGAGGAGGAACGCGGCGCGCGATATGATTCGGGCCGCGGTGAACTCGTAGTGCGTCTCTTACATCATGTTGATGACGTGACGTCTGACGCTCGGATCAGTCGGAGCGCTGCTGTTTGATGAAACGCACTGGAGGAAAAGCACAGACTCACAAAGGACCTCTGTGATGCAAGTGTTTGGGCAGAGGCAGCTGCGAGAGGAGCCGAGTTGAAACGGTCCCCGAGTCGTATTATTTGTCCTCCGACTTTGTGTCATCACACAGATTCTGACTGTGTCTGTGACGAATAAATATTTAAATGTTGAACTAATAAAAGCAGCTGCAGTAACTAGACGTGCGCAGATCACAGTTCCCTCCACGTTGTGGGAACGCCTATGCTTCTTCTCAGCTGCCTTCAGTCTCAGCTTTACAACTGTCGGAGTAACTGAACTCATTATTATCTTTATAGCAGCTGGACCGTTCCTGTTCCACAGTCAGGTGAGTCCGGTTCGTTATAAATGAAAATAGAGACGCAAAGTTCCATAACGCTGTCAGATGGAGGAGATGGAGGGGATGAGGAGCTCAGGGCGTGTGGTGTGAATAGTAATGTGATGTCAGGACTATTACAGATGGTGTTTACGTTAATTCTAATAGCCGTGGACACGTGTATGTAGGGCACCTTGTTTCCTGGTGAGAACAGAGTAGTTTGGTGCCTTTGAATCGCTGCTGGTTCGAAGTAATACATTATGTACTGTAATAATCATTAGCGAGTTCCTGTGAGCTATTTTGGGCTGATGGAACGTGGCCTAACAGCGTGGGACCCCTTCAGGTTGTCACTCTGTAGTAGCACATCCTTGTCTCTGCCTCAGTATTGGAGTCTTGTACATGTCGAAGGCTTGAATTCCTCGTCTTTCGCAAACATTAACGACCTCTGGTTCGTCTCCGTTTTTGTTTTGCAGATGTTGTCAACTTGAACCTGAAGTCCACCCTCAGAGTCCTCTACAACCTGTTCACCAACTACAAAAACTCTGACTGAACTTTCACTATTACAACTCATAATTCTGCCCTGTGCCTGTGCTCATATTATACATTACAGTCTGGACACTGGAGGAGACCAACTGGGAACGAGAGTCATTATGTGGGACTTAAAAAGACCCAGAGGGAGTTGCCTGAAAAAGGCTCTGAATGCTCGCATTTAATCTCCCCCAAATGTCAGTATTTATTTATTCCTCCCTCAAATGTTAACTGGAACCCAGGAATCTTTATAATCTTCATCCCTGCATTTGAATACACAGACATCATGGGAAAAGATATGAGCGCCGAATGTTAAAACCGGAACTCATTAGCGTGTAGGACTCAATTATGATCTGCCGCAGATTATTTAAAGAGGCTGCAATGCTGTTCATGCTGTAATATAATTTAATGCTTTGTTTAAATATTGAATCAATAATTTGAAGTGACGTTTTGGGAAACGAGCTTATTTGCTTTGTCACAGAATTAGATGAGAGGATTGCTGCTACTGCTGTAGCTGTAGGACTTAACGGGGGCATCCAGGAGCCCGTTATGTTCAATTAATAACTAGGCCATGTTAGCATCTGCTCATGGTCACCCGTATGTGGACAGTATATAAATGTAATGAACAAAACGTATTAAGCTTGTTAAAATTAATGCATTTTGTTTAGAAAATAATTATAATAATAAAAAAGTTCAGTATTTTGGTGTTAGCTACACAGCTAGCTTCTAAGCTAGCACAGAAAAACCGGACCCGTTAGCTCAGCAATTAATACGATCACCTCTTTACTTTATCTGTGCAAAAGCAAATAACTGTTTTTCCCAAAAAACACTTCCTTTTAGGTTACAATGTGCCTGAAAACGCTTTTTACTCCTATTACAACTATGTACTGTATGAGTACATTTCTGATAATGAACTGTTCTCGTTTGCTCTCAATGCCGCGTACTTGACTCAAACAAGCGGGAGTGAAGCCTCTTGAGCAATTCCGTGTGCCTTTAGGACAAGACGTGGATGACTGAGCATCTCAACAGACGCCAGGTCTTTAGCCTTCTCTAAAAGCTGCTGTTGGCTCCTGCTCTTAGTGCAGCGTGTTCCACCGTCCTGCGGGACCCACAGTCAGAGCGTCTTCTTATTGACCGGCCTCTCAGACGAGCCCCCGGAGGCCCCGGCCCGTCACCGCTGGCCTGGCGCTACTACCTGGAGACCCGCTAAGACGTACAGTGCCTGCGTCTCGGCGCCAAGCTGAATTATTGAGGCAGCGGATGAGTCAGTGTAGGCTGCACTAGCGCTAGGCGGCTCACCCCTGTCCAAGTTTCATCTTGCCTATCAAGAAATAAATGCCTGGAATCAAAACGAATGAGAATTTTATTTTATCTCTTTAGCTGCATGATAGGTTAGATTTGCTTTTGCTTCTGAACGAGATTGGCTTTGGAGCAGCCAATTCCCGCTATTTGGGTTTAGCTAAAGGAATTATGGGTTTATTTTAGTCCTTTATTTTCTTGTCTCATTCCTTTGTTGCCATGGTAACCTTCCACATCCCCCAAATTGCCCCTTCGTCTGGCTGATGGGTGGTCTTTTTTCTTTCCTGCAATAAGGTCGGTGCACATACCGAGCTTGTTGTTTTGTTGTCTGTATCTCTTTCTGTATTTCTACTTCTTTTTTATGTTTTTTTTTTGTACGTTGGAGAAGGCTGGAGACCACATGACGGCGAATTGATGTGACTGGCCGCAGATGGAGACGTGCGAGTTGAGCTTGAGTGGCTCGGGCCTCTGAGTGCCACATTTCTCTCGGCCCTCCTGCAGTGTGGTTTTCCAAACAATGCATTTGCACCGAACAGTCCTCCCCGTTCCTTTCCCTCCGACACACACGTATTATTAAATCCTCAAACGGTTCGTGACACAGAATATAAACACCCTTATCAGACGAAGCTCTGCTGCAAAGCCAGTACCGAAAAGAGGAAGCGCGGTCTCTCACTAGTGCTTATCTTCCTGTTCGATCTGGTGACGTTTTCTCTTTTTTTCGGTCTGTCTTTAAAGCAGCGGTTGAAAAGTAAGTGCAGACAGGTCATTTCAATGTTTGAGTTCACAAGGCCTCCGTTTAAAGTGAGTGCAGAGCTACTTGTGATATTGCTGTTTTGACAGTTTTGCCGAGTTACGGAACTCAGCTGAGCTGGAGTCACCTGAATCTGTCGAGCCGCTCTGGGAGTGCTGAAGGTAAGCTCATTCACAAAGACTTTTGTTTATGACCTTGTTTGAAAGTTACTGTCAACCCCGGGAAAGGGAAGCCACACAAACTTAACGCACACAGAGGAAAGAAAAGTAGCTCGCTGAGGCTTTTCTCTCCTCCACATCCAGGAAGCATCAGCTTGACGTGCTCCAGGTCACATCTGCTCTGTCACAACGTGTTACTTGTGTTTGCTGTGCTTTCTATCACAACACTGGAATCAGAAATGCTGCGAGTGAGGTGCAGCCCTGCGAGTATTTGATCCGCTGAGAGCTTAGCATTCAACTAAGAAAAAGGAAGTGGGGAAACTTCTTCCTTTTTCAGGTTTCTGTCCAATTCACTCCGATTCTCTGCTTTTTGTTTGTCCTCAGACGTATAAAACCTTTGTACACGAGGAGCAGATATGTGGAGGTTTGCATTGCAATCAGCATCTTGTATGGCTGGTCGGTGTGTGACTCCTCTGCAGCAGCTGATAGTTGAGAAATACAGTAAAGGAAACTTACAGCGACTCCGTCAAACATGTCGATGAGGAAGCGTCTCTTCTTTCTACGGTGGTTTATATTTAGGAACTTCTTAGAAATGTATTAAAGCAGAGTGGACACTTTCTAATTGTTTTGACAGGCCCAAAGAAGTGAACGTCACAGTTTGATGAGGAGCAATGGACAATGCTTTCTTGGCAAACGAAAAAGAGGAAGAACCTCTGGACGTGGAATTTTTCCAGGGTATGTTTTCCTATGAGCTGTGGATGATCACAGCAGTAGTCGTATATGTTGTAAACAGTAATTCTAGAGTTGACTTGTAAAGTCAGCCAAAAGCCTGAGCATTACAAATGTATGATTTGAAGTAGGACTGTAAAGTTAAACTGCACCCAAAATTCATACTCAGCTCATAATGAATATAAAATATGGATTAGAGCAACTTTAAGCTACGTTATCAGGCCAGAGAAACGTAGGATTGGATTTATAATGTATGAAAACCAGAGGCTGCCTGGAAAACATACATGCACAAATTATGCATGTGGAGCCTGCTTTCACGCAGGATCACTGTGCTTTAAGAGCAAAATAACCTGAATGCGACCTGCTGTACCTCACATGGCTTCATATGTTACACACAGGAGAGAAAACGAAAATCATTCAGCCAACATCTCTAAATGACCCCAAACTCGAAACGTTGAAGCAGGTGAGCAATTTATTCCTGCTACCTACATATTCTGCCTGATGCTCTGTCGTCCTATCAATATTTAGTGTTTCCTCAAAACCCTGACGAGCACGGATGCACGACCCCCTTGTAACTGTAGTGGCCCAGTAATGAAAGCCTTGCAGAGGTTCTACTGTATGTAAAGAGCACTGAAAATATCTGCTGCAGGCAGACGGGAGAAGGATCAGTGAAATTTTTATGAACGTAATTATCAGAGGTGATGGGAGACGGATCATAGAGGAGGCAGCAGAGTCTGCTGGATCAGACGTTAAACACATTTTGATTGGAAAAGGACGGCAGCTTCGTGTGGCAATGAATAAATGACCGGCCTCTACTGTATCCAGTGGAGCTGCGGACCAGAAGAACGCCCGAAATATCATGTTTATTTTGGGGGAGAGATTTGTCATCATTTCTATCAACTTCAGAACCTTATTATCTCTGAAAATTGATTAAGGGAACTTGAAAATGAGCTTTCGTGCTGTTTTTCATCTGCCGCACGGGTGCGAGGAGAATGCAGGGGATGAGGTTTTGATGTATTTGACTGTGTGATGAATTGTGCCTCGCCAGGCGTTGACTGATTGGATCAATGGCGTGCTGAAACAAGAGCACATCGTGGTGCAGAGCCTGCAGGAGGATCTGTACGACGGACTGGTCCTCCATCACCTGCTGTGTGAGTCCGTGCTCGTGTGTCGCCTCTAATATTTTCCTCAGCGCACTAAAACCGAGCCATCATTCACGTTCGAGTGAGTGTCAGTGAGATGCTGCCTCTCTGGGTTCCCACAGCCAAGCTGGCCGGGGTTCACCTGCCCGTGGAGGAAATAGCTCTGACCAGCCCCGCGCAGACCCGCAAGCTGGAGGTGATCCTGGAGGAGCTGGACAGGAGGCTGGGCCCGGACGCCGGCGGCCCGGTCAGGTGGAGCGTCAAACGTGAGTCACGCATCCGACCGGGCTCCAGCAGCGCATGTTCGACTGACGGGAGGATTTGCTGCTAGCTGGGAGCTGCCATGTTGGCGCGCGGCAGCTGTGAGGGGTTTTCACGGCTTGAATCAGCTGTGAGTGGATTGTTTGCTAGTGCCGAGTGATGGAAGCACGTTTCATATCGCTGGATATTCATCCTGTGCTTAAGCGTCTGTCCTCATCAATCCTAATTTGAGCATTTAATGTCTCTGGCCATCTGTAGGACGTCAGGGACGGTCCCTTGAGACAAATAAGTGAATTAACCTGAACTGTTTTGATTTATTTGTTTATTGTATTTGTCTTCATAACTTATTTAATCTTATTTGTGTTGCTAATCAGCACTAATGAGCTTCCTACAGCTGTGAACAATATAATTTCTACTAAAAAAACTAAAACCGTTTTTTGTCTTTTTCCTTTGTTTCCGTTCTATGTTTGATGACTTCTGTTACCTTCTTGTCATATCATAACACATTTTTTATCTTTTTATCTGTCAGTCATTCACAACAAAGACCTTCTGGCCACTATTCATCTGCTGGTTGCCATGGTGAGATGTTTCCAGCCTGAAGTGAATCTGCCACCTAATGTGAAGATTGAAGTTATAGTCATTGAAGTGGGTTTCAGGTCTCGCTTTAACACTTTTTTTCTTGTCTTCGGTCATTTTGAGTATATCACGTTAAACTGTTTTGGTTTCAATCCAGGTCACCACAAGTGGAATAAAGTCAGATGTGCAGGTGGAGGTTCTAACAGAAGAAAGGTAAGTACATTTCTGCCTTGTATAATCCTGTGAATGGGAGTGAAATTCTGGGTTCATCTAATTTATTTGGGACTTTTTCTACAGCGATAAAGGCCCAGACTCCATCAGCAAGTCTGAAAGTGAGTACAATTGGTCAGAGGTTGAGCCGAGGTGACATCTTGAATGTTGTCCAAGAACAGCGTTACAGCCCACAGTGGCTTAACACACTCTCTGTTTGCCCAGGGGAAGATCCCATCGAACAGCTGCTGAAGCTGGAGGCTCACAAGGTCAACACGGTGAAGAAGGTATAACAGGCACAGGAGGAGAAGTGCTGAGGTAGTTTAGGCTCTGAAGTCTCTCATCTCCACTGACAGCGAGAGAGCACTCGGCGGGAAATTAATATTAGCATGAAGCACCATATTTTTTAATTTTTTGTTGACTTAAGCTCATTAAGGTAGCATATTAATAGCCCCAGTAAAAGCAGACGTGCGAGGAAGCCTTCATGTGATTTGAAACGCTTACCTTCAGTTTGCTACTGAGGTTAGCAGAGGTCAGTCAAAGGGATTATTTAATTATTATTTTAAGATAAAATAACAAATTAAAGTGTTATCAAATAGGATTTTATATAAATGTTCAGCCCTGTGATAGACTGGCAAGCTGCTCAGGGTGTGTCCTGCCCTCTGCCTAAAGACTCCTGGGATTGGCTCCGGCAACCTCACGACCTTTAGCAGGGGAAGTAGTTAAGATAATGGATGGGCACATTCTATTAATACCTTAATCATCTGAGAGCTACTTTTACTGCAGTCATGTGGAGTTCAGAATAAAAAGGCTTTTATTCCATGACTGGTATGATACGATGTTTGGATCCATCACTTTTATTTGTGTGCATGTGAGTGGATCAGCTGCTCAGTCAGGCACAGTGGACACATCAAGTCCACTTAGCTCTGAGAGGATGGACACAGGTAAAATCTAGGTAAAACAGTGTTCAATATAAAACATGTGCAGATCTATATCGTACATGGAAAAGTGTGTTTCTTTTTCCATTTCAGGCCATATTACACTTTGTCAACCAGAACATGTCAGCTATGGGTCTTCAGGTGGCTGATATGGACAAACAGGTAATAAAAAACAGCAGCCCGTGCACACACACACACACACACACACACACACACACACACACACACACACACACACACACACACACACACACACACACACACACACACACACACACACTGATTGCTTCCTCTAAGATTACATCACCTTCCCCTGTCTAGTTTTCCGATGGGGTGATCCTGCTGCTGCTGATCGGACAGTTGGAAGGCTTCTTCATCCCGCTCTGTGACTTCAACCTGACCCCTGTTAATCACTCTGAAATGGTGCAGTATACATGTACATCTGACACAGACTCATAACACGTTCTAAGGAAAGAGATCATCCTGTACCGGGGCCTTATTCACGCATGGCTATGTTTCAATGTCATCATTATTGTGTGTGTAGATGTCACTAATAATAATTTGCTTCACTTTCAATTCGAATTGCATTTCTCACTAAATGTGTAGAAAGACATAACCCCTATTATTCAAGTTTCAAAGACCAAAATGCCCTTTTTTCACTCCTAATTCCAGCTAATCTAATTTTCCCTGTGGGTAATGAACTAAAGTATTGAAACCTGATCCAAAATTGTCCCTATGACAATATATAATATAATAAAATTAATATTTTACTATTCCTATAATAAAAGCAGATGCATAATTGAGTCAATGTCATGGTTCACTTGTAACGATATCTTTCATCTCACTCTACTCAAAGCAATAGGATGAGTTTATAAAAAAGTTATGACTCTTTTATCATTGATATGATGAGTTCATGAATTACTTACTGTTTAAAGACACTGGCATTTAAAGTGTTTTGGTCTTTATTTTCTTAATAGACTTTAAAATCTTAAAAGCTCCTGTTGATAAGCTGACAAAGACTTATATAAAGGCTCACCAGTCTCAGTCTCACCAGTAGATATATAATGACATTCAAACCTCTAGTTCCTGGGAAGCCAACAGACAAACCGACATTTGGAATTTCATATTGAATATTACATTGTATATTTACTTTGTGGTTGTTTCTGTTTCTTTGACCTGTAGCTTCATAATGTGACCTTAGCCATGGATCTCTTGAACGACATGGGCCTGGAAATAACCAGTGTTGACCCCCAAGGTGAGAAAATACACAAAGCGATGCACAGTGTGAAAAATTAGGGTAAGGCGACTGTAGGAGAAGAAGGATTTGAATGGAGCCCATCTGTTTACATCAGGCGAGGAGCTGACACTGTCAGCTCAGCAGAGACTGTGTTGGACAGCGATGTGAAGGGATAGCTGTTTACTGATTATGCATTAGTGTGACTTACTGTACGCCTGGATCACGTCTGGTGGGTGACTGGCTGAGTTTGAGGTCATCCTGGTCTATTTAAAGGGGAACAGGGAGGCAGACTGTGACCGCTGATGGACACAGGGATTTAACCTCGCTGCTATGGATGAGTCGTCTGTCTGCGTGCTCGTCTGGAGGACACGTCATCTGTGTTCACGGGCAACGACACACAGATATCAGATACCACAAAGGTTCTGATTGCGTCTGTCACAGCCAACTACTTATTAACCTTCCAAACGTAGAATTACAAGTTCATGATTTGTGGCACTGTAATTCCAATCATGCAAACTAGAAAGCAGCAAACATCTAGTTTTCATGTCGTGCAAGGGTTGGTTTATTTATACGTAGGATTTTGTGCACTGATGACAGCAAATACCTGAAAAGAAGTCACAGACCCCTTGAGTAGAGGAGAGGAGCGTGTGAATGATCAAGGTTTTATAATCAGATATTCAGCATTCACATATTAGTTCTTCACGTTTGACCACTCAAATAACAGAGGAAAGTGAAAGGACGACCCTGTGAAACTGTGACTTACCAACATGTCTGTGTGTGTTAAGCCATTGATAACAAATTGCCTGCCAGCCACATCCTGTAGGCTGTATTTGTAAAATAAATCCTTATCACGGTAACAGTTAAAGGACGGAGCGGCACAATTAATCAAAGCCAGGAGCAAGAGGCTAATTTAATTCATTTCCAGTGTCTTTTTAATTACTGGCATAATTGCTGTGATGGGATGAGGAATCCCAGCACTCAGGGCCTAAAACGGGAGCATGCTGTGCACATTAAATAGGTTAGGCAGTGGCGAAGTTAATCTTTATGTCACATTCATTCAGTTAGTGCATCTCACAGGGGAGAACAATTTTGCTGGGATATCATCTCACCAAGGGCGTATTGATTACATTTCTATTTAATGTTTTCTTTTTTGGTCCCCCTGATCTATGACCTGTTAGAACAGATTGTAAGAATAGTTATTAGCTAATGTAGATAAAAGCCTCCTCATATTCACACACCCTCCATCAGGTGGCCTGATGGAGGCTGATGGAACGTTAAAATCACACACTAAATGTCTCCTGTGGATTGTGTCACAGATATTGTCTCTCAGGACGTCACTGCCACCTTGAAGGTCCTGTACACCCTGTTCAAGAAGCACAAAGGGAAATGAAGGAAGTCGGCTACCATTCCAGACACAGATGGAAACCCTTACCTCATGCTTAAGAAATACTTAATGCTGTTCATGCCGTATAGGTCCAGTAAGTCATTTTAGAGCAAAATCAATTAATTTTATTGTCCTCAGTTTTACCTCAAAGAGCTTGACTTCGAACTTTCGTGAATTTCACGTTGATGCACATTTCTAAGGAAACAGAGCAGCAGAACATCATGTCATGCTTAGCGTTCACCATCCAGTTTCACAAAAATTGCATTGAAAATTTAAGTAAACTGTGAAAATAGCTCTCTATCAACTATTAGTCTGATTGGAATAACTAGCACTACGTTGCTGGCTAGCGTGTGTGTTAATGATTAGCTCAGCACCCAGTCACAACGTTGAGCGCTGCTTGTACAAGAGCGCCTAGAGGGCACCGTCCCAAGGGACTTGGTGGCTCCAGGCTCCCTGTGCATTAATTGGCTGCATGGAACTGGATTTAACGTAGAATTGTTAGGAATTTGCACCATCATTTGTGATTCGGACCAAGTTTGACCTCCGTGTCATGGCCCACTCCTAAGTCGGCGTTTGTTGCGCCCGTCCTGCTCTGACTGGACATTTATGACCTATTATAATGCCACATTTATGTCTATTTGTATTCATTTATATCTTACTCAATCCGCAGAGGTTTTCCTTCAGTATATTTCTGTTCCAGTTTGAAACTTCTGCAGCGTTGTTCCTATAGCACACCTGTCTCGACTGTCACTTCTCGATACATTGCATGATTTTTATTTCTCCCAGCTCCTTCTGTTGTATGTTCCTGCTGACGGTTTGTGACCTTCTCTTTTTCTAGTCTGTGAAAGCAATTGTCAATTTCTGATTTTTATGTTTCTTATTTATTTATTTTTCTGCTGAATTGTTCACAACTCTGTCACACAAACGTAGACGTAGCACAGCAGGCAGCAACAAAGGCATATGTGAATGACAGACACACAATAGACCATAAATAAAAGGCAGACAATCAAAGCATATTTGAAATGATGTGTCAAATTTTAAAAAAATCACCTAGAACTGGAAAAATCCACTTAATTATTCTCTATCTAGCAAAAGAAAAATAAATTTATTCAAAGCCATTAGCGACCTGTTATTGAAAATTCATTCTGTTTAGCAACTCAGTTCTTTTGTGATAAATTATAAACAGTCTGTCACTGATGCTTTGTTTGTAATTTTGTGGATTCCGATTGTGCATTAGCTGTTTTGTTTAAAGGCTAAAGAATGAAACTGGAACAACAGTAAATAGCAACGACAGCCACGTTCACACTTCTCATCATCTCTACTGCTTTTGCAGATGTTTGTTGACATCCAGAAAACCAATTTAAGCATATCCGCCATGCTGATAGAAAACCCACCCTGATTCACATTTAATTTCCCCTGACATTTCCACAAGTTTGCATGAACTTTGCTACTGAACGCTACTGTAGGTATTCAGATAGAAACATAACCGCTGATTTATGGCTTACGTGTAGCTGCACTAATGTGATTCCCTCTCTCCGCTTTGGTGATATAATTCTGGCCATCGTGCAGCCGGTTTAGTCAAAACATGTGTTGTACACGACCTGCTCCAAATTAAAGCGCTCAGAAAGACAGAAACATGCTGCTGAACATAGTGGAGCATTTAGAAGCTCATAGATCAATAGAGAACCCATGACCTTGCATGATTGTAAACCAGATCTGATTCTAGCAATTGAATTACATTATGCTTTGTGAAAACAGAAACCGCTGTGTTACATTGTCTATCCATGCGCTTTGAAAGTTAAGATTTCTTCAATACAGATTTACACGACAGCCCAGTGAGCCGGCAGCTCTCAGGGCTTTTATTTTAAACTCTTGTATCAGACACAAGTGCCAGGATTATTTATTATTCCTGTTATAAATTACTAGAACTTTCTAGTTATTATACTTTATTGTGAGTTGATGCTGTTTCCTTTTTTTTTAAGCTTGCACATTTTTATAATGATGACACACGGTGGCTAAGTCTCAGCACCTTCTAAGTAGTTGTATTCAAACACTGGCGTGACTTGTGCACGGATCCTGGTGACACAGGATAAATTGAGTAAAAGCAAAAGGGAAGATTAATCTCTTTTAGCCACATATGCATATCAGCAAAAAGGTCACAGCTTAGCCTGTCACCAGCTTCTAATCCATCCAAACAAACAAGGATAAATTTCAGGACAAACAAGGATTAAAGCTCCGACTTCTTCTACCTTAGAAAACCTACAGCGTATCACAACCACTTACTTTTCATTGCTCTGGGACAATGTGTATAGTAAATAATTTATTTTCTTGGGGCCAAGAACATTGTGGAAAAGCCTTTCTGAGGCTACAGTAAATGCATTGTTCTGTCTGGGTGACCACAGTATTATTCATTATACATTCAACTGTTTGAAGGAGGACAAATGCTGTCAGTGTGGTGTTTTATTCTTCTAATGTAACGGTGCCGTGTAAAAATGAACCTGCTATTTCATTAAAAAGATATCAAGTCAAAATTTGAATTTATGCTTTTGAATTATAGGTTGTAAAGTTAACCCTGTATGTTAATTTTTAAGCGTGTTGTTACAAAACCATCAATGTTTATTCATGTGTGATGGCTCTGTCAAATAAAAATTTCTGAAGAACCAGTGTTGTCCACTATTTGATTTTAAATAGATCAAATGAGAGAGGAGAGGAAATGGTCATCTTGGTGTGAAATGGCAGTTCATTTCCAGAGTAATAGCAATGAGAAGGACCTGAGAGAATTTAATCAGGGGTCAAAGACTGGGTCAAAGGTCAGCTCCTCTGTTGCTGATGAACCAATGGAGCTTCTCCACACATTTCTACTGCTAAATTGTTATTCTACAACCCCATTATAGGCCTTTCCAAGCATCAGACATGCTCCACAGTACATCAGTCTACTCCACGGTTTCTCTCCTTAAGAGAGTTATAAGAAACATGCATTTTGTGTGTGCTCAAGAATCATTATAGAGGTTATAATTATATTTCAAATGTGCTCATTGTAGACCTGAAAGCATGGGAGGAAGTGTGTATGAAAGCTGCAGGGGGGAAATTATGCACATTATGTGCAATCATATCAATAAATATGAGATCTCCTGTGGCTTTGTAAGTGTATTTACAGATAGATAACACCCTTGCTGCAAAAAAGTGGTAATTCATGATTATGTTGTAAACATATAATGGAAAAATACATTACCATATAAACCAAACTGATTTGTGTCTTGTAAAATCCATCATAACCTAATCTTGAAAAAGGTTTTGTGGAAGTCTGGGCTCCGAATCACGTCATTTATGTCACCAGTATCTGCCATTAAAAGTAAGAACTTTAGTGGCATAAAATAAAAAACAACAAATAAAACACACAGCCTATTATTTTCTCCCAGCAAAAAGACAGTTATTGTGCTGAAAGTAAATTATACTGCACATCCACACTTCCTCTTGGGTGCTGTGACCTAGGATGATATAATGAAGAGTGATTTAAAGTAAGATCTGTTTACCCTCATTTCTATGCTACAAACTACGGATTCTCTAGGGAACCTGCCTTCTCTGTTTGACCCATCCTCATTGTTTCAGTGAGCCTGTGGGCTTTAGCAGCTAAAATCATACTTCTGTCTTTTCAAGCAAGCAAGGTACTGATTAACAGATTCACATGAATATAAAGTCCTATGCTGACAACACTGTATAATCTGGATACTAAATTTACCAAAATTTTAGGTGACTTACAGTTGTTTTAATAATACATGCCTTCATAGACAAGATGACTGTCTAAAACAACGGCAAATTTGGGTTCTATTACAGGTAAAAAATTTTCGAGAAACAAATAAGAATATGTCATTCTCATCTGAGAAATCCAGGCCTAAAAATGTCCATGAAATTTTAATGCCAAACTCACCTCACAAGGAGGCAATGTGGTGGTAAAGTAACTGAATCTTAAAGAAGTATATTAAAACGAAGGCCCTCAGTTTACGTTGCCACGCTATAAACTTTGGTCGAGTCATTTCTCAAGACCGATTTCGGGAGGAGCAGTTAGCTAATGGAGTGGCCAGTGCAGTCACCAGAGCTCAACACTGCTGAGCAGCTCTGGGAGAAGCTTGATGTAATAAGTGCTCATCAAGTCAATCCAACTTGTGGGAAATGGTTTAGGCAGCACTGAGTGAAATCTCTATAGATTAGATTACTTCTACCAATGGTAAAAGGAAATGACCAAGGTCTGTGGCCGGTAAGTGATGCAAATGGATGATTCTTTGTCAAAAGCCAAGTTATAGGCGCACAATTATTATGACTAACGTATCATTGTTGTTGCAGTTGCAGTGTAACTGCTCAAGCTGTTGCAAGATTACACAGGTGAATGAAGGACGGGGACAACGCAATAAGCCCTAGTTTAAATTTCTCTCTCCTTAAAAGGCCACAATTAGTACAATTTTGTCAGTGTTTTTCAAGTTTGAACCATGACCAAAGCCTTCATATGTAATATTGGAGTCACAAGGTAACAGTTAAGGCTCAAGCATCTGGAAAGTGCAGTTCTGAGCCTCTGATGAATCTGTAAAGCATGCAGATTAACAAAACCAGGCAACGTCCTCCCAACATATTGATGCAACAAAGCAGCTGCAGCTGCAATCATCATAATCATTATGATAATCATCATGTTTTTAATAAAATGAACGCATTAATTTAGTATTGTAGCTTTCATAAGTTGCAGATAGAAATTATTTTGTTATCTTATTGTTATATATTATGTGTTAAATTAAAAATTTTCCAGTACACTCTATACAGTACAGTACACTCAAGTAATTACCAATAACGACATGCTATATTACATAAATAGAGTAAAATATATTATAAAATGAATTGAAAGATGAACATTGACATGACCGACAGATGAGGTGAGCAACACATGTGTCAAGGTTTGTGTTATGTTATCAGTGACAAGTGATAGTCAGTTCTTGGAGCAGTGTTCTGTCTGTTTTTTACCTCATGGGGACAGTTCAGTGTGTATATGCCATTTACCTGGGGAAAAGATGGCACCTGGATGCACTGTGAGAGTCAGTCTGTCCCGGCCTCACCTTCCAACTTTCGGGGCTTGAGGGATATGTTGCTGACACCTCAGTGACAGATACCTCAGGACACGTTCAGAGGTTCTGTGGAGTCCGTGCCTTGATGGGTCAGAACAGTGTTGGCAGTATATGTGGACATAACACAGGGTTTTAATGTTATAGGTTCCGGGTGTTAAATTAGTACAGACAAAATAGAAAACTAATATACATACAATATACTAATACTATATATATTATATACTATATTATATACTATATAATAATATATAATACTTAACATTTTTTCAGTTTTAATTATTCAGTCTTTATCCACAAAGTCTTTTACTCTAAATCAGTTAATTGTAAACCTATTTTACTTTTCTGTGTCCTGTGGGCAAGAGTTGGTTTAGTTTGCTTATATTTGTTTTCTATATTTTTCAACTGTGTCTCTTTTCAAATTAGAATGTTTAATTTAGAATTTTACCCCAAAAGACTTATTCATCTAAGCAATAGCCATACTTGTTTAAACTTGCACTGGTAAAGGATTAAATTTAATTTTTGGAAAACCAAACAATTACTTTTTTTTAAATCTATTGACTGTGTTATGACTCTTAGTAATGCATTTTTCCTACGGTCTTTGAAGCCATCTAATATAAATGACATGAATTTTTGTCCACTTAAGGCCTCCATACATTGGTTTATCAAACGCACTGTTTACAATATAGCAGTTAGGCTATTTTTCGTTTTAGCTGTAAAAAACGTATGCAAGTAAAATGCATTTGAAACGCACAACAATACACTGGACTCACCAGCGCCGGCCCGCCAAGTTGGCGCCCTTGAACGCTTATTATAAACCAACGTCTGCCGCCATCTTTGTGACGCTCACCTCTTTAGCTGGTAAGAATTAATTGGCTAGCTGCTTGTGCTAACATAAAACTATATTCTGGTTAGGCAGAGTTTGTGTTTGTACAATTGATTGTAGTGTCGCTAAACTATAGTATGAGCCTGTCTGTTTTTATTATTTCTACTTTGTTGTTGCTACTGTGTGCAGTACTAGCTGGTCCGATCTTAGCTGAGACGTCAGTTAGCTAGCAGCTAGGTTACCTGACGATGTTAGCTCTTGTTAAAAATAACGTTGTAATCAAACAGTAACTGAAGTCATTCCTTCAGCTTCTTTAGTCTGTTTTATTATCTAACTTTCCCAATTATTTGTTAGTATTGCTCATCCTGTTGTTTTGCAAAGGTAAAACAACAGTCATCGAAAACTTACTTTAGCTAATTTAAATGGGTGCCATTAATGGTAACGTTGATATCTTCTTCAGATGGATCTTAATGTGGTGCTGGTGCCACATAAGATCTAGTATGAGCAGAGAGGGCATCGGAGAGACCAGGCCTAATGGAGTTTTAATAGATAAATGTTGGCAGGATGTATCTCAGGCTCCTTAATACCAGCAGGATGTGGAACTCTAGACAATGGTTTTTAAATGGTGATCGATGAAAGCAGTTTTCAAGTGGTGGTTACTGGCATAAAGGAGCGAGAACGACATATAAAGTTCAATTATAGGACCTTCAGATATAGGAAATGTAACATTTCTGACTGCAGCAGGTCACCTGCAGCTGTGGTGCAGAGCCATGATGCTTCTTTTAGTGCAGCATATTAATTGATGTATGCAGTCCATGCACTCCTGAGCTGGCTGACATACCAGTGCACCACGGACCAATCAATGCTTTCTACATTTTTTTGTATTGATTGGATCTGGTCATCCATCCTTAGATCAGTGCATTCAGTGTGTCAGGGTCTGCTCATTCTTGATTCTAATATCCCCTCCCCCTGTTCTTTTTCTCTGTATGCTTTCCCATAAACAGTACAATTTATGCCCTTTGGTATGAAACAGGCAGACTATGCAGCTTGTTTTGTTGTTTATGTAGAATAAGTAGTTTTAAATAATATCTTTTTCATTATGTCAAAAAAGAATCAGTGATAAATAGACTTTCAAAAGGACAGGACCATGACCAGTAGAGAGGAATGGGGTGTACTGATAAAGTATTGGTAGATTGAAGGGAGGGAAGTGGGGGGTCAAGAAGCAGTTTTATAGGTAGAACCTTGGGAGGTAGGTATGAACTGGATAAAGTGGAAGCCAGCTCATTAGAAAAGCTCAAAGGGATCTTGACAGCGTGGTAACAAACCTCTTGGTTGCTGAGGGACGTTGATACAAGCAGGAAGCAGAAGGTGTCTGACTTGATGTGAGCTGTTGAGGACTGGCACATCCTGTTGTCATCTACAGTATGTTTCACTTTAATGATGTTTCCGTGTTGGTCAGCTGTGGATGTGACTCTGTCATCTGATAAAGGTTACTGCTTTGAAGTGGGATGAATCATGCCACTGTGTATTGATTGAAGAGAAAATAGTTCATAGAAAAGGAAAGAAAAGGTTTGCGACCAAGTCTAGAGCACTACACAGTGTATCAGTAGTGTAAAGGTACAGTACAGTATGTACGTGAGTGCGTGCGCGTTGTATACATTTATTGTATTGGAGTGTCTGTTTACATTCGATGTTGCATGCCTTTAACTGCTATGGGTCTCCTGCTCATTTTAGTTGTGATAGCTATAGTCACCTCACTGCAAAAACACTAGACACAGCAGGGTTTAAACACACTGGAAAAGATAAAACTTTATTTCTCCCTGTCGTGACAATACAAATTTAACAAGTGCAATAACAATCTAACTCAAAATGGTACTGAACATCCTATCTAGTAGTAATTACATAGACAGAACGTGGTGTGAACATTATCTTTAATACCACACCCTGAAAGTAAGGTATCAACCACTACAAAGCTTTTGTGTACAGGTGGGTATTCAACTGTAAGGCAACTGTTACCATGACAACCTGGAGAGACTGAATCAGATGTGCGCTCCCTTCTCCCCGTCCTTTGTTTTTTTTTTGTATTTTTTTTTAATTTGGGAAGAGGGTTGAGCTGATACAAGTTTACAGTACCACACCACATCAGGTCAGAGTCAACTGTTTTTGACAAAACAGAAAACATCACAAAACCAAGTTGTAACATTTTAAGAAACAGGGAAAGGATTGCTTGCATGTCTCTTAAAAATCTTTTTCAACCCTGTTGCTGCTTGTCAGAGACAAAATGGATTTATTTTTCCTCCCTGGTGTGTCTATTAGTTTATTGATGATGAAAATACCTGTATGGAGACCCCCTTTTCCACAATACAGGTCAGATAACACAACTGAGACTCCTGTAAATTTCCCGCTTATTCTTTACTACAGAAAAATGAAATCTCCTTTGTGGTTCTGCACCTGTTAAAAACTTCTCTATTTGCTGCTGCTGTTCTCACCCTTAGAGTAGAAAGGCAGCTACAGAGAGAGAGCAAGACAGTGTAAATTTGAACCACTGCAGTTCTCTGGGGCCAATTATTTCACTTGAACACATCCAGTTCTCTGCCCCTGAAAAGGATGGCATGAGCCTACTGAGGCGCACATGCAATTAAACTTTAGCCATCGAATTGGGAATTAACTTGCTCTAACAACTCAGCAAATGTGAATATTATTGCTAAGGACTGAGGATGACATTAGTGGGCCCCATTTACAGCACTTGACTATAGTTCTGTTAGATTCCACTTAAACTTTGTCGAACATAGAGCATAAACAGGTTGGTAAATTAAGTAAATTAAGTTTCATGGTTGGCTTATCTGTGCATTCCTGTGTCAAGTCAAAGGACCAATGGCCAGCTCAAAGATAAGGTAATATGCGGTTTTTAGTGAAGATGTGACAGTGTTTACACAGGCCAAAAATTCTGTGCATGTACAGATTTGGCTACTCCCACATCATCAGTAAAAGATGCAAGACTGGGATAGATACCCTTCGTCCATTGTACCTGCCTTATGTCAACCTGGCATTTACACTCAAATGTGTCAAAACAATTGCTTTGTTTGGTGTCTCCAGAAAAATAAATATTTCACTGTTGGTTAAATACTTTAGGTGTCAGAAGGTGTCACAAAGTTTTTAAAATTCCAAATAAAATAATTCGCAGACTAATCCTGTTGAACTTAATCTTTAGTTGTGTATATTTTGTTCCATTAAATATATAATAATTTCATACTAATGGGTTGCAACACTAAATTTTAGATTTTACTTAAAAAACGTGATGATTATTTGTACTTTGCACTCTCACAAAGCAGATACAGAGTTGGTTGGAGACCTTTATCAATACAGGTTCATTAGCCAAACTCACTGGATGTCCATTCATTGACTTCACCTTCTTATTATGTGAAAACCTCTTTGATCCACTTCAGTGATTTCCAAGTGCTCATTCGACTGGCCTTTCTGACGCTTACATACAATTTCCTCCTTCAGATTAGGCTACTGTACATTATTGCTGTCAGTGAAGGGGGTTCATTTTTTATTTTCTTTTATGGCTAAGCACAATATTCTTATTACCAACGTGGGCTATAGAATGATTGTTATAAAGTAACCTAATGGATATTCATTGCATCATATTGCTAATGGAGCTGTTTTTCAGGCAGCTCTAGTAATGAGTAAGGGCAAGAAAGTCATTGAATGAGGTTACTGAGACAACTGTCACATGCTAACCTTATACGTAATGGTCTCAAAAGGGTTTATAGGCTCATGGGCTACTGTTAAGGTTATGTTTAACTTAGCATAATGCGCTTTACTGCTGTGAAGGCATCCCTGATCCTTATTAATTTGGGGTAAAATAACCCATTTAGTGGCAAAATTCCTTTTTCAAACTACCACTGATTCGGAGAGAAGTCTTATTTGCTTGATCTGAGATCTTCACATATACAGCAGTTTAATTGTATGATCTTATGTCTTTGACATATAACAATATGGATAAATAACTTTATTTAACACAAGATACTGTCTGCAGTGTAGCTGCATAAACAATTTGTGTCTGGTTTTAGTAAGTATGAAATTCATTCTAACCTAAGTGAGATGCTCAGCATCAACCTATGCTGTTTCGAATGTTAACCACTCACATATTTCTCTGACTAGTTCACATAAATAAATCACCAAATAGATAACCCACAACTGTGTCTAACTGCTACTGAACACAAACTGACACAGCAGTGTACTGAACATTTTATAACTAGAAAGAAGAGCTTCTTTTAAAAACATACAAGCCCCCTTGCTTGTGAGTACAGTTTGTCCAGTTCAGTTTGAATTTCTTTAGGATACTACAGGACCTGGCAGCCATTTTCAGGGGATCAGTGAAAGCCTGTGAGCAGTTCAATTTCTCTGTTGCTCCTCTGCCGTGTGAGCATCAGTATAGTCCTGTGTCTTCTCATGGTCTTTGTTCAGCTGGGTTTCTAAATGCCATGTCCTGTTAGTTCATTGGTGTTTTGTGCTCATTTGACAGGGGTTGTAGTTTCCTCCAACCACTGTAGTATGGCTATCCCAGATGGGGTTGTAGAGGGTTGTCTGTGGAGCATCTCCTCTTTACTTTGTAAGGGAACAAGGTGTTGCTACTCATCAGTCTGTCCACTCGCAGCATCATTCTGCCCAAAAGAAAAGAGAGAGGTAAATGAGCATTATACATGCACACAGTCCAGGCGTATGAAGGTTGTTTTTAAATTTAAATACATGTCTCTACTGTACATTTGTTGATAGTTATTTACAGTATGATTGGTCTACTGTGCAGAACAGAATGCATACGAAGCAGGGGACATAATCAGATCCAACCAGGTCAGAACACACACTCACAAAAGAGATTGTGGCAGCTAAGAGATGCTGCTCTAGGGGTTTAGTGTCTTGTCCTGGGACATTTTAACAGATAGCCAGGAAACAGGGAACTGGAAGTTGAACCACCAGCCCTGGGTTGTTGGATGACTGCCCTTAACAACTGAACCATGAATTTCTGTTGGACAGCTGCCAGACAGTTGATAACTTGCTATCACAGGCTTACAATGTCTTGTCGAAGGATACTTCAAATAATGACCATGAACCACTGAGCCAGGAGATCATAGAACACTGTACTCAACTGAGCTAATGCCCCCCAGCAGCAGCATCTCCCGCTTGACAGCACAGACTTGCCACAGGAATCTTTGCTCCCTCCACTGCAGAGTACTGACCCATCTATCATCGAATCACACCAATCATTGTTTGGGTTGGTTCGCTCACCAACCAAGATGAGTAGTGATCTCAGAGTGTTGATAATCGACTCAACATCCAGGAGAGAGGAGGAGTTGGAAAATGAAGAATGCTTTAGAATCTGCCACCTTCTACCTGAATTAACCCATTGTTATTAACATTGTTTCATTATTTTACAAATTTCCCCCCAAAAATGTCTTCATGGTTAGATTTGTTTTTTTCTTTTTCTCTAACCCAACATGTTTAGTCCAAAATAACCACAAGGCCAGAAAACACAAAGACTCATAATTGGCACAATGGTTTTCAACAGGTGAACAAAGTTTTGTGGATATTTTACAAGCCTGTACTGTAATTCTCGAAAATACTCTGAGCCTAACCCTCTAAGAATAACACCCCCTGCATCCATTTGTGCTTCCAAAAATACTATAACTACATTATTAATGTATTATGGATTTATCTTGCATTCTCCTCAGTGAATTGATGTGTTATTGATTGTTGTGCTCATACCATCAGATGTTTTTGTGACCTTGGTTGTTTTTTCACACTTTAAAGAAAGCGACTATGCAAAGTAAATGTGTGACAGATCTAATAAAAGATCACAAAAAGCACAATTAGCAAAAGGTTCACTCTTTGCTCTTAGCAATGCTAAAAGCCATTCTGCAACTCGCGGCGAGCTATCTCTGTGCCCATGGCTATGGGCTTTGCTGCCTTTGTAGCATCTGTGATGTTAATGAACTCACACCACATGGAGAGTGTTGCTTTAATTGGACAAGGTCTTGGCATGGTGTTCAGTGGATGGACAGGACAGGAATAATTTTATAATGTACATTTCTATTATTACCTCAGAAAGCTAACTGGTGAGTTCAAAGATTGACGTTAAGGTGCAGGAGGCAGAGCAGACTTCGACTGTGCTCTGCCAGATAAGAAAATGTGAAATGCTTTCGTCTTTCTTAGTATAGCAGAGAATATTTTTCAGAAGACATATCCACTGGTGTTTGAGTGTTGAAGCAGACATGGCTACCTATGACCACAGTGATGTTAAAGACTGAATGACTGCATTTACTAGACTGAGTGATAACGCTGAATCACAGAGGCCTGACTGTAAGAGGCAGTGTTACGATTGCTGGTGAGTCAGGTATACGCTGAATAAGGGGACAGATGCTGCCTCATATTTACCACTGCCCTCCAGCATTAAGCTTGTGGGTGGATACTGGCATGAGGTGCTGTTGCAACCTGATGCCAAGTGATTTATGAATTGCCATTGGACTCTGTGACATGCTCTGGATGATGTGCCGCAGTGTCACTTGATGTTCCCCAACATCCAGCTTCCAGCACTTTTATCTTTGACATGTCTGGCTGACTCCCAGCACACATTAAACCAACACTGAGTCATTTATTTTTAATTCTGCCACCAAACATGAGAAAACAAACGGCCTATTTTTTAATGTTGAATGCACAGCATTTGGACTGTAAATCTTGATCAGCACTAAATGAACACAATCTGTTCAAAATATACACTGAGGGCTGGCTAAAATGATAGCTCCAGTTTAAGTATTTCTTTAGCAGGCCCACTAGGAATGTAAAATATGTAAATAATAAAGAAGGTTTCCCTCTTTCCTCTTCTACTTGTGGCAAGACAGACTGAGGTGGATGAGGATTGTTGACACAAACTTGGATCCATGTCATATATTTTGTCATAGAGGCAACGAGTGGACAACCAATGAGGGTCCTATTACTTCTGATTACTTTACAGCCACGGAGCAAGTTTATTACTGCTCAAGGCGTCCATGAGTGCATTTGTATGATTTGTGTTTTCTCTTTCTGTGATGATGTATTGTAATAGGTCAGTGCAGTAATAGTAGGTAGTTTTTGACTTATGTCCAACCACAGCCATGTCACATAGTTGATGTCTGGCTTTCTTCAGACATTTACTGTAACTTATGGCCAAAAAAGAAGGTTTATCTTGGATTCACCATACCAAACATTATAATTACTGTTATTGTTTCTTAGTGTGTGAGAGTATCTTGAGACTGTGAGATGCCTTGTTGTAAACTCCATGCTCATTTTTAAACTGTATTGTATGCTTTGCATGAAGTCCTGATCAGTGAGGGGGGTTCAGGACCCATCTCCACATAGGATTTCTGTAACCCAGTAAGAGTTCTTGGTTCCCCTCTTACTAATGCAACTGGGCTCTTGGGAACTGTGAGTGCTGTGGATTTTATATAACCCTCCCTATATCTGTGCCATGCAATGATCTGGTCTGAACTCTGCAGGGTGCAGTTTCTTTGACCTCATGGCTTTTGCTTTGATAGATGATATATTTTTATACTGTCTGCATTGTCAGCTGTGAGGTCTGCTACAGATACTTTGTACAGCCTTTTCACTGTACAGTACATATACATGTTTATTTATAATCAACTTACCATGGCCTGTGGTAATAGTATCAATATATGAAACATAGTCTAAACCTTTAAAATTGGGACTGAAGTGGATCAGTATAACCCATTACATGTATATACTGCTCATGCACTGGCATGGCAAACAGAAAGTATGAATGTCAAGATGCAATTTGTCTGAAGAATGTAGGTGTAAATGTGTCTTTATGCTTTGGAATCTGAGTTGCTGTGCAACTGGGTTGTTTTTAGATACTGCTGTCCTAGTTGTGGGACTTGACCCCATCTCTGTTTGTTTACATTTGGCCAACAGATGTTCAACTAAGCGGACCCAGTTTTCTGAGCCATTACCCCTCATTCTCTCTGGGGATAGAGATCTGTACCCCAGCAAATAAGCCATGGGACATGTGATGACGCACTGCGTGGGCAATAGCAACTTAGCAGCTCTATACAGTATTGCCCAATGTGGCTACTTAACACAGTTTGGAAAAAGTGTAAGCTTTATCGGGTTTAGCGTTATACTGTGTGAAACCTCAGACAAGCTATTCTTATGTTGCCCCAGAAAATGCTTGTGACTGAATATAGCTTCTAGTATCTGTCACTTTTTTTTACTGATGGTATTCTCTAAGGCTATTTTTAGCTCCTTGTAAATGCTGTCCTGTTTATTAAAAGTCTTCCTTTGGAAGATGTTGCACGAAATTATTCTGCACGGCTATTTATCTTGGAGTAGTTACCATCACCCACCATTAAAATGAATAATCATGGACTAAGCTTGCTCCTGTTTTATAGGCCGACTTTGTCACTGAGCATCCTGCAGAATTTTAAAACATCTTTTTTTAGTTATCCTTTGTTTAAAGCTGATGCGTCAGTACAGGTCAACTGCACCAGTCTACAATTGATGAGTCCTGTCACATTGAACTGACTTTAAGTCTAATGAGGAGGCTCCATAGATATGTTCAGTCTTAGTTAACCATGTTTTTACCAGCAGAGCTGCCCCAGGATCCCTCTGCAGCATCCCAGCTCCTCCATCTATAGCTACACTACTTCTCAAAGCCATTTGTCAAACCTCTGCTCACATTAAATTATCATGGCCCAAGAGAGACGTCTACCTTTAGCAAGAGACTCGGAATCCCTGTCAGACAGATAGGGTGCACAGTGTCTGAGAGGGGAATTGGAATGAAAAATGGACTGCGCAAAAATTTAAGTTTGTTCAGACTTTGCTATTCCTCTTCTGTTACAGTAACAGTCACAATGAAACAAACATACCATGAGAAAAGAAAGCTACAGCAGATGGTTTTCTAATGTCACGGGGAGTCACATCATTCAGGATAAATACGAGTTAGGGTTCCCTGGTGAACACTGATTCGTTAGCATAATTAAATTATTTTCTATTCATGAATACTAACTTCTCCCTAATCAGCTAGCCAGACTAAATCTACGATTTTCTTCTTTTGTAGAGAGGTTGGTGTTGAGACTGTTTTGAGATTAACGACAAATAGCAATCTGCATGGCCTAGTCAGTAAACCCTATATTGAAATTAGATATTTTGATTTGAGTTTCTGATTTTAAAGGTAACAGAATGAGCGTGTAATTGGTTAGCTGTAGCCATATGTTTGGTGTGTGTGTGTGTGTGTGTGTGTGTGTGTGTGTGTGTGTGTGTGTGTGTGTGTGCGTGCGTGTGTGCTTGCAGACTAGATTCCTAATAAGGAATTTAACTAAACGAACAGCCTGATGTGTGAGCTTTCTCTGCTCTGCTCTGGGAAAAGTATGTTAGATATGCTCTAATTTGTCCTTCTAGACACTGTTTTCCTGACATGTAACACAAGACAGAGTACAAAGAATAACAGGCAGATGAAAATGAGACTGGAATAAAAGTTTGTTTATCTCTTTAAGGGGCTATTGCGTGTCTTACAAACAATAACAAGTCTCTGCACTGTAATATGCTTACATGCTTATTGGGGTAGAAAAAATGTGTGCATTTTATAATAGTCTACACAAGGTAAGTGTAAGGTACTGTACTGTATGTATGCACTGTAGAGCTAAAATGTGCCAAAATAAAGTGTAATAAATAATAAAACTTCAAATTCTGCTGATAGAAAATAATTGCATCTATAAGTAAACCTCATGTCTAGATTCAACATTTCCAAGTTTTTGGCCAATGGCCAAAATAGTCCTGTGTAAGACATTTGACTTTGTTTCTTTTAAATTATAGTACTAAAACAGATTTAGGCTAAAGTTCCATTAGTGTCCTTCAGCTCCTTACAGTAGGTTTTATGTATAAATTATTATTTGCACACTGCCAGCTCTCCCATTGAGACATCATCATGTAACTATTAGCTGTGAATTGTGATGTAAACCTTGCTTCACTCTTTCATGACTTGGCTCTACAGTCAATGTGTATTAACTGTGACTCACCATGCAGTGGATGTGTTGTAGGGCTGGAGCGTGGGGCTGTGACTCTCTTCTCGGAGGCTGTGTCGGGGCTGATAACTGGAGCTCGGAACCATGGGCTGGGCTTGAGCCGGAGTTTCGCTCTCCTCTGTCATGGACTTATGCCACTGACTTCGTGCCTTCTTCAGCCAGCGTCCTCCCAGACCCCATTTCTCCAGGTAAACTCTACACAACTCATAGTTTATGGCTGAGTAGTAGAGAAAGTCCAGAGCCAGCAGTACCATGACGAAGAATCCATAGATCCACACACCAACCAGGGCTGTATAATTACTGCAGCAAAAGGAATTATGGCATTAACAGAGTACAGTGTGGGCAAGGCGACTATAAGCCTTCAGAGTTGCCATCGAGACAGCTTTAAAATGTTGTCCTTAACTCCCAATGGCTTTGTTGAAGTTGCCAGGTGATAATGTTCATTCGGCAAGACCAAAACATTCATCAAATCCTCCCTTGATAAAATTCAAAAATATAATATAAAAAAATCTCCATCTGTTCAATTTGCCGCTTTTGAACACTTTCATTTCATTACCACGTTTATTTAATCTATCTAATTTTGGCTGCCTCTGAAAATCTCTGCTCTTGCTTTCACCTCTCATAACAATCCATGTATTACATGATCTATCTGGATTCATGTGGGGCTTATTTGAACTGTCTTTTAGTCCACCCACATCCACCCAACCAAGTTGAACAAGGTAAATGAAAAGAAGTAACTTTGAGTAAGAACTTTGAGTAGCAGCATTTTCACAAAAATGTAACCATTGTTATTTCTACAGTTTGGAATTACATGGACTGTACTGTTGGTTATACATGTGCTGGTGTGCTAAACCAAAACATCCAATATCTGTCTGAAACAAATGTGGCCTTAAACATAATTATATGCATTGATACAGACATTTAATTTGCTACAGTATATCTGCATTTGTAATTATTCGTCACAAAAAACGCTGACTTCAGTTAACCTAAGCATAAACAAACTATGTTCTCTTGTCCATACATTTAAAACAAATATTATTTCTTATTTATCTCAGCCTGTGCAGCTGATGGTCTGCCAGAAATGTTTACCTTTTTATAAATGTGTTTTTTTATTTATTCTCAGATAAGGTTTCAACCTTGATTTGTTTTCTGTATGAACTGTGTTTTTTATTTTGAAAATTCAATATCAAGATACACTTTCAAGTGCAATAAATTTTACTAAACCATAATACATCTGTCAATGTAGAGCAGAATCACTGTAAAATAATCTCATTCTGCAAGTGGTTAGAGTGAGGATAAAAAAGTGCCACCATTAATATCAGAAAAACAAGTTAAAGTAAATATATGATTTTTCATAATACATCAAAGTGCTGTATTAAAGTGATACTTGATATATATAGTAATACCCAACACATGCTTTAGTGGACTAGATTCTGGAGCCAATCCACTCATGATACAACAACTGCTTTCACAATTTGATCTTCTCTTTGGTGCTTTTGAATGCCTCTGTAGGTGGATCAATGTCAACAAACCCTCTGAGCAAGAGGCAAACGGTGTCAATGAGTTCAGTACTGTCAAGAGTGAAACAAGTGTAACTGGATGTTTTCATTTGATCTGAGGAAGTGTCACATCAACTGTTCGCTTCACCGTACCCACTCACATAAAGCTCTAGATCCAGCGCACCCTAATTATCTCTGCTTTAAAGGCCCCATTAATGCTCTGTTGCTTTTTGTATTAGCTGTTTGTTAAATTCTAAAATACCACAATAGATAAGTTAGTCTAATGTGGTGACTAATGTGCTGAAAGGATCTGTGAAAAAACAGATCATGTTGGATGCTCAAACCATCACTAAGTAAAACTACACAGTACTTTTTATATTACTGCTGAACTGGGGTACACACTATAGAATATTTTTGTCTTGCTGTACGGCTAATTGGATTATTTAAATGTTCAATTAGGTAATTAACACAAAAAAATGTAAGTATTTTATTTAGTCTTGATATCTAAGTATATGTGCAGTATAAGTATATGTATATGTATGCACTTCCTGGGAGTTTTCTGTCTAATTTTGACAGGGAATTTCATATATCTTTATAATTTGACTGATGAATTATATTGAATATTTAACATTTCAAAATAACCAAAAGCCAACAGGACGAATCACTGATCCTACACCCTACAAGTCAGATATCCAGTTTACATGTGTACAGCGACAGTATATTATTACTTACTTGTGTGCATATCCATCTGAGGTGGTGGTGAGATTGATCTGCATGACCATCTGGAACTCAGTCTCGTTGCAGCAGTATTTGAAGGCAGTGTTGTTGTGATGGCAGCAGAACATATATGTTTTGTTGTCTGAGAGGCGCGGGCAGTGAAACCCAAAGTGGTAACGCCCCTTGTGGTCGGAGTAGGGTTCACACACCCGGTAATGAGCTGAGAGAGCTGTAGCAAAGACAAGAAAAAAGGAAATATTCAGTTCTATTTAAATAAAATTATTTCTTCAAATTGTGAAATGAAATGTGAATCAATATTGCTTGAGGACAGCATACTGTAGCTGAGTTTTATAGAGCCAAAGAAGAAAGCCCCTTTACAAAAGCAGGATTTTTTTTCTGTCAGACATGACATGACTGGTGCGAGTGCATGTAATAATACTGGCATAGAACAGGGCACAGAAAACAAACACGGTGTACTAGCAAATATAATCAGATAAGAGACACCACATTATGCATACAGCCCTGGATGGCAAAAGCTCTGTCGCCTTTATTATTAAAGGAACACAAACACTCAAAATGCATCTAGTACATCCAGTTTATTATGTAATTAAGCAAATGCTAGGCTGAAAGTGCATCTGGGTGGGAAGACCAATGACTGGAGGCTTAGGAATTTGTTTATTACTGTGTCGGAAATATGCTACTAATCCATATATGGCAGTTTTGGTTGAGGTAAGGAAGAAGTCACAAAGATAAAACATTTACGCACATTTAGAACAGAGGACTGAAAACAAAAGTGTCAAATTAGATATTGTTAACCGTACTACTCCTTTTTTGGACTCTTGATATGGTGTACATAAAATCAGTTAGATGTGATGGATATCGCATCAGAGTCCCATATGCAAACATAAAGTAGTAGAGCGTTCATCTGTAACCTGCTATTAAATCCCTGCAGCTTTAGGATAAAAACAATTGTTTTTGTTATGAAATCTGGCAGCCAATCATGTTGTGCATCAAAATGAAATCACAGGGATTTACTTTAGGAGGCGCAGAGACTCCATCTGATATAACAAATTACTGGTTTGTCCGAGAAATGGACTTGATATAATCAGTGTCAGTTTACTGTACAAGGCATCATAATGCACATCACCGTGATCCAGGATATACTGGCCTGTTTAGCAGTCTCACATGCAATAAGTGGTGTCATCTTATCCTAGCAGACTAAAAATGTGTGAGCTGCTGTTCTTGCATACATTTAATGCACATGCCTACAAAAAACGAGTAGTATGAGTATGCATCTACTGTACTAATAGAAACATAGAGAATATATATATACATAGAAACATCCTATACATGCTTTTAGTTTATGCTTTGAGGGCAGTGGGATTCCTCAATAGGACAGATCTTTCAGTTTAAAAACCTAGTAAACTCGTAGCACCTGAATCAATTAACTAATTTTGCATTTTGTGTATTTTCTGTCTTCAGTGTTGCCCTCAAACCTCTCAGTGTCAGTAAAAGTGCTCTAAAAGTGATTTAGTTCAAGGTTCACTTGTGCTGCTGGGTGATAGTCTTACACTAATCTCAAAGAGGGATGGATCAGCATTTGAAAGGCGAGAGCTCTTTCAGATTATAATGAGCTTGGTGCAGACAGCCATCTCCCTTTGACAATCATCATTTTAGCGGAGGATGGGGTAAAACGAAGGACGCAGTACGATTAGAAGTCAAGCATGGCTTATAAAGTGAAAGAAGTCTCTTTATTTGGAGGTAATGAATTGGCAGTAAGCGAACAGAGGCCCTTGACATCAGAAGTGGACCATAAAATCCTCTAATGATGCACATCTTTTAGGTTTGAAAGGGGAGGTGTTCAAGGAAAGTGTCTTGTTTTTAACATGAAGAACAGCTGTAAATACAACTGCCTGCTTAATTTCATTAACGCCTCTTGAAATTTAGGATACAGTTAGCAGCTTGGCTTCGCTATAGTTTGTTTACAACCTGTGGTTCGAAAACCGCTACGGCTCAGTGCAGCCAACACAACTACATTTGTAATTGTCTTAATATAAATCAAAAACCCATTACAGGGTTCTGTAAGACCTTGTTTGAGGAGCACCTTTAGGTCAGAGCTTTTCCTGCCAAGAACAGTTTTTGGCAGTAAATGGTCCTTGATGTTAAGTGTGTGTGACATAACCTCTGGCCAGCAGCTGTCATCATGCATCTTATTCTAGCCATAAACTTATGTGTTGCTTCCTGTCACAGCAACAGAGATCCAGATTTTAAAGCATCCAGTTAACAGATAAAGCTTCCAGTCTGTGTGATATGCACCCTGAGACACATGTGATTGCTGAGCATCCTGTAATAAAAAATATAAACCTTTGAGGACAAGACAGGCAGGCTCACTGATAAGCACGGAATAAACTTTACAGACCTGCAGTGGACAGCAGGAGGAAGATGACTGTCAGGACATTGAAGGACTGCCGGCTGGTGATAGTCATCTTTTCGTCCTCATATGGGAAGAAGGGAGGGTGCAGGTGGGAGGGAGGGAGGAGGGGGACGGTTCCGTTCAGTTGGACATGGGCACCCTTTGCTTGTTGACAGCTCCTCTTACATGGCTGCTGCTTGGAGTCTGGATTCCTGATGGGAACAGGACAAGCAGAGAAAGAAAAGATTAAGATATTAAAATTTTTAGTCCCATCCTACTGTGTGGACAGCTTGTCTGGCAGTGATAACCCATGATGCCTTCTGACATCCTGAGATTTGTATGACATCATGCCTTGGACCTTCCTGTAGTTGAAATGATCACTCTACCAACATTGTATCTAAAAAATGTTCAATGCTGGTGATTTTTACAGTGTCTCTGTGTGTAGAATTAGTAGAAAGTGTTTTGGGTTTTTATTGTTGTGTATTCCTGGATTATGCAGACATCCTTAGCGATAAATCTCATTCTGATTCTGAGGAGAGAATTGTTTCATTGCACATTTGCAAACTCAGAAAATAAAGTGTTAGCTGCTGCCATAATGATGCACTTGCTGTGTCTTTGACTACACATCCTTGTATGTGGTACACACATTGTTTAACAGTGCATCTCATTAGCACTCCAAAACATCAGACGAACCTAAAATACATCATTTCTGAATGCTCTAAACTAAAACCAGTGTAATACATCAGTGTGTTCCGCAGAGCACTGAGATTAAAATGTTTAAAAGCCAAGGGATATTGAATCACATCCCAATGCTTGGTAGTAAGAAATGCACTAAAGTTATGATGTTCTTAGAGAGCATGTTGTTTTTACCCAATACTGATTATATTGCACAGAACTTGCTACTTCAGCACACCTTCGAGTTTTGATTGCAGACCTGCTGAGGAGCACTTTGCTCGTAAATGATGTATTGTGGGTTGTGATGAATCTCCTTTTTTACCTGTGTATCACTGTACAATTACCACTTGAAGCTGAATCATAGCCAATCGTGCACTGATGCAAAGTGTGATTAATGGGGTGATGGCGTGTTCCGCTTAGCTCTGCGCATTTCAGGTCTTTGGCAGATTTATTCATGTAATTGTGCCCAATAAAACTGCACATAAATGGTCCCTGTCCCTGCATTTGTTAAAGCCGCCAGTGTTTATGGTAATTTATTACAAACTCAACGAGTGGTTTGCATTCAGGGGTTGTTTTACAGAGATAATGTGAGGAGCATCTCATGGTGCAATGTGATGTTGGAGCTGGTATCACTTTTTAAAACCATGAAATTGCCACCTCCCATATTTATGAAATACAATAAATTACCTTTAACTACAGAGCAACATTCTGTCTTCATAAATGCACTTAGCACATGTAAACAGATCCTCTGAGAAGACACCCTGAAAAGTATAATCAAAGTTTTGAATTGTTATTAAGTAAACAGGCAATAATATTTTTATATGACAATACAGAATGAACAACTACTCTTCTTTACTGTTCAACTTTGCAGTGAGATTCTACCTCATTCAGTTAGACAGAATTTAATTTGAGCCCTGTTTTCGAACTTAGTACTGTAGATATTACTGTACCTGTATGCACAGACATGCTTAAACTGCCTAAACAACACACTTTATTCTGGTTGAGCTGGAGGTCTAGCAGGTTATATATGTACTTTACAGCCACATGAAAGTGAAATCAGCCAATACTAAAATGTGTTCTCATTTAATTGAACGTCTGGGAATAAACAGATTTATTAAGAGTCTCACCCAGGTGAAGGATTCCATTCTCTGCATTAGTTAGTGATACTCTGCTCCAGTTTCTTATTCAATGCAGCCCTGACTGTTTCAGCCCAATACACCAAGCTCATACTATGGACTGTATGGACAGAATATGTATGTGGAGCACAGCAGTCTGTTTCTATTGGGAGTCTTTTACAGTATTTTAGATCAGACAAGCTGTTCCTTCTTCAGAAAGCCAGGCAGCTAAGGTCCCAGGAGGCTTGTTAAAGTGGCGCTTTTATATATTTTTTCCACTCTTTTTACTTCTGGTGAGAGCTTCAGCGTGCTGTCAGGTGACAACATGTGCAGTACTACGAGGGATTCCCATCCTCTCAAATCCCCACACAAACAACTCCTCCATCTTTTATAAAGCTCTGGTTTTTTATATATATAACTTTTTCATCCCCATGAAGCCACATCATTGTCACATCAGCCCATGTGCTATACAGGCTATAAAAGATATTAAAGAGCAAGGTTCAGTTTATTGCAGTGCTTTGCTTGTTTGCAAAGTAATGGTGAAGGGTTTGTGTAACAAGCATCTTTCTATTGATGCGGAACATGTACTGTAAATACACAGACGTGAACACACACAGTATAGTATGTAGTGCATATCTCCCAGGATCTGAAAATAGAACAGCTAAACATGCGACTCACATGAAAGATCCCACTACTTGTTGTTTGTGGCTGACATTCTAGCGTTACCACTACCACAGTAGATGTACATGCTGTTTTGAGGTGAAATATCTAAACAATTAGTTTCCAGGGGTAACCAAAGTCACACCAAGCTTGTTTTATATGCGTGGTTGCCTGGAAGAAGAAGAAAATACAAATTGACCAATTACTGCAGCCCCACTCTAATCGAACAGCACGTTTTTCCTTGCAACGCAGCAGCAGACCTAAATATGTCAGAAGCTTGAAGAGGGAAAGCGCAGAGGAAGATTTTGAGCTATTCATACCCCTCCGTGATATGTTAGGCCTATCTCATGATCGGTCTTGTCCAAGCCCTAATGTTGTTCAGACTTTAACTTCCAAGTCTGTGACATGTTATTATGCTTTCTTAAATTCATTATTTATTTATTTTCCTTTTATCTGAGAAGCTTTCAAGTTAGTAAAGGCACAAACTTGACATTACAATTTAGCTTGACTTTATTTTTAGAAAGATTCAGGCCCTCAGTATTCACATCATCTTTTTTCCTCCTAAGGGCGACAGTATTTGGATTTTATACACTTTTTTTCTCATTATTAGGTTTGCATTTTATTCAAAGCACACACATGCATTTCTTGGTTCAGTGTTGGTTTGTTTGTGAGCATATATACTAAAGCAGTAGTTCAGAGATGATATTCCCTCTTCACCTTAGAAGACAACATTTCATATCTGGGTCTGTTGATGGGCCTCCATCCAAAAACTGATCAGTATTCTGCTATAATGAGGTCTATGCCTAATTAATGCCCCATTTTGACTGTCGACATAATAAATTAGGTTTCATTCACTTTTGATGATATTAGAGCTAGAGAGTCTTTGGGGGAATTAGTGATGTTATACATTATAATGTCCATCATTGTTAGACAGGTCTGTATTGTGTGCAGGGCACCTGTCAGTGAACCCAACAACAAATGACTGATAGTTAGTGAATGTGTAGCAAACCATTTTAACGAAGAAGATATTTGTTTATTTGTTATTTGGTTTAGTTGCTTTAATAGGTCTTTAGACTTGGTCAGTCCCTGTCTACATACATTAATACCTTACTTTTAGTTCACATCACATTTTTACTCCATATTTACTGTTATGTTAGTGTCAGCAACAGACAGACAGAAAGTAAAGCCACCCCAACAACATCAGCTACCCATATTAGCTTCTCTTACTGGTCTCCTGTCTCATGTTGTCCTGCACCCTGTGCCTAACACAACATTCAACAAAAAAAGTACACTGCTTACGTCAACCTGGACTGTTTTTGTTGTATTTAGCTGCACTAAGCTGCAACGCACTGCAAATAGCACTTAAGTCCATTTATATATTAGTGTGCTCTCTATTTGCCAATTCTGCTGCTTACAAAACACTGTCTATGACTTTTAGCTACAGCCCAGGTTTGTTTACTTTGTGTTAGTAGAGCTTAACCTGTCAGCTGCTGTCAATCAAACACAAATACACCACTCCAGCCAGCTGAAACAAAGAGTACAATTTCAGGTATTTCTTCCAATTATGATCCCTATAATATGACTGGCTAGTTGGATGTGACTACAGTAAATGCACATGGTTGGGTTGTTGTCTGAGGACCGCAACCCTCAGAATCATCTATGTTAGGCAGAGGATCAAAACTAGAAGACATGCTTGTGTTACAGATTACCAAAACAATTTAATGAATGTGTATTTTCCTACACTATCAGATGTGTTTACATGCTTTTTATTTTGATTTCTTCCATTCTTGTGAATAAAAAATGTGACTTTTGTTATGATGATTTAGTGGCAGCTGTAACCCCAGGCTCTTTACCGATTGAATCCGGGCTGTCTGACACTGATTTAAAATGTAGTTTTATTGCTTTGGATTTGTTTTCCTAATGGCTCTCAATTTCTCACTAAAGCCAGTCAACAGACACAAAAGAACAAGATGATTTATAAGTATTCCTTTTCAGTGTTTATTACAATTTATCTCAAAGTAGTCTTGTGCTAGTCAAAAACAAAAGTTGACCTTAACAGTTAAATTAAAGGGTTTTGATCAGATCTTCAACACATTGTATAACTACTTAAACAGATGTATGACCAAACTGTGTTTCCATGAATAATCTGTGAACAGGCACAGACGGATGTAGGGGCTTCGGTGTAATAAATCTGTAACAAATGAACTGAGAGCTACAGAACTAAACGTAAAATTCACTGAATAGCTGTTTTTTTTCTTAAATTTATATAATCAGTCACCTGAATAAAACTTCCAAATCAAATATTCTAAATAAAGCCCAGATGCAGCTGCTTGTTTTGCTCTGGTGGCTTGATGTTGCCTGGGAGACGTCCCAGTCACAGTAGACACAGGGAACAGTGTAACGTAGTATAATTAGCATGTAGCGTAGTGTACAAGAAATCAATGCAGTCAATCTTAAAAAAGAAAAGACAGAATTAAACAAGAATTAAACAGTAGGGTTGCTATAGAGCTTGTTGTGAAGAGTTTAGCCAGTACGATGGGCTCAGCAGTTGTGCACAGCAGCCACCTTGCAGCCTGGGTGGTCTGTTCCTGTTTTTGGCTGTGAATGTAGAGCTACAGTATAATCAAACTTAGTGCTGAAGACTCCCTGCGCTTCCACCTGCAGAGAGCTGTGGTGGTGATGGCAGCCACTGTGTCTGACAATCCCCCCAGGTCTAATAGTAATATCATTAGGTCTGCAGGGATCAACAATTAAATTAAAAGTCATGTAAGATATTATTGAAAACCAATAGAGGTAATATATACTAGAATCATTAGATCCAATAATCCAATGATTCTAATAATTTATCCTATTCTTGTTGGTTCTTCCAGTATAAATCATTATAATTATATTAGATACTGCTTCTTTTCACTTTGCTAATTTTCTCCAGCTTTGTTTCAGTAATAAGCAACAGTATAGAGGTGATGGTGCGACAAGATGCATCCTAGATTTTAACCACATACAGAGCAGTGAAAAAGACGTTAAAATACCCCAGAGATTTTTTTCAGTCAGTATTAGTGCAATTCTTTCATCAGTAATTTCTCCTTGGCAATAAATGTATGCATGCAGCAAGGGAGCGATGGCTAATGAGACAGCTACTGGAGTCTAATAAGTTGAATTCATTATACAGTCAAGGCCTCAAATTCATATGAGGGATTAACATTTTTGGAGCCCTGTCTAATGTAATGCAGACCCACCAAGATCTTGATTCCTTGTAAAGTAATAACTAGTAACTAAGTGATACAATTTTCCTGATGTGATGCTTCAGCAAGATACTAAACCTTTTAGCACTGGTATAAAAACTTGTTAGACAATTGCACTGAAATTAACAGTTCATTATTTTATTAGTCTCTCTTTCTGGTCTCTGGTTTTGCTTAGTGTCCTCCTGTCTTTTTTGTGGGCCTCAGTAGTCCTGTTCTCAGTCATATGGCATCACAGGTTCCTTTATTATACATTGTAAAAGTATTCATAAGTTTTAAATTTGAATATATTTTTAGCCACCCAATTATTTAGTAGTAGTAAGTAGTAGTTTTAGTAGGTTCACATTAATTACTCACAAGCATCAAAGATTGGAAACATTTTGTTTGTACTGTAGATGAAATAGAGAAAGTTACTTACTAAGTATAGTAAGTACATTCACTTTTTTTCTTTTTCTTTTGATTTCTAGGTGAGAATAAAACACTTTGAACTTTGGCAACGTGCGATGGACCTTTTTTTTTACCTTATACTATGCTTTTGTCAACTGAACAGTGAACTGATTTATCTAATTGTTGTTAGCTCAGACTAAGCAATCTACTATTCAAAGTTCTCCTTTGATCACGCAACTCATTGGACTGGGTGTTGTTGAGTTTGACTACTAAATGTCACAGATATACAGTAGCTGTGGCAGTGAAGTCACTTTCAAGGCCATAGAACGTCTTCCAGGAATTGTTCCACAGCAGCTCCTAACACATCCAAGGCTTGAGCTGCCTGCAGGCTACACAGAGGCCTCATCTGTCAGCGCATCAGTGCTTTGGCACTCAAATTCAGTTTTCTTTGGTAGCAGGACTGTGACTCATGCAGAATAACTGGACTTGTTTTGGCTCCGGGGTTTTGGAGACATATCCTGTGGACTATTTGGTGTCTGTGATGCAGACAGACACGACAGTATGTCCCAGACACAAGCCACCATTGTTTGTTTGGATTTGCTTTAACACCCTACTCAGGGCTCAGTTGGCTTCTCTTGGAAATGTTCCCTGTCATCATCTGCCTGACCCTGGACTTAAAATAGCTTCTACTCTCAGACAAATAGCCTGGTGGGAGTTTCAAAAATGAAGAAATAGAAAATCATTACATAGGACACTAATGCATAATAAAACTACAGCTGAAACCCAGCAGTGTGACGTCGTAACATTTCCTACACATGTTTAGACAGACCAACATGGTAGTGAAGCAGCACTGCACCAAAAATGGAAAAAATGTCATTTGAGCAGATATTACTGTGACCAACTTAATGAACACACAATGGAGCAAAGGAAGCAATTATCTAAAGTGCAGGGTTAAGACTTGGTGTTTTACATTCACTGCCCTGCCCAGAAACATGCAATAAATACTGTGACTGCAAAACTGAAATTTATACCCAAAGAAAAAATAAATGGCAGAACATATTGGCAGGAGATTGGTTAAAACAACAATCCTGGAAAAGTTGATTGCTGTTGTGCCACGCCATACCTGGGCAAAATCCCAGATAAACTTAAAGCGAGGGATAATTTATTATTATGTTATTAATCAAATAAAATGTTGGCTGCTAGCAGGGAAACTATCACGTGGTATGTATGTATGTCTGCCAGAAGATCATTCGGCAAAGGATGACAGGCCTGAACTAAACAGTGGAATAAACTTTATGGAGAAAAATTACCTAAAGTGAATAAATGGCCAAACATAAACACACAAGTACAGTGGTGTACAGTTCCTTCATTAATATCATACTTATGTCAGCTTAGTCTGCATGACAATAACAACAGAAACCTCTAATCTGCCTTTCACCAGCGTGTCAGATCTGAACCAAGCACACTGAACTTGGGGAGGTGTCTGAGTTTGCCTTCAGATAACCTTGCTGAACAAAAGCCTGTTTAAGAGGTTTATGACACTCTAGAGGAGCCCTCTCTGAGCTTCACACCAAAATAACCATGACAGATGCACTGTGGAGACCTGGGGAGCTGTGAGGCACCTTGAGGTCTCAGTGGTCAAAGGAAAACTCGCACTGTACTGCCAAGAGTACAGATGAGAGCAGATAATGCTCCACGGCGCTCCTCATCCAAAGGCTAATGGCGTTTTGGCAGCCAGTCTTTATCGACTGGTAAAAAGTTAAAATGCAAGAAACCGTTGTGAGCACTTCCAGCGATCATTATTGGAAGTGTTGGTTGACTGGCTATCACAATTGGACGGCTACTCTTTAATGACGTTGTCCTGGTTTTGACCCCCAGAGTGTGAATTCACCGCAGTGCTAAGTTCAGTGAATCTTCTCTGAATAATGTGTCCTGAAACGCCCCCTGAATGTAAGTTCAGCTCCAAGCTCTATATCATAACTGTTTAATGCTCTGAAGTCGCTACAACCTGCTAGCATTGAGCTAATGTCTAGAATGATTTTTTTTATGATCAACATTAACAATGGCAGTGTTACCTGCTGGTATTAACTGATAACATTTGGACATAATAATCATGACTATTAAAATTATTAGCCATTGTGGGACAATGACATTATAATAAACTTTTATATTACAAAAAGTACAGTAATTTCAGCCCATAATGAGTCATGGATTATAGTGAGGCTTTATATAACACATAATCTCTGCCAATAGTGAGTCAATGCACCGATGCAGTGGTTTATATGATGTTGGTCTATTGTGTGCCATATAAAACATATCTGACCTGCTAAGACGGAGAGATGCCCTGTTTGGTTTGGGCCACTTATGTATCTGAGCAGAACAAAACCTGCCCCTGGCTCCCGTCTGTGCAGTATGTGCTGTGCACCCCTGTATGGTCATCTTATTGTGGTCCTCCAGAAGCAGACGTTTGTTGCAAAGTTTGATGCTAGGTGTGGAGAAAAAAACATTTAAGTGCCCTTTAATGCTGTTCATATTTGTATACCAGTACTTTAATTTATTAGTCATTCTAAATAAAATGTTGGAAAGTTGGAAAAAACAGTCCTAGCTAAATGGTCCCTCATAACAAAAGGATTTTGGTTTACTGCCACATATGAATAACATTCATTATTCCCTCATCGAGTTTTGCATGTTTAGTGAATATGCCTGAGTTTGACTTTTGCCTCCAGTCTTTTAAAAAGGACCCTGGCTGTTAAGAATTATTACGTTATAGGATGTGTATCTAGGAGAAACCGCAATCTAAAAGTAGCCAGGGTTCAATTATTACAAAATAATGTCATAAACACGACTGAGAAGTTCTTTGAGCGTTCACTGCTCTGATGTTAGGAAGTAATGCTGAAAAATAGTTGAAATTTTATATTGCATTCAGACTAATCTCTTCAAGAATGAACGCCCATGACCAGGCAGCATGGCGTGAAAATAATTAAAGGAATAGATGGAACAGCTTACATTCTCTTCCAGAGGTTGTCTCCCTAGCTGTCCCTTCACTCTTCTCGCTTGCCACTTTGTGTTGACACTGTAGATGCATTTAAGCTGTTACCTCAGCGTTCCCCTTTTATCTGGTGACAAAAGCGTTTTTTTTCCCCTCCTCTACAGGTTGAGCCAATGTGACAGAGGCTCTGCTACACTTCTGGCCCTCTAATCGACAGCCAGCGTCTGACACTGAAGTTCAGCCCTTCATCCACCACTCAACATCTCTGCTGTTGCACCTTACAACACATCAGTAAGGCCGGTCAGTCAGAGGTATGGCTTCATTTGTTGGCCAGCTTCGGATTCGGACATTTCCCTTTTTTTATCTAATTGCAATTTTATTTAAAAAAGTTAATAGTGTTTATTTAACATAATAGCTTTTATCACAAAGTATTTTTTCCATGTCATTAGAAATCTGCGGAACTATTATTTTTTACTTATTGTTTTATAAGTTTTTACTAGCCCGTTAGTATCTTTCTGCTGCTGATTTACAATCAATACGTTAAAATGTTGACAAAAATGGCCTACGTCATTCAGGTCTGTCATCATCAATCTTGTGTTACATTGATCTATGAAGTGAAACACTGGAACTAATCAATTTGAGCTGGTAAGTCGAAAAGGTTACTCTGGTCAGAGGTCAGACCAGACCCTCGACCTTTGTCCTTTAAAAGGTACTAATGACGTTTACAAGACTACATCCATATGTAGTTTATTATTTGTATGTAAGAAAACCACAAACATGGAAACTTATTTGCAGTGAATATGTGCTCAACCTCTGATTTTCCAGTTTATTTGTTCCCTTGGACTCATGCTGAGCTAATATTACACCTTGTGCAAAGGTGTTAAAATCAATTTTCTGAATCAATACCGTTTTCTTTCCCTTTTGTGTTAAATAAAAACACAGATACATACATGGCACAAACAGCAATTTAAAATTCTGAACAGCCAGTGACTGAATCTGTGTTTGAGATTCAACATCATGTTTTCCACTTGATTATTCTTTCCTTCACTCTTTGCAGAAGTGGCGCGAATAGAGGAAATGGCTGTTTGACGCCAATAAAAACCTGTCGGTGCTCAAGAAAACAAAAACATCAAAGCTCAGGCTACTGTACATAGATGGGTTGCAGAGAAAGGTGAAAATAAATGCACCTCAGCATGTGACATTTAGGTATAATGAAAACGTTAAATGGGCTGCTTTCTCAGCTGCAAACAAGCAGACATAAAAAGTGCAGTGTTTGTCTTGTGACTTGTGTTGCCGTTGAAAACGGAAGTATTACAACAACACCCACAGGGGTCAGGATGCACAGAATTACGATGAGGAGCAGGCTGCTGATATTAGCATCGACAGTATAATGGGATCAAGTGCTAGCCAGATTTCTGCCCCTGGCATCTAATGGGTGCAGCACGGAAGAACAATAGGGGCCGTAGGGAGAGAGAGTGAGCAGTTACAGCTGATGAGCGCAGACGTGTGTGCATTGTGTGTCTTTCTATAGCCCTCTTCCAGATTATGATCTGTTGGGTGGAATCTGATATGGGAGGAAAGCCAGCATCAAAGGAAGCGTCAGAGCTTCATCTACAAACCTGTTCCTGACGGGCACTCTCTCTCCTCGTCTCTCTTCCCTGCCGCCTCACACACTAGGCACGCACACACACACTCCAATTCTCACCCACTTTCCTTTAAATGCACTGTACTGTACACATTGTTGCTCTCTTCTTAGCGGTTCCTCTTTCTAAGAAGGACACAAATGTGCTCGAGTGCTGTATAACACACCTACACACTCGGAACCAAGCCCAGGCCAGGGGAACTTGGAGTGAACCCCACAGAGAGAGATGTCACAGTGACAGACCAGATAAACCAAATTAATGCGGAGTTTTCTGCACCACAGATCGGCGCACAGAAGACTTCTGTGCATACTGAGCATCGACATGTTGCTGTTTATTTTGGACTGGGGAGTGTAGTTATTTGGCAGCCATGGCGTTATCAATCAGTAATACTCACAGTTGGACACTGCTCAGTATAATTTTTGGGGGTGAGTTTGAGATGGGGGAATCCTCTGCACTTTGAAGGTCAGATTAAACATTTGTTCTGTACAGATGTACAAACAGAGATATATCTCTCTGCCACATCCAGCTTTCAGCTTTTCGTGAAATCTTTTTAAAATCTTTCTGTATCTTTGTTTTCAAATTTCTAATATTTTGAGGACACAAAAGAATCATGCAACTATACATTAAAAGAAACACTGTGGCAGTGGCAGTATATAGACAAGGGTGCTATACTTCACAAAGATAACGTTGTCAGCAAAGCCCAGACAGATCATTACTCGCTAATATGCAGTTTTTACTGGTTTATGATGAAGCTGATCTTTGTAGTTGATTTTTGAAATCTTTGTTTATTGGGTACATCAATCTGAAAATGATCCAGTCACTTAAAATTTGACTTGAGCAAGAAACAACAATAGGCCTGACATTAGAATTGGGTGAAGTTTAGAAAAAAGGCCATATAAATAATTTATTGCTTTATCGTAATCTCCTCTATTGCTGAGCGGAAAGCCTACACCTGGCAGAGGGAGTAGCGGCTCAGACTCAGCCTGAACCTGCTCACGTTTACTCAACGGTTGATGCGAACTAAAAACATTCATTTGGGAGTTCAATGCTTCTTTGTTTTCATGTTTACATTGTTTATTTTAATCAAGTCAGTTACAATGAAGGTATTAAAGCATAAACGTTTACAGAAGAGTTATAGGAAGGGAAAGACCCCAGACTCATTGTAAAATCATCCTCAGTGTTTGCTTCTCCTGCTTATTTAGTCAGATGTGATGAACTTGAACTTTTTACTTGAAGCAGTTTCCTCTGTCTTTTGGGGACCTGTTCTTCTCCATGTATATTTGGTCTGTGTTGTTTACTTTTATTTTCATGAGTTTTATTCTAATTAAAATCAGAAAAAATCTAATTATTTTGGAGTTAAAAATCGTAGAATAGTAGATTGTAAAAGGTTCTGTGTAGCTGTATTCACTTCAGTCTCACTGTGACCAAACATAGACTCCCACAGCACAGTCTCAGTTTGTGCTCATTCGTAAATAACCTACTCTGCACTCATGGATGCATCCAGATATACATTTGGATAAGGTGTGCGGTGACGATAGTTGAACAGAAAATCCATGCAATGACGATAAGCATAGTTATATTAATTCCAGCTCAGCGTCTCCGGCTTTTATGTTGGAGACTCCTCCTCTGCCAAAAGATTGTCTGCATCTGACGCCGCCAGCTACTCAGCAGTTTTGACACCAGTTGGATCCCCCGTTCGAAGTTTAAAATGCTACTCGCTCAAAATTTTCACCTTGAGGGTTTCTGCCAAGCCACTGGTCACGACACCTCTCCCTGCTCCACCTCCGCTGGTGAGAGTGTGTATGTCTCAGTCACTGGGTAGCGGGGTGAATATGTTATGTCCACGTGCCTGGTTATAGCGAGTGCTTTATACATGTGCAAACCCAGAAGACTAGGAAGACACTGTAAGATAGTCAGCCAGCCACTCATTCACTCATTACAGGAAGTTTCAAGGCTTTGCAGTGTGTGTGTGTGTGTGTGTGTGTGTGTGTGTGTGTGTGTGTGTGTGTGTGTGTGTGTGTGTGTGTGTGTGTGTGTGTGTGTGTGTGTGTGTGTGTGTGTGTGTGTGTGTAAGTGCACTTGAGACAAGGTGACTCCACAGAAAGCACTCTACTCCCTATGACTGATTGCCAAAACCTACTCTTCTGACCTCGGTCACACCTCTGGAGGTGCTTAAATGACAAAAAAAACACATGGAGTCCAGACTAAACACAAGATGGAGAGAGATGCTGTGTTAATCTAATAATGACTGGTTTCTTTTTGGCTTTTTTTCTTTACTTTTCTATATAAACACACCTGACTGAATTTAGACCGAGACCTTGGACACCGAAGCTTAAGCTTATGCAATACGTCTACTCTTGTGTCAAAACATACGCTGTCCAGAATAATTGCCACGCCATCTGCTCACCTGTGTGTACACACTGGGCATATTCCTATTCCCTCTCCTTTTTAATACATCTGCATCCGTCAGTGAATCTGAAAAAAAAAACACTTCCCTGTTCATCAATTTGCTTAAACCTGCGTCACAAGCCTTTGTTGCCAGGAGCCAGAGGCCAACCCCGGCGTCTCCAGGCGCACCTAACTTATCTCATATTCACGATGACAAATTGCTGCAAGAAGGCTTTGTGACAAATAATGAACAGAATATGTCTTTATTGGTCTCAAAGAGAATCCCCTGTCTATTCTAAACTGTAAGTAAAAACAGCCTAATCAAAGGAAATCTCCTTAAAGCATAAATTACAAAACTGCTTATTTATTATAAAAAATAAAAACTGCACAGTAGCTTTTGATTAATTCAGTGTTAGTAAGATGATTGATGTTTTTATTAGCGCTTCCTGTTTTCCTGTTGTGTGCCTTGTTTTAGGTGTGAATAATATGTTCTATTCGTGGTAATTAAATGATGGCTCAACTAAGAAATTCACTACAGTTTAATACACACTACTGCTGTGTGAATGTACATGGATGAACACATAAACACACTTTCCATGCACGTGCATTTATAGCGCACAAACTCAAACGTTCACTGTCATGCAAAATTATTAAAGCTTACAACTGCTGCCCCAGGGCCAGTTTTCACACAGACACATAGGCGAGAGCAGGATTTTTTTTTACAGAGGAGCAGTCTTTGTGTGAATGAACAAAGGGAATCTCCTTCCTCCTCTGCCTCCCTCTCCCCTAAATCCTATCGTGTGCCACCATCCTTCTCCCACACGCCTGTTTCCAAGTTACCGGCAGCGTCAGCTGCCAATCCTGTTTAATTGCCTCATGTGTAAAGTGACAGCTGAGCAGCAGCTGAGAAGCTGTCCTTGCCTTTTCCAGCAGCTCACTCTCTGCTACATTGCCAAAAGAGAGACTCCACCTGAGAATCTTACTGTATACCTTAGGGAAATTACACAGCAGCGTTGACCAGGAGGGAAAGTGGAGTAAACAACCTGGAGACTTGTGTGCGAGAAAGAGATATCTGAAACATCGACAAGCGACTTTTAATTTTGAGAAAGTAGCTGTTTCTTAATTTAACTGAACTGTTCTGTGAGGACATAAATGAAGCCTTAAACACTGAGGAGTGAGAAGTGCATTAAAATAAAAGTCTTTCAAGATGAATTGTCTTGTTAGAGATAGCAATACAATGAACAGAGGCTAAGACAGTAACAGCAGGCAGTGTTTGCTTTAACAATCAGCAGCGTTCCTCACTAACCTTGCTTAAGAGAAAAAGAAAGGATCTTCTCGCTCACTCCCGCTCGCAGTATTTACCACCCTGTTGCTCCTTGTTCTGGGTTCGTTCTTTTGTGTCTTCCTCACAAATAGATCCTCCTCATCTTCGGGAGTGGGGCTGGAATTAACAGCTCATGAGAAAGAAGCCAGGCGGAAGTGAAAGAAAACACACCAGAGAAGAAAAGAAACACTCTTCTCGCCCCTAAGTCGTCCTTGGCAGTGTATCCCCATCCGTCAGTGCACAGCGACTGAGAGTGTGTGAGAGAGAGAGATGAAACGATACTGAGTAAGTGGGCGAGTGAGTGAGAGAGAAAGAGAGCGAGAGGGAGGGAGCGAGAGAGGCTGTGTGTGCACAGGAGGGTAATCCTCCCTGAACTCCTGTTTATCTCTCTGTCTGTGTCTTCTGAATGCCTTGCTCCCCGACAGAAGCCACGAGGTCAGCTTTTACAGTAACAACGCTTGGGTTCCTCTTGAGGGAAAAGACTTACTGTTCGGTCTATGTTGGCACTGCTGTGCCCTCATGAGTGAAATCACCCTGCGTTTTTTGCCTTCCTTAAATCCCCCTCTATACCTTCTTTATTGCCCGCGCGCGCGCACACACACACACACACACACACACACACACACACACACACACACACACACACAAAATCTTGCACTATAATTCTGTCTCTAAATGTATTAACATTCTAGTGAGAGTTAATCTACTCCCTCCTAGCACTGCCTGTCTAGAGGTTATTCCACTGACAAGGACTGTTCTGCAATTTAATGCCTGCGAAAAGTATAAACAAGCAAACTTAAAAGTGCATATTCAGTGAAAGCTGCTGAAATGGACAAAAATGTAATACGAAATAAAGAGTCGACAGAGAAGTTCATAGCTTGTGCTCACATGGGTGGAAATGAGTCCATATTTATTGTTGAATACTGGTCTGTTGTGAAAGTGGTCAAGTCAGAGGAGCCAGCTCAGAACCTGAGCTGAAATGCTTGGTCCAGTAACTCCAGGTCAAACCAGGTTTACATCAATGAGCCACATGAAAAGAGAGTTATTGGTTTTGTAGCGACTAGAGGTGATTAGACAAAGCAGCGTTGTCACACTGAAACACACCCTGAAACTGGGTTCTCTGCCTCATGCCACTGATTTGCAATGTGACATGTTGGACAGAGTTTCTCCCCTGGGTTTAGTACACACTTGGGTCAATATGCACATAAAGCAATAGATCAATGAGGTTACACAAGCCACTGAATGGTGATCCAAGGGCCAACCCAACACCTTCCTCCTGTCCTGAACCCTGCAAACTGACACTGAAACCTTCAGAAGTACGGAGCGGGAACATATGGCTGTGTCATTTTGACCGGGCGAACGAGAGGTGCTCCCATGGTGCACCGTGGTGCTGCGCAGTCGCGGCTGGTGGGTTATGCTCCAGGACACATGCAGCAGCAGGAGGCGGCTCTGATAACAGCCAGTGTGTATCAAAAGGAGGATGGTCCGACACGGAGGCCTTCAGCAGGCTGCGTGGGGATTAGGCTGTATAATGTTCAGCCAGGGCGTATGCAAATGGAGCTATACTGCATCCTCTGAGTGTGTACATACAATATGTGGGCTTTGTGAGTGCTGGGAGGAAATATCTGAAAAAACCCATTTCCAAAGCAGCGTACTTATCCACATGCTATCTATTGTCCCGTTCTATTGTCCCACCTTGACCATTATTAGGGTCAAACATAATTAGTACCTGGGATGATAGATTGATTTTTAAATTTGACTGCATTTTTACATAAAGTCATGAACTGAGCTGTGGAGGAATTTTTGCTGGGATAACATTTTTATATGGAAGGTACACCCACAGAGTCAGATAGCAAATACTACACATTTCCTTTAAAACTCTAATGAAATATTGAAAAGCCTGAAATGTATTCAGAAAATGAGGTCATGGTAAATTAATGCAAAGTGTGGAAACTGTAGATTGTTTACTCACAGCTCTCACCGACAAGATAATGTTGCTCTGACTATACTGTATCAGATAGCCAGTGAACTGCTGTCTGTCACGTTGTAAGCAGATCTGTGCCTCCTTAGGTGTAATTGAAATGATTCTCTCTTGTGGTAAAACCTCCCCGTCCTTTGAGAGATTCTGATGATAGGAGTCTCCTGGTCTGGTGTGGTCTCTCCTTCGTTCCAAGCTCTGGGAGATTTCTTTGAATCTTTTTAGGAGAATCTATAAATGTAGAGGATCCGCTTACACGGTCCACCATTAAACCTGCAGGGCATTTGATACAGATGTGACTTTCAATCTTCAGAAAATGAGATTTCAGCTTAGCTTTGTGTTATATGTGGCCCGAGTGCAAGGAAATAACATTTTAAAAGGACCCTTTTTATTAGTGTTTTTGTTTATTTTGTCTTCCTCTCTGGAATCTTTTTCCTTTCTGAAAGCCTCTGGTGCTGGATTGTTTTCTGTTGTAGCGAGCTCGCAGCGATGGTTCCGAAATGAATTTAGGTTTTTATACGAAATGTAGCACAGCTATGAATTAGTGTCCTGCAGCTGATGCTGTGCAGTCCCCTGGCACTACAGAGAGTGACTGTTGTTGTCAAGCTTCTCTCAAGGGCCCTGCTTAAGCGCACTAGATAGAGGTTAGAGAAGGGATGGGGAATTGTGTAAATCCCTACAAGTCATTGCATGTCCGCTGGCCTTTAGATTGATGCAGGAAGTAGAATGCTTTAAAATGGCTTAGCCATTCATAATATACCACTTTGGACGTTTATGTGCAGTCTTTGAATTTGTTTTAGTCATATTTTAAAGGGTCAGAAGGAAAAAGAATAATTTTAAGGATTGTTTCCCCAAATGAGCACTTATGTACTTACAGTAACTGCTTTTATTCTGTTGTTAAAGTGTTTGAAAAGAATGCCTCCACTAAGGACATCACACTTCCACCTACTCAAGTGACTGAGACAGTTTTTTTATTAAACATCAGACACAACATCAGCTTAGTGTTAGCCACTCACCTAATGCAGGCTGTCAGGATAGGTGTCAGTATTAAACAGTTGAATATTGCTTAATATCAGTAATTTAAATTTAACTGTTTAGTTGTCTGAAAAATATTAGCATAAGTATATTTTCCTTCTTTAAGAACAAACAATGATGGTGAACAGACAACTGTTTTATGGCCTTTTGTGAATACTCGTTATTCTGAGCCGAGCAGCTGTATTTTCTTACCACAACCAATGTCTGGAGAGAATTACGAAGTGGGACTGGGTGTTTTTTTAATGCACGGAGAAATTAACTTTCATTGTTGCAGAATATAACTTTAAACAGCATTTTACATCAAACTATTGTTTGGTGGATGGAGTTTATGAGATTTTGGTGTGAAGTGAAGCCTTCACATGAACTAGCTTCAGTTTTTACACTTGGAACTGCAAAACAAGTGGAAGGGCTGTGACAGGTTTTGAGTCATACCTCCTCTGTGTTTTTTATGAATCAGTGGTACGTCTAATCCATGTCATCTCCTGCTCTACGTGAAGTGACAAATCGGTCCTGGCACCACACTGAAACAGCTGTCAAACTTTGAAGTTTTGCCACATTCATCATGTTGGCAAGACACTGGTCAGCTGTGGTGTCCCTTTTTAAATTGCACATCATTTTACCACCATTACATAAGTAGAAACATAATGTGCTGTCAAAACCTAACACAACAAAAACAGTGAGCTGACAAAAGCTCTTCAGGCAGTCGTCTACTGTATTCCTTCATAGTGAGCACCACTCTCTCTTCTCTTCCTAAGCTGTTGTGATGTCACTTTTGTTTGCTGGGTGATTCCATTAATTTAGCTTATATTGATGAATGATTCTGTTAACCTGACTAGTGCTTTTCTAGCTAAAGATTCCTAATTTCTTATATTGTGCCTTCTGAACAGTAACTTGCCTGATGGTTATGTCAGCAGTCTGCTAGAGATTCCAGTGACAATAAACCATTTGATCTTTAAATCTTTTTGTACAACATATTGAACGGTGGAAGAGGCCAAGAGACAAAGCTCCATGAAATATGTAACAGCTGTCAATAGTATATCTGCTGAACAGCAAAGCCTCATAGCACTATCACCTATGAGGATGATGCTTGACCGTGTAACAGTCCGCTGCTGAAGTGACAACCTTAGTCAATGCAAATATTGCATTAGGTTTTAGGGAAACGCTTTCAAAACTAATTATTCTGAGTATGTGTCGTTCTCCTTAGGTGGAGGTTGAACCCAACGTTTCTCATCAAGACGTTGTTACTGCTCTCAGAAAGCAGTGGAATTAGTTTTTGTGAAATAGAGATGATGCATTATTGGAACAATCCTCTCTAGGAATTAGGTTATTTGTGCAAAGCTTAAAAGCTTTTCACCTCAAGAGCATCCGTGTCTTTCACAGTGATCCATGCATTTATTGGCCATTTGGTCCGACAAGAAATGAGAATTTGAAAGAAATGTCTGCCTGCCTGCCTGTCTGCTTGCCTGTCTGTTTGTCTGCCTGTCAGCCTTACTGTCTGTCTGCCTGCCTGCCTGCCTGCCTGCCTGCCTGCCTGTCTGTCTGTCAGTCTGCTTGCCTGCCTGCCTGCCTGCCTGTCTGTCTGTCTGTCTGTCTGTCTGTCTGTCTGCCTGCCTGCCTGCCTGCCTGCCTGCCTGCCTGTCTGTCTGTCTGTCTGTCTGTCTGTCTGTCTGTCTGTCTGCCTGCCTGCCTGCCTGCCTGCCTGCCTGTCTGTCTGTCTGTTTGCCTGCCTGCCTGCCTTCTTGTCTGTCTGACTGACTGTCTGACTGTCTGGAAACCCTTACATAAAATACGCCTTTCAGAACGTTGGCCTCTGTACGAAGCCAAACCTTTTGATAGATGTGAGAAATGTAGTGCTGCAAATTAAAACCAGAACCTGAAATGTGGTAGAAATTGTGCAAGACAATAAGTTAAAGTACAACTTTTTTGGGCACTAACACAAAAATGTTTAACAGCAACATTAAACTACAAATCTTTGTGGCAAGAAGCTTTTGTCATGTCTGCCCGGGTCAAATCTAACACACCTGGGTGTCGGGCTTGAAACCCCTTCTCTATATTTTCTAATTACTGTAGCTGGACAAAGCTTCGCTGCTTTCCACCTTTTCCAGATTGACTTTCATATGCAAAGAAGGAAAAACCTAAACTCAGCTATTATGTCTTTCCCTCTGTTGACCTTCTTAATAGCCTTCAGTTTTTGTGTTGGCATACAATAACAAAGTGACTGATTTGTCCTTGGGGATGACAACGATCCATCCAGTAATGACCATATTTGACTCCAAAACACAAACAGTACTAACAGTACTAATGTTCTGCAAATGTGGCTGAAACGTGCTGTTAAACTGCTAAAATTGCTTGAACTGCCTTTTAAAACTAAAGTTGCAAGTGGTTTAGATAAACCTGAAAGCTACTGTGTAATCAAATATTGCCTCTTTAAAATTAATCAAACCCTTAAGTAGTATTTGCCTGATAAAGTCTCCTGAATTATGCAGTGTGTTTCAGGTGCACTGGTGTTTCTGGGAGATTACTGAAGGTGCTGCATCGCCAGATCCCTATTAAAACCTTCCTCCTTTGATTTTTCATAAATCTAACAGGCATTTGTGTATGAATTGGAGAGGAGCAGTTAAGATGATGGTTTTCAGGTCTCCGGCTCAGACACTGTCCACTGAGGCCTCAGAGGATGTCCCTTTACAAGGCCTTTGACAGCCATGGCACACAAAGACAGGCGGCACATCATGGGACTATTTACATAACGTTTACATTTGAGGCTTTTAAAGACATACTCACCCAGAGGAACTTAAAATTAGGCCGTCTGTAACAGCTCAGGGACAAAGCCACATGGTGCTTAGTTGCTGTGGGGACCAAATCTCAACAGCACCAACATGATGCTATTTTCCAGACAGTTTTATGGCTAACAGACAGCAGCTTCACCCAGTGTGTATCCATACCTCCATCTTAGCACTCAAAGTGGGCAGTGTGCAGAAGTGCTATAAGACCAAGCCAAGCTGCATATCCTCCAGTCTGTGAAGCTGTGTGCATCTCACATTTGCCATGTTGACAAAACAAACAACACCAAGAGTTCTTTATTGACTATTCTCCAAACCCCAGAACACTGCTTGTTAAATCACAGTTAAGCAGTCCACACAAAGCAGGCCAGGACTAAAAGATTAATACTGAAAATAAAGGTGACCATTGCTGATTTGTTGGGCATCTTAGTGTTTTTTTTATTGTCCATCACATTATGCTAGATTATCCTACTAATAACAGACATTAATTTAGCAAAAGATAGTAAGGAAAACACTGCTGTCACGGTGGTGAGAGACACATTTTAGAATGACTTTTCTTCTACAGTGAGGTTCTTTTAGGCTGCAGAGAGGAGTCATTAAGTGAAATCATTTAACATGTTTCCTGATTTGTTTTTACCTTACACATTCACTGCTACTGTAGCGTCATTGTTTACACAATTATTACCAATTAATGGTTATAACTGCAGTGTAGCTTTCACAGCCACTATCATTAAAGAACGTCTTTAACCACTGGTTTCTAAACGTACTAAAAGTAGTTCTGCATTTAAATACGTTTATACTGTAAACTTAATCTACATACGTAACCCACTTAAGATTCAGTAAGTCTGTAAACATACTCATAGTCATGTCAAAAATTGCTCTAGCTTGTTTAATAATAATAATAATAATAATAATAATAATAATAATAATAATAATAATAATAATAATAATAATAATAATAATAATAATAATATATCAGTACTGTGTTCAGGCAAAATAAATTAATCTGCATCATTCATCTGCTCCATTAAAATTCCGTAAACATGCTGCTCTTGGATCAAGTATCCATGTCTTTGTAATTCAGTCAGTTAAAACTGACAAGACAATAATAAAAATGATACTAGATATAGATGTTGATTCAGGGGTGAGTTTACAAAAACACTAAATCACATGAAACAGTTTTAGAAAACCCTGGTTGAACTTTTAGGCTGTCTTCTTTGCTCCCAGAATACGCCTGATTCTGACAGCGAGACTACTCAGGTTTCAGTTTATGTTGTGTATGAGAGAAGTGAAGCTTTGGTTTTATTTGATGGCAGTAAAGACATTATCCTGACCCGTTATCCTGTTTGTTCTTGGTGACCAAAGAAATATAAATATACTGTACTTTCAGTTCAATGTGCTCTGAAATCTTCAACCGCAAAGTAAATGTAACTATCAAATAAAGATAGTAAAGTATGACAAACACACAGATGTATAAAGTATATCTTTTTATTGTAGAGAGCAAAAAGCTATGAGTTAATATAACAAACAAGGCAGTGCTGAGTGTAAGAACCTCAGGTTGCCCGGAGCTCAGTCCTGAACGCAGACTGGTGCAGCAAAGGCTGTGGAGCATGTGGCACACACAGTTAGAGTCAGACCTTAAGCTTGCAGTCTCATCTGTCAACTGGAAGCTTGGGTTTATCCAAGTAAATGTCTTGCCTACTAAAGTTTTCTGCACTGTAACAACTCAATGAACTAAGAGTTTTACGTGTGAGAGCTGCTCTCATACATCAATCTCTGTTACTCTGTTATTCCATCCAGTTCTTGGCTTCTCAAGACAAGGCAGTCAAATATTCCAAGTATGACTCAGAGGTCAATTGTGAAACTAACAAAAGCATACACAGTAGAGAAAAGTCTGTTTGACTTGATTTGCAACATGTGCTTTATACTTTTACACTGTTCTCATGTGAAAAAGCTTAGTGAAAAGTTGGAGTGCACCAGGAGACAGTGTAGTTTTTGTTCATTCTGTGATTAATTGTTTTCACTCGACAATATGTTCTACTCATAATGTTAGTCTGAAAACAGTAGAGCACAGAGGGGACACGTGGAGATTCCCCACGGGGTCAGGGGTCGAGGAAATCATAAACGAAAATCCAATTTGCAAAGAAAATGATTCTGTATATGATAAAAGCTGTGTTAGCCAGATACTGTATCAGCACAGAGCTTCCTTTAGTTTTGATTTCCAAACTCCAAAACTTCTTTTGCTTTGATCATATTCAGTTTGATTTTGGTACCCAAGATTAATAGCACTGCTACATGTTGATGCTTCTCAGATCTTATGCCAGGAACTTAAATTTCTGACTGCAGGAAGCAGAATCTACACGCTTGACGTCAGTGGCCTCACATCTCATAGCCAGAGATAATATCTCCTCAGCAACAGAAGGTAAATCTCAAGCGTTTGTGTTCCGCAATTGCAATGTGGATTTGTGTCTGTAGAGCTATACGTCGGGACACGTGCAGCAATGTTTCCCATTATAAATCCAAGCTATAAATGCTGTTTTTATAGCCTAATGTTTTTAAAATTGATATTTTGAGCCAAATGGGATGTACATCAATCTGAAAAAAAAACTGATTGTTTTTGTTTGTTTGTTTGTTTTCATAAAACCACATCTATTCCGTCTGACATACTTTTCATTTGGGAAGAGTGCAGTGTGTTGTGTTCCAGTCAACCCGGAATCTGAAGAAAAGTGCAATTCTAATCATAGCATCGTCTTCTTACTCAAGCCTGTGCAAAGTGAACAGTGACTCTGTGTTTTTTAGTATCGCCTTGAGGAAAGGCACGATAGCTTTGATCGTTCGTACACACACACACACACACACACACACACACACACACACACACACACACACACACACACACACACACACACACACACACACACACACACACACACACACACACACACACACACAAACATACATATCGCTTCTTGTCTTTCATCTATTCCCACTGTTTGATTCCATCTGTCAATTCTTCAGAGTTAATGCACCTCAGAGCTTGTGTTTTGTCTTTCTGTATGTGTGAGTCCCTTTGAAACTGGTGGGAAGAAGAGAGACAAAACTGCTTTGCCCTCTCTAAATCCTCGGAAAGAAGCAGGCAAGGTGATTTTAATTTGATTTGTCGTGAATCACAAAAGATTAACTCAACGTGACACGAGACAGACAGCGTGCACAAGCTCTGACCAAACGCTTGGAAGCCTCCTGCATGCAGAGCAGTGCCCGCTGCACGCTGACACTGCTCATTGCTTCCCACATTCTGTTGTCCCATGCTGGGGAAAAATAAGGTCATTTTTAGCCATTACGACAAACATTTTGAAACAAATTGCCTTGTGCAAGTGCAACAGAGTAGATGCAGCAGCACACAGCACAATGATGACAAAACTATGTAAATATAAATATACAAATCCTTTATTTTGGTCTTAGCTCATAAAAGTCATTGTTTAAATAACTCTTGAGTAGTTTTGTCCCAGTAACACCACTGGTCTGGCAGTGATTGTAATGATCAGCTTTTCTTTACTCAAAATCAGCATAAGTTTCAAGAGTCAAAATAAAAGTGCTGTTAACCTAAACCTGCACAAATTCACCTGAGTAGCAGATACAGTGGAAGAAGAAAGAAACTTTTGCCTGCTGACTCCAGGGCCAGTGACAGATGAGTGATGACACCCTGCAGCCTTAAGCTTCACACAACACATGAAGCTGGTGGAAATGAAATAAATATAACCTGTGTAATTTGAAAGCATGTTACTTGCTGAAAAACACCTCGGTTGTTGCAGTAAATAGTAAAAGTAAGTCATGTCCGTTGGGCTTGTTCAGGTGGGAGATATCAGCGCTGCCATATGGTGCACGAGCCTAAATCTCCACATCGTCTCTGCTGTGGATGCCGAGTGCACTCCATGAACCTCATTGGGAATGTTCAGTTCATGTCTATGTAAATGATGAGATAATGTCTAGAGTGACTGGAGTGTATTTCTTTACTTTATGATCGTCTGACTTTGGGAATGAGTACCCTTGTTATAAGGAGGGGTCTGCATTCTTCCATGACCTTGTGCGTTTCTTTAATTTGGTTCGGTAGCTTCTGTTGGTGTCTCCCATGTCAAATTGGATCTAGGCAACAGGCCAAGGAGAAATGTTTGTCCCAACCTTTTAATAAAGCAGCCAAAGGAGGACAGATGTGGGACAGCAGGGCCTCCTCCATAATCCAGGCCCGAGGGAGGTGGTCACACTTGGACCCATGTTTCTTGGTGGAGCTCTGCCTGAGCAGCAGGCTTTGTTGTGGCCTTTTTTTCTTGGATGGAGAGGAATGTCAGCGGAGAATGTGAGCAGAGCTGGCGATATACAGACCTTCACTTACTGCCTCTCTGTAGCTCTGCACAAAACTCCACTGGTGCTGCTGGACCCATTTCCACAGTGAGATGTGCCAGGCTTGTTCATACTCCAGTGTAGTGTACCTGGTTGTAAATCCTAAACTGATCAAACTTCTTCATAGTGGCGAAGCTGAGGAAAATAATTTTAAGGATATTGACCGCTTTAAGCATCAAAACACTTCCACAAGGCTTAATAGCATCATCTGGTTCAGTGTTTTGTCACTGTCAGCTGTGTCAGTAAACAGTAACGCGCCCTGTGCAATACCTGGGCCAAAGTTTAGACAGATTTGAAAAGGGACTTGGAATTTACTGGGCTCCGTGCTTGTCTTTTTGTACTGGACATTAGATCAAGTCTAAATATGCCTCTGATAGCACAAACATCTATCACACACTTGCAGACGTTTCCTTCATGTTACTCTGAGTGTGTCTCCAGGCTGATGAAGCAGAATTTTATCACTAGATGTTCAACACTTGCCAGAAAATTGATTTGACACACTTCAGCGTGCATTCTGCATGTTACCACTTTAAAGTAATGCTTCTGATAATTCTGTCATAATTAAAACCACCGTTTCATCTCCCCCTGTTTTGTCATTGCAGCAGTCTCCTTTAATACTGAATTTCAATTTCACGCAAACCTCAATTAACCCTCATCTGTAATAACTGGCGCTAGGTGGTTTGTAAATATAGTCAGTGTGCACAAGTAGAGCGAGAGAGAGAGAGAGATAATACTTGTGTCACTCCTCGCTATCCCTCGTGTACGGCGTGTTTACCTCTTAAATCTCCATGTTAGAACGCTCGATTATTCCGCAACAAACCACAGACAGAGTGTAATTAGCAGCATTGGTGCGGATAGTTGTCTTTGATGTTAATGAAAAGAAACATTCAGAGAAGAAAGGGAGGCGCTCGTCGGCGAAGCCTTGTTGCCATGGCGCGGCTGACGCAAAAACGGCACCGTCCACACTCGCGCCGCGCAGACACGCACACAGTTGTTGGCTATTTTAGGCTCCCACAAGACTGTAATTTGAGTGCTCCATTCGTGACCATTGTAACTGGAGGTGCAGCTGGGAAAATATAAGAGGGATTAGCCGCTGACGGGGGCAGAGGCTGAGAGTGGGATGACAGACCAACAGGTGAGCGTTGGGAACACAGCCCAGGAGTGGCAGCAGGCAGGGTCAGGCAGGCCTTGTTATCCAGCCCACCTCTGCTCCTCCAACTCTTTCATCTGTGTTCACAGAAAGCCCTCGTGTAGACAGGAATCCACTTTGCTCGCTTGCTTCTGACACTATTATCTTAAAAGCGTTTTGTCTTTGTTGTACTTGTCCAACTATTATTAAGCTTCTTATGTAATCGCAGATCCCCAGCAACTGCCCAAACCTGTTGGCATTTCATGTTGCTGAACTCGCCCTGTGTGTGACACAGGCTTTAGTGACTCATCCGTGTGTACGTTGTGCATGCACTGACAGGAGAGTAGCAGCACTGGACAAATGCCACTTTGGATTCCTTGTGAGGAGAGTGGGTGGAAGTCAGATCTATTCCAGGACCTGGACCAGTTTGCTTTTTCAGACATCAATTAGTCTGGAAATAGCAGCAAGTCAGAGAGATGATTACCAGGATGAATCAGGGAGCAGGCAGACACCTGCGCCACGCTTTTTATAATGGAAGATCTCAGGCAGCTGTCATGCACATCTGGGAGAAGTCACAGAAGCTTACCTGTGACTCGGTCTGGTTGCCTGCGTGACCCAGTGGAAGATTTGCTTTCTTCTTCTTGTCATATTGCCTTTCCGTGCTACGAATAGCTTATTAATTATAAGCACTAATAAAGAAAATAAAGAAGAAGAACACATGTTCGCTATGGAGTAGTGTGCTCCAGAAAGAAATGTTCACATTTGTTACACGATGGACCCCTCTAGGCACTGGGTGATTTATTATTTCTGTGCTTTGAATAATAAAATACATCTAATTCAGTTTCTACACAATAAAATCCATTAAAGATACATAATGTGTGATTTTCATCTCTGACACATTTTGTCATGTTCAGCAGAATTACCCTCATGTTCCTAGTTGTCCGTCCAGTATTGGTGCAAAGCCAGTCCTGGATCTATTAGTAAGGCTAATGGGTACAAAACATGCTCTTTCTAATGCAAGAAATAATTTCTGACACTGGAATTAGATTGACAGCAAGATGAAAGTGCAGCTCGTCTAGTGAATGGGTCACCTGCTGCAGGCTCCTTGTGTCCATAGACCTAATTGCTCCAACCGATAACTATACGATAACCTCTCTCTGAGAGGGTAACACATTCACTCTGCTCACTAGACACTTGATTTGATATGCTGAAATATTTTGCATTTTAGGAATCAGTTACTGACACTGTTAAGGAAATGCTTGTTAAATTGGCCTTTAAAGAGGGCTGCGGAGATGCAAAAGTGATTATCAAATTCACTTCTTCTTTTTGTAATTGTTCCCAGTATTGCATCTTGTAATGGTTACAACGTGCTTCCTGCCCTGCTTTTAATCACTGGTGGCTTAGCTCCAGCAGAAATTAGCAGCTAATCAACATCTTAGAGCGGACAGCCTGGCTTGGTTTTCACAGGCGGTATGAGCAGCTCTCGCATTTGGTGTGGACACACTGCTGCTCCTGGTGCTACTACTTCCATCCATCTCCATGATCCCAGCAATCCTACACCCGTATCACTCGGACTCGCTGCTAGATTTGTTTGATTTCCACGTGGAGACGCCTAATGCATTGTACTGTCTCTGGGCTCATGGTCCTTTACAACAGGTCAAGTTGTAAATACTGCTGCCATGATGAGCTGCAGTCTTTATCCAGGCTAGAAATCAATAGCTTAATGTGTTTGGAAAACATCACTAGGTAAACCTTTCAATACTAATAACAGCTTTGTTATAGTTAAAATTGGGTGAATAGACATTCAGACTCACAGGAAGGCGGGTCAGGCCACGGGAGACATTTTATTAGGAGACTGGATGAAAACATGTGTACAGAAGAACACTGGTACCAGAACTGAAACAGACACTTGGAACAAAAACCTGACAGAATGGCAAGGAACTAGCTGAGAAAAGGTCAGGGGGCGCCTGGTTACAACTGATGCATATAAATGCAGGAAGCAGGAATGAAGTGAAGTGAGCTGTGTGCTTCGTATGCACTGCAGGAATCATAACAGAACTACACAGGTCTGCTGAACCTGCTGCTTGTGATCACCTGACACCTATGTTTTAGCAAACAGCTGTGCAGTTCCTGTAATATATGAGCCGCCGCACTGACAGCATGAAGGTAATGTGTAAACTCTACAGCAACAACCAGAAGCTAACGAAACCAGAAATGGAGCAAGTCATTACTATCATATACTATAACATCAATTGAGTATCAAGTATATGAAAAATACAAACTCAAGGCCAAATAAAGTTATGATTGGTGTTTGTGCATCAATCTGCAAATCATCATTTGTTTGCAAATCAGACGGAGGAATGAAAGGAAGGAGAGGGAAAACGGGTGGAAGGTTTAGTGGGAGTTCAAAGGCAACGGGAAATATGAACCACCTGTGTGAGTCCTTATTTCTTGGTAGTAAAAACATTTTTGTATATTTTTATTTCCAGCAGTATGCCTTATGGCTGTTTTCAGGCACAGACTTCAGAGCCTCCTGGCAAACAAACAGTACAGCAATTAGTCAATAGTAAAACATGCTTATGCAGCTCTGAAATGCATCAGTTTCACGGGTCACAAGCAGTTTATGGTTTCTAGACATTCCAGTCTTCTGCTTCTTCCAACATGAGTTGCCCTGATTAGTGTTGAAGGAAGGGAGCTGCTCATCACACAGTCAGCGGGTATTACTTCTTTTGTTTCGCTTGCATCTTTGAAACTCCTTATGATAAAATTGCTCTGGTCTTATTTCTCTCAAAAATTGTTCCCGTTTCCGTGGCAACCACGCTGCCTAGCCAGCTGTCCAAAGTGAGATAACACAGCAGTAGCAGGCAGAGTTGAGAGGGACCTCTATAAATTCCCATTGTGTGTCTGATAGAGAGCTGTGGTGTTGGTACTGACGGAGGTGAGTGTTTACCTGGCTCACATCACCTGGGCCTCAATCAATATCCACTGCTCATCACTGCCTCCTGATTTAATCCGTCCTCTAGGAGACTTAGCCTGGTCTGTTCCACAGAACAGATATGTCAAAACAGGGTCTTTGAAATCAGTTTTCCCACAAAAAGGCCTTGGTTGGTGCTTTTTGTTGCACATTTTATTTACAGCTTTCTTAAATATTTTCTCTCCCCTGCTGTTTCTTTTCCCTTCCTTTCCTTCCTCCCCCTCTGGGGTGTTTCATTTGTATACATAAAAAAATTGGCAAAAGTTGGGTAAAAAAATGTCTCCAATAATTAATATATAATAAAAGGTTTTGAATATTTGTATAATAATTGTCTATTTAGTGACTCCAGCTCCCTCATGGCCCCAATTAAAATGATAGATAGACGGATGCCTAAACAATTAGGCCGCTAATTATTGCTGTGGCATAAGAAGAAATTATTTAATCGGATTTCTCAGCTAGGATTCTATCATACTTTAGCTGTATGATGTACTAACATCTATTTAAACTGCATCCTGATATGATTTTTTTAGTTTTAGCCTAAACCTTAAACATCAGTGTGTCAGATTTATATATGTATATTTATCAAATAATCCAATTTTGATGTGTTTTTAGAATCCATCGCTGCTTCTTATAATTGCTCCCACTACTTTCTCATGTATTTAACACTATTCCTAACAAGGGATGCACACGTTGTGCCAGTATGTGCCCTATGGCATGGATCCCACCATCTGGTAGCTTGAGCAATATTTGTCATGCTGTGCACTGAGAGGGCTCCCACCAAAATGTAAAAACCACTTGTTTGAGAAATACAAGCCTTATTTACATGTCTGGCTCTGAGGGGAGAAACCAGATTGTCTCCCTTGGTAGAATTTAAGGCAGTGGGACACATTTTACTGTCATCCAAAAACAAATTTACAGCGTGTAATTGTGCAAAAATACCAATAAGAGTAAAAATGTACATTCTTCCAACTCCCAATGTCTAATAAGTTACCATGGCAACCAGAGAGAAGAGAGGATTGCCCTGGTTGAGCTTGTTGGAAAGGTTTCCCTGTTTCTCGTGTGATCTGCTTTGATCACCTCATGGAAATGACACATAATAGATCTGAAAGGAATTGTTGCCCATGAGAACATATCATAAACTAACCAGAGAAGACGTTTTGAAGATGTTCGAGGCAGGATCATTTTAAAAATCACTCTGAGCCAGCGCACACGTCTGCATTTAAAAAGCTGCTGCGACATCAGAAAGGCGCAGTAGTTGTATGATGCCACCTCGGAGCTTTAAAAACACAATAAATGTAGACATGGCCTCGCCTATGAGAACACAACAGGTCTGTTGGTGCAATTTTCAGACACAGTTCTTAGCGACTGGGGTTTGGAAGCTGTTTGTGCATTGTAGCAAGCCTCATCTGAAAAAACATCACGTATGAAAAGGGAAAATCTACGAGGGGAGAACATAAAGCTTTTTCAGGACTATCTGCAGCAGCTCGGAGGAAGCACTCATTCAACCACTCGTTGCATTCCCGTAATCAACACTCCTGCACCTGTTGAAGAGGATTAGCATTTGAGCCCACTTTCACATCTATAATCCCCCTTTAATATGCACTTCATGTAATAATGAGCTGCTTGACTTCTCTGATAGCACGGCTTGAATCTGATTCAAAGCCACCCCATGGCTTTTAGAGTTCCATTTTGCCTCAGCAACTAAACTTTCTTTTGCGTTTCTGTATATAGCCCCGACACCGCCACCCTTCCACCTCCTCTGTCTTTCACTTCCTGCCAAGGGAGCCAGTCGGCTACTCTTCTTCTGGAGCTCTGATCTGAGCGGACTCCAAGTGACGACTGACAGAGCCCAGACTCTACCTCAGACAAATTATTGTTTCCAGGTCACTAGTGGGACAAATTATAGGAAGTTTGAATATGATTTAGTGTGACCTTGAACTGTTTGGTTGGAGGACAAAACCTATGCAGCTTAAGGTTATAAAAGGTTATTTAAAGTTAAACCTGATGAATCATTCTATATATTGTCTGCCGAAGCTGATGACCTGAGACTCTCTAATCTTTTTTTTTTTTTTTTTTTTTACAAATTCAAGGCTCAGTGCTGATGCAATTTCCAAGCTTTCATTTTCAGCGCTACATGAGGCCAACATATCTGCCTTTGTTTTGCTATTGTTTAATTATCAGCTGCTTTAATTAATTTTCCACTCACCTTGTGCAGTTTGCATCCCAGTAACACACACATGCGCTTGCATACAAACCGGGGAGCGGGAGGTGACATTTCGTTATTGATTCCAAGCTCCAGCGAGGAGCTGAATGATTGTGGACGCCGGAAAATTCATCAGGACGAGCTAGTGATAAATGAGAGTGACAAATGTTGTTGTATGAATGTGAAAGGTTCTGTGTGCACCTCTCCGGCTGGGAGAAGGAGAAGGAGCTGTGTCATTATCTCCTCTCCCAGCTCAAAGGACGCACCAGCAGGGCCACAGCCAGCTAAATGTCACATGAGCCCAGTAAGGCATCCAACGGAGCGGGCCCACCGCCCTGCGGTGCCACAGGCCGCCTCTGCTTTGCCAGTCTTTTATAAAGTGTCCATCTGAGGAGAGCCACACAATGGCTGCTGTCACACTGCCTACTGCAAACAGTGGGCTCACCACCATTACTTAGATGAGAGTGTTCGGGGAGATTACGGAGTGTAACCTAGACCCCGTCCAGCTTCTCCTTCTGTGTTTTTCTTTAAAAACGCCAGGACTCCGTGTTTGTTCAGAGAGTCGTGTGTTTGGACGTCCTGCTTTGTCACTTTTTCACTGGCTGCGAGCAGAGAGTCTAGAAACCAGCATGGATGGCTGAGAACCACGCAAGCTGCTACCTTAGTCTGAATGACAGACGTCAAGCTGTTTGTGAGCCGCAACCTGTGATTAGACAGCAGCGCAGATCGCCGCTTCGTTTGCTTTTGCGGCAGATTGACGGCAGCTCACTGTTGATGTCTGAAGCGTGTTTGTTGCGTGATACGTGTGCTTTTCTAACATGTTTTTATATGTAGATCGACCACTGGCACCCTTCCCTACATCTATTTTGTTTGGCTTTACAAAGAGATGACTTGAAAGCCACAGGGGGTGAAGGAGAAGAAGAAAAATGTGACAGTTATTGAGGGATTATGCGTCATCATTGACATTTGCAGAACATTTTTATCAAGCTGTATTCATTATCTGGTGAATTACTCCCTTTTTAGCACCTAATCAGACTGCTGCGGATTAGCTGCAGCTCATGTAAAATTTATTTCATGCTTCAGCTTCTATGGAAGCAGGGCATGAAAAACCACTCAAACCAGTGAATGCACCACGGGCGTGTAACTAAATGGCACTTGGGATAACTTGAATGGTACCATGGAGTGTCATTAGGCATATTAAGCAGTTATTTAGGCATTTTAAAGGCCTTCGCAGTGTTGCATTCCTTCAGTCTATTTGGTATTCTTTCTGTTTCACGTTGCTCAGACAAGTTGCTCGGTGAATGACCTTTAACTGGTGAGAGAATTAACTTTTTCACTCGGGCCTATTTATATGGAGAACAGCGCATTATTAATATGTTAATACCTGCCAGTGCTTCCCTGCTTCACATTTAGAAAAGGAATAGTTTGACCTTTGGTGACAGCGCACCAACAAAGTCAAGCTGACCTAATTTAGCAAAGTTGTTTAATGCCAATTGCCCTCTGCTCCGGTGGCGCACAGGGTGGTCGCTGGTGTGTGGACCTGAGGGAGGCACAGCTCTGCCATCATGTGTAGGTCTGTGTGTAATCAAGTGGGCCTGAATGACCAAACCTCCAGTATTGTGATTTAAATTGTAGCTAATAAGCCTTTTAGAATGAACTTACTACCTTAGCTTCTAAAACGCAGATGATTAGAGAAGCTAATATAGGGTTTGAGAATGTGACTGAACATCCTACACAAATATTATGATGCATTTCAGTACCGTTGCTTCAGATTTTACTATTAACAAATAACCTGTATCAGTTATTCATTTCTGGTCAGAAAATCTTGAGCTGAAACCAAGTGTTTTTTGTGACTGCTAATCATCATCCCACATTCAAAGTGTAAAACTGAAATACTCTGTAGACCCAGGGACATCTGTTATGGGTTGCACAGGTGGGTCAAAACCACCTTCATACAAAGGCCTTTGCTGAAATAACAATATTTGCACACGCAGTACATGCTCGGCTCCATTGATCCTGCAGAAATGTAGCTCAGGTCATCATCCGCTGATTGTAATGTATGAATAAAGTGAATAGAGGCTAATTTTGCCAAATGATGGAGCCTGAAAGTCTAAAGCCAACTTCCACACACCAGCTATTCATGCCAGGTGTCGAATTCTGACTCACGCTGAGGGAGTTCAGTTCAGTTCAGTTCAGTTCACCTGATTCAGGTGGAGTAGGGGGATGCTACAAAATGTTACCACTGCTGCCTTTGATATCGCCAGAGAAGTGTATGAACCAGAAACTTTTAATGATTCCATATTCACGTTCACTTTCTTTGGCCCATTTTTTTATTTTTTGGCTTTTTTCACTTCTCGCGAACCTGAGGCCGCTTTGAAAAGTACTCACATTTGTGTAAACAGGGTTGTTTGATAAAATACCAGTTGATAAGTGCCTTCATTAGAGTGTCCTGCATTGAGGAGCATTTCGAACCAGCAGCGGCACAGAAAGAAAGGCAGTGAAGGCCACTAAGAGTTTGTGTCATAGCACGACGGTTCTGACCTTTGTCTTTAGAAAGAGAAGTAAACTCAGAAGAGATAGGACTGCTGTGCCAAACTAATAGATGGTGTTAGAGTTTGGTGAGGTGGCTGGCGAGTGCAGTTCCTTCTCTTCTCACTCTTAATGATCTCCCATGTGTGCTTTGGCAGATATATAGTTTGAACACCATTCCAGTGCCTGAGGCGATTTCATCACACCGCACTGTTTAATGTGCACTCTGGTGTTAGATTAGGACCGAACATACCGAGCAAAATATGTTTTCTGCCTGTCCAATTTAATATATTTTGACCTTACGTAATGCATGACCTTAACTGACCTCTATGGGGAACTAATAGGACCGGCACCAATATAATCAGAACAGATCTCCTCCCACACAAGACTCCAGCAGAGCGTCCTTCCCATGCCAGAACTGGTATCTGATGTGACGAATAAGTTACAGTTTTACAACAAAGACGATTTAGGTTTCCTGTAAACGTCCAGGCATGATTTATCACAATAAAAGAACAATGTATCTTTGTTTTTTTCCTTTTTGAGGAATAGGCTGTGCTTTAGACCTGCTTGTAAAAATCCCAGTTTTCCTTCCAAATTCCTTTGGAACTAATGTTTAAAAAACACCTGGCAATGTTATCGTTGAGCTGCTGGTAGTGAGTAATATTTTTTATCAGCTGCAGCTGCTTGTTGGTGTCGTTCTCCCGGTATCCACTCAGTCACAGAAGTCAGCTGCTAAATAGACCTGCTAGACTTTCTGTCAGGGCTGAAGATAATTCATTCTCGTCATACATCAAGTTTCACAGTTAGAAACGCCCATCGCTCCACGGTTGGCGATGGCCCCACACACACCTCCTGGTTTGTCAAACCCAAATATTGCCAGTTTACCAAGACACATGAAAGCATTGATTCCATGCTCCAGCGTAAAAAAGCATATTTAAGGCTTTTTAGTTTGATTAATCATGTAAATTACTTTGAAAAGACACTGTGTTGTCACTTTTCGTATTGTTCATTGTTCAGATTCATTGTTCGGGTCCTATCAGTAGTGTGACACAGTGTAAGGTTGCTATTGTTGGTTAGTATGTATTAATAAATGCTTGCTACAAGTGTAACAGGGACTCTTCTGACACCCAGATTTAATTAGCTTTTCGGTGATTCCTGGCTCACAAACTTATTATTAGTGCAGCTGTTCCTTAGAGACTCTGAGCCTTTCTGCTGCCAGACTCCTGTCCTGACATGACACTGATAGAGCAGGGAGCGATACCCTGCCACTCTGCAGCTCTGACTCTGTCATTCACACGCCAGCATCTGTGTTGTCCTTAAAAAGTATTCCCACAAAACAATATGAATGTTATATCTGCTCGGAGTAACTTATGCATGTTTACAGTGAATTGGGTCTCAACACCACCAAAAATAAAAACTACATTTTGGGTTTGACAGAAATAAATGATTCCAGCCTGTTGAGCTGGTTTTGTGTGGAAAGCAGACTACATCCACAACAGGTTCCCCATCCATCACACATCACAAGGCCAACATAATGACAGATAGTCCTCCACACTCACATTCACACTCACAATAGAGCCACTAAGTAGTCTCAACCCAATGTCTTTGGACATTAGGAGGAAACCTGAAGAGAACCCATACAGACAAAGGGGGAACATGCACAGTATTCAAAGCCAGGTCCCTCTACCGGCACCATATCACCTCACACTGTTTGTAAGATGTTGACAGCAATATGCAGTAAATAACTATGAAGACAAGACCTTGTAATTGTCTTTTAACCTTGATTAGTGTGAGACAAACAAAGGGCCTTTACATGCATCAATTTCAGTTGTTGTTATACTGCACACTGATTATTTAATTCAAAGTTATGCACAATAATGTGTTTGTCACTTTTGTAGATTTGTTTGTTTTCAAGCTTACTCAGTTAAAGCTATAATTCTCCAGCAGGGTTAATTGTTAGGATTCTAATTAACAATGTAAATCCATGCACAAAATGAATCTTTTGCTTCACGGAGCAAAGCTTTGGCCTCAAGAGTCCTGACACTTTAAATGACGCCCATCAATCTAAGATTACCTAATCAAACAAGCTGAAGTTGGAATTAAACACAGGTTTGTCTGACTGATGCGACTGAAAACACATCAGTTCTAGTTGTGTTGTGTTGATGCGCCTAGAGAAGTGGCTGCCCAGTTAATTTCCCAAATGACTCTAACAGCCGACGTGGAGCAAAACTCCCCAGTGACACACGCTGCCATTTTAAATGGTATTTGTTGTCCTCCACAAGACCCATTTAAGTTGTCAGCTTGTGCTGAAACCACAAAGGAGGGAGGTGATGAAGAGAGAGAGACTAAAGGAGTCAGAGAGATTCAGAGTAAGATGCTGTGAGTTGTACTCGGGGGAGGATTCTGAATTTAAATAGGAGGGGAAAAAAAAGTGGGAACTGAGACCTTTTTATTTTAATTCACCTGCCTTTTGTTCCATTATAAAATAAAACAATTTAATAACTGCCTAGGTCTGATGGAGCAGCACCATGTCAGGAACACAGAACAGTATCACCTGTATTCAACTTCTTAACGCTAGTGTCCTTCAGCACATTGTTGTCAGTGTCATTTATTGAATATCAAGCGCTGATCAAACCAGCTCCCTTTGACTTACTGCAATAATCACATTGCTGAGTGTTTTGCCATCTTACTTTTGTGAGGACTATCTGCACTTTCTAAAGAAGCAGGTCTGAAGCTGGTCATGAGCTTCTGTGGTTTAATGGATTACACCTTTGGTTTTGTAGTCCAGCTTTTGGGCTTTCATTTGAGGGGTTGACAGAAACACGACCATTTTCCTACACACACGCCTATTCATACTCATTAGTAATGTAACAAATGGCTGACAAGCAGTTGCGCGGCCAGAGGAGGCTTGTTCCCTCATTACTCTGTGATTAATCAAGCAGATGAAAAGCCTGGAGGTGCTTTTTGTGATACACTCATATTTGCTGGCTTTTCAGTGAAATTCCCAACATGAGGTCCGATGCTGAAATGCTGTTAGTTGACATACATGTTATTTTTAGGCAGTAATGTGGTTTGTTAGGTCCAGGTTTTTATCTGTGTTTCACATCTTATTTTATCTTGTTTATTTAGGAAGCGAAAAGGTTGGTGCAGATGGGTTCAGACTCGGATCTGAAGCCTGCCACAGACCTGCCAATCAGAACCAAATGGGGTCCAATGGGGTCCAATAAAATCACCAGGAGAGCTGCTGCATTTGGTGGGGTTTTAACATCTATTTGTACTTTTAATCTAGGTCTACAATAAAATATAAACTTACCAACCAAATTAAGCATAATAAAGCCCCTTTTAGGTCATCAAGATAAATATTACACTGTTCTCTGCTTTTTATAGACCAGTGAATTAACTACAACTACACACTAAAACTGACGGCCAACAAAAACACTGTCCCAGCCTGAAGTACTCACTTCATGCAGAAGTTGGAGATGATGTCAGATTTACCTTGAGAAACCATAGACGTGTGCTTGAGTGATGCCCAACAGTGTCGCCATGTTTAGGGTCCTTGTGCGTCAGCTGCCACTCTGCACTCCAATGCCACTGTTCCTTTCTAGTCGGTCCGGAGGGATTAGTGACTCTGTCAAACGCCTTTGATCAGCAAACAGGCTTGAAGGGGACAAGACACTTCACTCTCCCCTCAGCTAATTATCTTGAGTGAGCCACCAGGACAATGACAAAGCCAGTGCTAAAGCTGCGTGCTGTGTACTACATGCTTATCCTTTGCTGTCACAGATAACGTGCCATTACAGGGTCACTGCTCAGAGTCAATGCACCGTGCTTAGTTGGAAACACTGACCTTTGAATCAGAGGGGCCGAGCCGACATTTGGTGCAAAATAAATAAATCTTGTTATAACGCCAGGACAAGATAGATGGTTTCTGATGAAATACTAAAACCGGTTTCCACTGTAATCTTTTACAGCAACACCTGCTTAAAGTTAAAGTTGAATGTGTGGCTGTGAAGCTCCAAGAGAGAACATTTATTACCACAGGGCACAGGGAGAATGTTCTTATTAAGCTGCTTTGGGAGAAAATAAAAATAGATGCTTCTATGTACTCAGAGTATGAGTGACAGGTTTAGAGTTGTTCTGAATTCATCCTTAGAGGTAAATGGCCTGCGGGGAAATCACGGCCCCTTGAAAACATAGTAAAACTCACTGATCTTAAAGCTTATGTGTCCAGATACATTTGTTGCTCTTCCTACAGCAGTGACGTCTGTTGCCTTGAATCAGACCAGAAACAAACCAGATGCAACACGTGTTGACCAGCGACGTGCTTTTCCTTTCCAAAACAGATGAAGCACAAAGAAGACGCGCCGCTGCCGCCTGGTTGAGGCAGGGGTCACGCACGCGTATCCTCCAGCTCCTCAAGCTGAGAGGGTAAAGGACAGAGGCTGACCTTTAGCATCTGCATATGCAACATCATTATTGCAGACAGCAGCGTCCTGCCCACAGGCGTGGATGCCCGTGTGGGCTTCCGTGTGTGGGAGGAGATATTTGTCAATGGCACTAGAATGGAGCGACGTATTCAGCAACGTTGTTGGGATTTGTCCTGTGATGAAGCAAAAGAGGCAGAGCAGCGATGGCTGCATTCATTCATGCATCACAAAAGACCAGACTCAGAGGCCTCATTAGTGTTTCTGTTTTACTGAAGCTAGTTTCTGTTTCATCTTTTTTCCATTTCATTTTAGTGTAGGAAGCACAGCATTCATAGTCCCCTCGGTTGGCAATCAAAATTAAGACTGATATGATATCTGCTCACTGAACATGATGATATGAAGTATTGAATGAAGTCTGCAGGAGTAAGTAAGTGCTCATTTCCAACAAAAACCCTTCCCGGTGTGCGTTAGCCCTGGCATTTGCAGCGACAGGCTTCCAGCATAAACATACAAACCTAAATGTCACACCGCTGCCTTACCGTCTTCCTGGAGGAAACCTACTGTAATCTGGGTGAACAGTGAAACCCGGGGAAAGGAGGGTGTTTGTGGGCCGACAAACATGGACGCCAGCAAGCAGGCGTTCACGTTGGGAAACGAGGCGCGGCTGAGACACCGACCATTGATTTACTCTGCGTCTCTGGAGGAACTGTCCTTTGAAGGGACCACTTTGCAATAAAGCCCCCATTTCCTCTGATTTGATTGCCTTGCGGCCGTGGCAGGTTTGGGAGGAGGCGGTGAACGTAAAAGGCTGGCAGCGGAGCAGAGGCCGGGCCCAGTGTGGGTCGCGTCCCATCGGCGGTTCAGCTGCTGCCTGTGACTGTCTGCTCGGACCGAGGGCCGTGTTCACAGCTGACACACACTCCACAGGGGTGTCTGCTGCCCACTGGACTGACTTGTGCCAATGACTGTGTGCTTGTGAGCTTTGAGGTTATATTTAAATTCAGGAAGCTACTGAACTAGTGTTGGTGTTTTATGGCTGGTTTGAGGTCACAGGCAGAGTGCGTCCAGTCATCTGTGCAGGGGTTTTATGAACCGTTAGCCTTCCGTCTACTGTGTAAACCCATACCACACAGCAGTGACATTAACATGCTGTACACAAACATTAATAATTCATACGGTTCATATCTGACATTTGAGACCTTTGTTGGAAGTCACAGTCAGTTGAGACCCCTTCACTGTTTACAGGCTTGTAGATTTGATTTGTTTCGGTTTTAAAAGGCGATAACTCATTTTGAAATGTAATTTAAATCTGATCACTCTCCCTAGTTTCAGACAGCGTTCCACTAGGTTTGTAACAGACATGAAACTGGACCTGAGGTCGTCCGTGACGTTGGGTCATGGCTGTAAACACGCTTTCTACTCAAACGCGCTGAGAATTAAGACGTTTCACTGGGCGCGCGTTGACGATCACGCGCGCATGCAGGGATTGTGAATACGAGAACCAGGCTCAATGTGTAGAGCCGGTTCCAAGGTGGCTGAATGTCAGGCCGCGCGCGCTGAAGGACACAGGTAATTCTAATGTTGCTGAATAAACGCAGAAATCATTCCGCGCTCCCTTGGCAGGCGGTGACAGCTGTTGTATTCATTGTGGTAACAAGCTGTTACAGTGTCTGCTGCGTTTCCCACTGACTCCTGACGTACACGCTGTCGTTCTCTCCATTTGAGAATTCGTCACTCTCTGCAGCGATCTTCCGTTTGGCCGTAACGGAGGCGCTCAGCAGCTCCGCCGGCGGACGTCTCGTCACCGTGTTTACGTTCCTCCTGACACATATGGGGGATGCAGCATTCCTCGTGCTCCGGCCTCTCCGGTAAAATAATTTACAAGTGATCACATTCCAGTAGTATAATTATTACTGTCCAACACCAACACTAAAGCAGTTTCTTAGCAACTGCTCTTGGCACATTTTCTGCTTCTACAACAGCAGTATTTCCATATAGTTGGAGCAAGAAACGAGTGCTGGGTGTAACACAATAGACAGTATACGAAGTACAAATGTACAAATTGTACTGGGTGAACGGTAACGCCTGTGTTAACGTCATAACACACGCTTCTTTGGGAAAATACTGGCTGCTGATGAATTTCAAATGCAAAGCCGACAGAGAGGAGGTCCATGTGACAGCGTTCAGGGAGCTGCAGAACCTCTGGTTTGTGCTGCTTCCCTATTCATCCACCCTTTAGTGCTGGCCTGAGCTGGGCATGTCAGCATGGATGGCAGACAAGCACCCCAGGCTACAGGCTGAGGGAGTCAGTCTTGGTCTTAGTCAATGTGCTGGTGGCTCAGATGGCTGCGTGGATGACAGCCAAAACAAACAGGAGGGAGCTTCAGAGGATGGAGCACAGAGATTCTGGAGGTTTTGTTTGGGATGGGTTCAGTGAATTGCCACTTGGAAAAGTTAACTCAGGCCTTCTGGACCAGATAGTTGCCGGCTTTGAAACAAAGGGAAACTTAAACATACATTTTATGTTTGGATTTGCGACATGTCAACACATGCAGCGATTAGACCATAAACCAGTTTAAGAGAGAAGTAATGGGATCTGTCCCCTTCTGGTGAACAGGCAGGGATGTGGTAAAAGCACGCAGCCATTTATCACATCCAGCCACTTGCACGCGGCCGTAACAGCGTGTTATCAAATCCACATCGTGTGGGATCGGCCTGTATCTCATCAGCACTGGAGCAGTCCAGCCGCTGTTTGGAGGAAGGTGCCGACGACTCAATCGACACAACAGCCAATCTCCTGTTTCGGATATTAAAACTGAAGGAAGCGCAGTCCTGGCTCTTCTTATCAGCTCGTCACGGGAGCTTGACTTTCCCTGTGACACAGTTCCTATTGACATTTAAAGTGCTCACTCAGACACACATTAGTGTGATACCAAACAATTCATCTCCTTCTGATTAAATAGCTTTTTCCTCAATCTGATGGAAAGCTGTATGAGGTGTAGACTGATTTCCTCAGCGTCAGCCCTGTTTACACAAACCACTCAGACTCTGAGCACAGCAGGTTCTTCCAACGGCTGCTCAGCCTAAAAGCGCCTAATTGTTTTCACTTGCATACATCAACATTGGTTCCCAACGTTCCCAGTCACCACGCTTGTTTTTTATGGCCTCTACTCCACTACTTCAGTGGTACTTTTAGTAGTAGCAGTATGAATGGCATGAGCCCCCCCCCCTCCAGCGTGTCTGAGTCACGGCCCTCCGCTCCTCAGCTCGGTGCTTGCTTTTCATTGGGCCCTTCACCGCAGACAGAGGAAGGTCCAGGCCAGATTAAAAGCAAGGACACATTTCTGCTGTCTTCACCTTCAGCAGCTTTGTCAAAGGTGCATAACAAAATACAGCGACACACTTGTGCGATTAAAGGAGCACTTCAGATAAACCTGCGTATCTGTCGGCTCTGTGTCCAAAGATAGAACGAGGCGCAGAATTCACGGTGTGAAGAGAGTTTATCGCTGGTGCTTCTTGTCGCCTGTAATTGATCCACTGTAGATGCTTTAGCACAGCTTAGCCCTCCTTACGCGGTGAATGGGATCCTCCAGAGAAGCTGCTTCAGTGTTTAATTGAAAGCTGCACAATTCAAGCATAATTGCTTTTCAAGCTCAATCACAGAAATATGCCAGTAGCCCAAACACATCTACGGCTGGTGGATGAACAAACACACGTTCAACAGTTTGATTCCTGCTTTTTTACATCTGGACTGAACAGACTAAACAGAAAGCGTTTACTGAATGGATGTTATTTACTTTGTTTTCTTTATATGTATACAAAAGTATTTTCATATTCTCCCACAAACACATCATCAGGAATAAACTGTAAAGTGCGAACAGAAGTGTGTCCAGATGGTTGTTGCTTCACAGCGTTCGTACTATTACCCACTGCACGGATTTGTTTTCATCCATGGGTTTTTACTCATCGCTAGCATTACATAAGCTGAGCTAAATCATCTATTATTTGCAATATATATTATTCTGTTTTAATTCAGTAAGAGGCTTAATTGGTTTAGTATTTTATACAAACATCTGTTATTTGTGTTTCCACATTTCCAGCTGTATTAATAGTTGTCAAAAGACATTTGGCAGATGTTTCTTAGTTTCTTAGTTGTGTCTCTGTTTTTTTTTTCCCCTTGTGTTTATTAGGTGGAAAGAGAACCTGTCTGACAGGGGATTTGTCATAGATGTTGACCATGTGCTGCTGCTTCATCACTCCCAGGTCTATGCGTGGGTGTTTGTGACCCACCGGACCCGGACTCAGACAAAGATCCGCCTGCTTTTTGGGAAATAACAACCACTCACACAGGAACAGGTTGAAGGTTAGAGCAGAAACCTAATAATAAGCCTGTTCCTGCATGCTGGTTCCTCCATTGACATTTTGCATGTGTCAATAGACCCACGTTGTGATGGGGCTGACTTTGTGTTGTTGACACTGAGGGACATTGTGCAGCAAATTCAAAACTGGGTAGTGTCATCGACTGGTCTCCAGCCCCCACAGTTCAAGCTGACACCGGCAACAATACCTCTTTCATTTAAAAAGATCACGACACACTGAGTCAGTGAGAAATGTGAAACGACGAACCTGCTGGTGACCTTCCCATGTCTGTGAAGAGCTGCTTTCAACTAGTTTCACGCAGGCTCCTGTTTAAAGACGCAACTGCTTCCTGACATCTTTGAAATGAGCTCAGTCCGCAGTGTGTTGCATTATTTTAATTCAATACCTTATTATATTTAACAGCAGTTTAAAACACACACTGGAAATATTATCGTAAACACACTAAACTACAAATCAACCCTTTACACTGATATGTAGCTAATTAAGTCTGAGACCAGTACAAAGCTTTGGTGCTTTAATTATTGGATGTTTGTGGAGTCTGACTGAGGTTAGCTTCTGGCAAACTGATCTGACTGGACAGTTTGTAAAAGGTCACAGATACCTTTACTGCTCCATGTTTTTCTGCAGATCATGTGACTGTGATCTCCAAATAAAACACCGCACACCAACCTGTTTTGGTGATGTTTTAATATTAAATTACATCATAGTATTTAGAAAGCAACGATGAGCTTCAGTGCTGTCAAGAGCACAGGGTGTGCTCATTTTGTTTTGGGTTTCATTACCAGCGCTCCAGCAGCATCAGTCATAGATAAGTGGTGATGGAGGAAGGAGTGAGGTGCTGCTGAGCGTTCGGGACTCCCTGCTTACGAGTGTTTGGGGCTGAACTGCTCTGTTTGAGTGAGGTGGGAAGCTTTATGTAAAATAATCCAGCACTGTCATAAATAATTGGTCTGATTTTGTGCCCCTTCATGGATACCGTACAGATAAATTATGAAACATCCCATTAACAATATGTAGATGTCTCTGAAGCTTCTTGTGAAGGAGGCAAACGCATCCTCGGCCTCACCCGCAGAGTAAATCACTCTCTGTGGGCACAGTGGTGGCAGGAATAGCAACGCACTGTTTGGCAAGAACATCACGTCTGTTGAAGCAGCGCTTCTTCCTCTGCCACTAATGAAGTTGAAATATTATCTTAAACAGACATTATTCAAGCTCCTGTAATAATTACCAGCACAGTAGTCCTCACACAAATAGTGTGAATAAATCGCAGCTATATTTTTTGAGTTTTCCTGCCATCCGAAGCTAGAAGCTTCTTAACCAGGTGCATCATTAGCAGCAGTCAAACCCATGCAGGCGGTACTGATGTCAGGATGCTCAGCGCAGCCCTTTGTTTTTACACCATTCACTAACACAGCACCACTGAAACATACACTAGTTTGGCTGCTTGGCTAATTTACAGTTGTTACTACAGTCCCTTGTCTCATGCAACAGCTATGAAAGTAAATAGAATTTTCAAGAGTCCAGATTCAATCCCGTGTGAGAGCTTTGCTATGAGAATGACTTTTTTCCGCTTCAAAATCTGTGTCAATCTCATCTTAGACTGTAACTGGAGAATTTAAACTTTTTCACCCCTGATATGTTTAGAATTTCACAGGGCAGGACTTCACTCTTCAATTTGTTCAACACCCCAGTGTTCCTCAAAAAAAAAACACTGTGGCAGCATTAGATTAGTGCAAAAAATGCCCGTTCCCATTTTTAGCAGGCTATATAACAAGTGGCAAGGCGAGAACAGATGAGACATAGCATGAGGTGCATGACACAGTGGAGTCAGAAGCAGAGCCCTAATAAACTCCCACCTAACGTCCATCCAGCCATTATGCTAAGCCGTTTTCCTGAGGCGGATGCTAGAGTCAGTCCCAGCTGGTACTGGTCGGGAGGCACAGTACACGCTGGGCGGCTCAGCACACGGCTCCCAGTACAACACTGCTGATTTAGATTTATTTTTTGGTATTTTGTCTTCCGTCCACCATCACCACGAATTTCAAATCAGAACTCAAAATGTGAGCATAGTCGAGGTTTTCAGCTTTAATTCAAAGGGTTTAACAAAGTGTGGCATTACCCTTTCAGCAATTATTGTACAGCCATTTCCATACAAGCAGCCTCATCTGCAGTGGGAGGCTCATTAATAAGGAAAAACACGGTTTCCTCAGAGTTTTGTCAGCCTTGCTGAATTAAAGCCGACATCCTCGTGTTCCGCAAAGAGCAAACCTCCAACAAAACAACTTTTGTCCACTACGTCTTCAATAGAAACCCATTCACGCCTGTGCACAAGCAGAACTACCTGGGCAGAGCATTCAAAGCCGACGAGGCACCTCACGTTCAAAGATGGGGGGTGATTAGTGCCAACGACCACACCACTGTGCTGCTTCACCTCCAAACCCCGGTCCTCGTTAAAAACTCCCAACAGCCGCAGGAAGACGAGCCGTCGTCTCATTTCATCGCTTTGCTCTCACTAGAGAAAGAAGGCATGAATCTTTCTAACTGAGCACTTTCAGCAGCATTTAACCTGGAACGTGACAATCCAAATAACAGAACCATATCCACTTTATAATCAGAATGTCGAAAGTTGATATCATCATCAAAATAAACTCTTGTCTGTTTAGAGCCAGGGTCATTTCCACTGACTAATTGCTTTGACCAGGCTTTGATGCTGTGTTGTTTGAATATCACATTTAAAGACCTGTTTGGTAAAAGTCGCAGCCTTTGGTATTTGCTCATACTAAAGTCGGTCTCATTTTAGAAGGTCAGAATTAATTTTTCCTGGAAAGAAATGTTTTTGGAATGTCTACTCGGTGCACGTTTTAAATTGTCCTCTAGTGAAGGGATTTATACAGAAATGCAGGTGAAGCAGGGTTTGAAGCATCAGCGTTGCATGTCAGACTTTACTGTATGTATCACAATGTAAAACCTAACAAGTTCTCATTGCGTCAAACCTAGGATTACATGGAATTGCACTACTGACACAGCAGGGGGTCAACATTTGGTCCAGTTGTAATTTCTCATCAAATCAAAGTCCTTTGTGAAGTTTACTTCTGATTAAAGTGAATACAGTGGCATGCTTGTTAAAAGTACACACTATCCAAGTTTGGCCCAGAGGGCAGCCAATAATCTAGTCAAAGAAATCCAATTAAAAGCACCTGGATCCTGAGGAAACAGGGGAGACTGGTCCCTTTTAAAAAGTTATTTCTTAGAGCTTGGGGCTAGTGGGGGGCGACCAGAGCTCTGCGCCTAATAGTCAAAGTAGCTGGGGTTCCTTTTTCTGACAGCCAGTTCACAGACCAGCGCATGAACACACACAGTCAATGTAGAGACCGTACAGCAGGGATCTAACAGCAACATTAAGTGAAGGTTACGTTGTAGACAGCCTGGTTGTGTCATAATTATACCGTGTGGATGTCCATCATCGGGCTCTAGAGCTAATTAGAAGGACCAAGTCAGTTTAAAACAATAATTACTAAAAACGCATGGCAGCATGAAACGCGGCTGAAGTCCCCAGACAGTCGTCCATAATTTACCTTTAAAGATGTTGTAACATTATTTATCCTTAAATGAATCAGCCACGTGATTTAATGTTTTTGTCCTTCAAGTATTGAATATATAAAAGAAATTGAAATTCCAGAGTGCAACAAGAGTGAGGAGAGTCAGACTGTTGGGAATTTATAGCTGCATTTGACGTTGTGGAACCGCTTGCTTCAGCTGCGTTTGGTTCTTGGCAGCGAGGCTGCTGAGCGTGCAGCGTTAGGCAGCTTGGCTCCATCATGGGACTACTGAGGTGTAGCGAGTTGCTTTGTAGTGCGGGGACCATAAGGGAGCATTCTACAGCAGAGAACAGCAGACCACAGGGACCTGAGCCCCCGTGCTGCAGGTTGCAAGGCGCTGACCGGTCACTACACACACATCTGGATCATCCAGGGCCGTTTGGTGAAGATGTTGGCAGCTGTGTTACTAAAACACTGCGGTCGCCAGGACATGAGGAGACATCCTACCACACAGATAGGATATGACCCTTGTGATGCAGAAGATGGCCCGAGTCTGCAGGCATGGGATAAGGAGATGTGGGCAGCAGAGCTTATTAAAAGCAGATTATAGAAATGCAGGAAATGTGTGGGTAGAGGCCGTGACATGCAACAGTCCCAGCCGCAGCTCAACTGTACACGCTGCATTATTCTGAGGCTGACGTCGAGACGCTCCGATGCCTCATGATAATAATCCGAGCTCTTTGATTTCTAAATGTGTCTGACTATACTTTCTCACACCACACCAATCAAAAGAATGGGACGCAGAGCAAAGGGAGGGTGAATAAATAGTGGGGCCGGCCAGTCACCCCTGCATGAAGGGGTTTTAAAGTAATTGAAACTGAAATACAATCAGGAATGTCAGGATGTCACGGGAGGCAGCTAATTGGGGGCAGCCCAGCGTACACCGTGCAGTGATTAAGAGGGAGATGGCATTAGACCACTGGAACAAGTTTAATTGGGTGTGTTGAACAACTTGATAACTTTTGAGATTTCTGTTCATTCATGTAATCTGTGCGTTTCTGCTTATCTACCAGATATAAAAGGCTAATTCCTCTGATCAGCCCAGAGGAAAGAGGACGAGCACTCACATGAAAATGACGCAAGAGGGATGTCCATAATTGTCTGCAATTCAAAGCATCTCTTTTTGATTTGCACCTGCTTTTATAATAGAAAGGCTGTGATGTATTGCTCTTTGAAGAGGAGCCCGGTTTTCCATTTGGAGATGTAACTGGATTTGTGACAAATAGGATCAAAACAAAAGACCTGCTGCAACACAGACTGCAAATGAGCTTACTGAACAAAACATCTAACGGAAATACTAAACTACTTTTTGTTTACTCTGATCTTGGTTTGTTAGAATTTAAACAGGTATTACTACGGTTTTGTCAAGGTTTTAAGACAGTTTGTGTTTAATGGCTTTTTAATACCTTATGTCACTTTTTTACTGGTAAAGTAGCAAAATAGCAAAAGACTGAAATAATTAATAATTAAATAGAATAGGAAACACATTTAAAACTTAATTTAATTTGGATTATTTTGAAATTATTTTGTAGAAAACTGATATAGAAACAAACGTAAAAATACCCAACACCCCATATTAATTCACATGTTCATTTTTTTCATATTTTTTTCTTATATTTGTACTGAATGTACAGGGAATTACTGTGTCTGATGTTATCGTGTCTTTCAAACTAGGAAAGTAAAGGCAATTCACAGGAAAGGGAATATTCACACATTTCCACAGAGATGAAGAGAGGGAGAAAGGGGATACACTGGTTTCCATAGCAATTGTCGGCACTGTCACATGGTTACCTAGGAACTAGTCCTGTGATGCTGTGCAATTTATTTGTTTAGGATTGGCAGCTCTCCAGCAGCTTCGTACATAGAACTCAATTAAATTATATTTATTCGTATTGAGGTACAACAACAAGGATCACAATGAAATCTTCCCTTTACTACTTCTACACTTCACAGTATGTTGCATTATAATATGGATTCAGGATTCTATTAGCAAACCGGAGCTGCACAAGGAGGCGCTAGGCAACCGAGGGAAGAAAGAAAAACTCTTTAATGAACGAAACCTCCACAGACCTCGGCTCGGGGTGGGGGGCCACCTGCATCGACCGGCTGAGGTGAGGGGAAATTGAAGAGACAAAAGAACAACAAGAGACAAACACTCCTTACATTGGTTGGGCTAGAAAGTGCAGCGGATACCTGTCGAACGGTCTAGAGAGCCGAAGATGAAGACCATTAATTATACAGCATGCGATGGTGGCACATACAGCAGCTAGGGAGAGAAGCTCCTTTTGTTAAGGGAGGTCCCCCAGCAGTGGAAGTCTCCAGCAGGAGATGGTTCTAAGTCACCTGAGCCAGCTCTCACTGTAAGCTTAATCAGAGGAGAGGTTGAGGTTAAAAGCAAAGAGGGTTTCTGCCTCCTGAACCTGAACTGGGAGCTGGTTCTACGACACAGGAGCTTGATGGCTAAAGGCTCTGCCTCCCATTCTACATTAGCAGCCACAAAGAGACCGGCACTTCAGAGTAAAGTGTTCTGTTAGGAGAATATTGGAGCTGTGGATGTGATAGATGAAAAAAAAATTTAAACCCTAGAAGTAAAAGGTGATACGGTATATGATAGTGATCTGATTGTACTAACTCCAATAATAAGATTGGAAGAAGGCGGTTGTTGAGATTTTCTTCATACTCTAAGTGTATACTGTATGGGTAGAGATCATATCTATAAAACTCGTCATAATAACACCTGTTCCATTTGAAGTAAAACATTGCAGGACAAATATACAAATATGCATAAAGCCTGATCTGTAGATTTGTTTTTTGTCTTAATAGATATATAGATGTGCGTCATCTGTGTAGACTGTTTTCTAGTAGTACATTATGATACAAAAAAAAACAACTGTACAATATTTTTGTTGCAATTGCAATTGGTGTAGACTCATTAGTGAAATGGGAAACAGATAGTAAAAGCAAGCAAATAATGGGTCATTCTGTATGAAGATTAAACACAAAAGCCATATTGAGCAATTTATGTAAATATGAATCATTCTTCAAAGCCTTAGATTCACCTTTGATAAAGAAAGGCGAATGCTGCATTAGTCTGAACGAATAATCCCTTTATGCTAGAATTTGATTACCAGGACCAGAGAGTGACACATTAAAAGCAGATGGGCTTCAATAATAATAATATTGATCATCATGAACTAAAACGGAAGATCTGTTTTCTATTTTTATTATTTACAATATTAAAGGTACAGTTCATTAAAATGCTAAACATATAACAGTTACACGTCTGGACAGTGTGAGAAAGTGAGAAAATGAAGTGTGTTTATGTGACGGGAAGGTGACAGAGAGCGAGGCCAGGGTGACGAGATGTTTTGACTTCATCTGTCTAATGAGAAGACAGACTTGATTAAACACAGCACCCAGCGACTGCTTAAAACCCACCTCAGCTCTAATCAGGGATCGTTGCAATTATGCTTCTCTACAGGGTGGTGAAACATGACTGCTCAAATCTAGTGTTCAGTAAAAAGAAGAATCTCAATCAGAAAGGGACTGTTAGAAGACTCTACGATGCAGGAATCTTCATCAAGTTGAAAAAACAAAACAACTTTAAATGCATCGCAATATTGTTTAATGTTTTGAAACTATGTCAATTGGTTATGTCTACATCACCTTAGCTCCCGCTGAGAGTTTTTAAACAGAAACAACTGTATGTCCCTGTCCTCCCCCCAGTCTCCAGCTTGTGTCCTGTCACAGGGCGCCCCCTGCTGTTTTGGCAAGTACAGCACCGTGACGTCACTGTTAAAACGCGTGCGGCTGTTCCTGTTTGCGTCAGATGAACAAGAAAGGCTGGTTGATCTAGACTGTGCTTCAAACTGAAATCAGGAATAACAAGAAATCATTTTAAATAAGGTTTAAAGGGCAACTGAAAATCTAATAACAGAAGAAACTGCCTGTTCATGTGTAAGGGGTATGTCCTCTGTGTGATATCGCCATCTGCTGTTTCTTGCTGCTATTGCATCATCACCTTTGGGGAAGAAAACATACGCAACAGTTAATTATGTGTTAGAAATAGATTATGGGGGATTTCCCACTATAGTCCAATATAAACCAAAAAGTCACTAACTCTTCAGGCAAAAGAAAACATTTACTTTTGTTTTTTTGTTACTTTGTTTTAAAACCGTTAACATAAAAAGTAAAAGAACATGAACTAAGCCGGTGAAGATCCAGATCCAGTTCAATATTAGTCTTAAACAGATAATCGGTCTCCTTAGAGACCATCAAAAATTGCCATTGCCGACTATATTTCAAGTCGTCAAGGCGGGGTATTGGGTAAAGTTTTCAACTAGCAATAATCGCGCCTCGGATAAACCTCATAGGCTACGATACTGCCACTGCGCAAGAATGAAAACTAGTCCTTGTCGCTAGTGGAGTCAGGAGGACCCGCACACCCCTCTGTCAGGGTTCAGAGGGCAGCAGCTGATTTACATGTTCATGGGAGGAGCCAATGCTCCTTGTTCGTGTTATTTATTCTATTTTTATTACGAATATTATATTATATCGTAAACTGCCATTTTAACGTGTACTTGAATCTGCTTATTATTTCATAAGCATATATATCTTATTTTTACAAGTGAGCGAGTCTCCTTCGAGACCGTCAAAAATTGCCGTTGCCGACTATATTTCAAGTCGTCAAGGCGGGGTATTGGGTAAAGTTTTCAACTAGCAATAATCGCGCCTCGGATAAACCTCATAGGCTACGATACTGCCACTGCGCAAAGCTGACGTCACTGCAGACGCGACCTGAAACTGGCTCCCGTCCACACAACTCTCTGTGACGGTTTCCACTCGGCGGTGGTTACAACTGAGCTGACTTTGAATATGTAATTAGGAACGTAAAGTCATTGTGGAGACGGAGGGAATTCATAAACACACGTCCGGCCCACTAAAAAACAAGGTTTCCGTAACTGTACGACTATAGTTAAGCGTCCGGTATTCTAAACGTAACATCCTTCAATATCTGATTGTGTAATAAGCTGCAATCAATGCGAGATGAACCACGAATAAATGAGTACATTGAACATTTTTTTCTAACGTTAAATAACAAACTGTTCTTTTTTATATTTTTAAAAAATGTTAAACGGAAATGACGCTGCGTTATGTACGTCATTATTTAAGGTCCCCAAACCGTGAGGGAGCATTTTTCATTATAACCAGATGTGCGTCTGAACTTTGACTGTGATTAATAACATTAGACCAATATTACGCATTTAAAAAGCACATTACGTTTTTTAATACGATAGCTACATATATCTACCGACTACCTAATATTTATTAAAAAAGGTAGCTACTGTAAAACACAATTGCTACATTTCTACTACAAGATTGTCCGTCTCCATAGTCACATACGGAAAGTTAATTAGAAGATACTAATAATATTGTTACTCAGAACTCCGGTATCGTTATTTCCTTCACATAGTTATCAGTCTCCTTAGAGACCATCAAAAATTGCCATTGCCGACTATATTTCAAGTCGTCAAGGCGGGGTATTGGGTAAAGTTTTCAACTAGCAATAATCGCGCCTCGGATAAACCTCATAGGCTACGATACTGCCACTGCGCAAGAATGAAAACTAGTCCTTGTCGCTAGTGGAGTCAGAAGGACCCGCACACCCCTCTGTCAGGGTTCAGAGGGCAGCAGCTGATTTACATGTTCATGGGAGGAGCCAATGCTTATTGTTCGTGTTATTTATTCCATTGTTATTACGAATGCGCCATAAACACGCATCTGCTACAAATAACTTAAAGAACTTTTATATCGTGAAGCTCGCATTTTAACATGTACTTGAATCTGCTTATTATTTACAGTATTTACTGTAATTTTCTATACACAGTTTTTATTTTTAAAAACTTTGGGTATTCTATTTTTTTACGAATGCGCCATAAACACGCATCTGCTGGTAGATTCAGACTGCGTTGCGTTTATACATTGATAAGTTGTTTACGCCCTGAGTACGTAGTAAACCAATAACTTAAATGACTTTTATATTGTGAAATTCGCATTTTAACGTGTTCTTGAATCTGCTTATTATTTACAGATCCACAGCATGCTGCAAGTTCCTATAAACGTATATTTATTGTTACAGGTACGCGAGTCTCCTTAGAGACCATCAAAAATTGCCGTTGCCGACTATATTTCAAGTCGTCAAGGCGGGGTATTGGGTAAAGTTTTCAACTAGCAATAATCGCGCCTCGGATAAACCTCATAGGCTACGATACTGCCACTGCGCAAAGCTGACGTCACTGCAGACGCGACCTGAAACTGGCTCCCGTCCACACAACTCTCTGTGACGGTTTCCACTCGGCGGTGGTTTCAACTGAGTTGACTTTGAATATATGATTGGGAACGTAGACTCAAAAATAAAAAAACTCAACACATACATTAAAAGTACACTATATCATTCATCAAGTGTCTGTTTGTATTAATTAGTACATGCTTATAATAATGTAGCTTCTCAGAAATACAGTGCCGTTGCTTCTTTTACAAAGCGATCAGTCTCTGTAGAAATCAACAACAATTGCCACACGGCTATATTTCAAGGCGTCAAGGCGGGGTATTCGGTAAAGTTTTAACTAGCAATAATCGCGCATCATAGGCTACGATTCTGCCACTGCAAAAGGACAAAAACAGGGTTTCCACAAGTGAGTTCAGGAAGACATGTACATCTTTAAAATATTATTGCGGACGTGACATCGTCAAGCAACATTTATCTTATGAAACAAGTTACTATTGTTGATGTATATTGTTTACAAGTGTATCAGTCTCCTTAGAGACCGTCAAAAATTGCCATTGCCGACTATATTTCAAGTCGTCAAGGCGGGGTATTGGGTAAAGTTTTCAACTAGCAATAATCGCGCCTCGGATAAACCTCATAGGCTACGATACTGCCACTGCGCAAAGCTGGTTTGGAGACGCTGCGAGCGGCGAAGTCACTCCGTTGCATACGTGTTTTAGTTACGGTGTTCAAGTTTCAATATAAAATAATTACAAACGATACATAGCACGATACTACATCCCAGTACACCCCCGGTACACAATACGAACTCACCGTTGTAGTTTATTTCATATAGGTTTACTTTAATTTCATGTTTTCGAAATGGCGCTAGGCATTGTGGGATTGAGAAACAATCCCTAGTTGTATTGTTAGCTCCGCCCAGAAGACTGTTTAATTCGTTTATCTTAAAACATACGCGGTTTATCGGACTGAAGCGCAAATAATCTACTGCCACACTAATAGCTGTCACATCAAGCCTTCTATTCGTAGTCATAAAGTATAACGAACACATTTCATGCGCAAGTTAATGGTGGGTTAAAGGTTGTGTACGGTGGCCCGTTTGACTGATTTTCTAATCGCAAAGTCTTGTTTGGCCTACACACGAGGCGAAGCTACGTGAATTACTGCCCTGCACATACACAGTAAATACACACACACGCACATAATCCACTCACGACGACAATTTAATAAAAAGAAAATTAACGGAAAAGTAATGGCTGTTCAATGTGGAACGGACGATGCTCGTCAGTCACCACTAGATGCCAGTAAAAACACGAGTGTCCAGAGAGAGTTTCTTTTTACCTGCCAGTAATTTTATTCTAAAAGCGTTGAGGTATAATGTTAGTGTTGTCTTGATGAATCCATCTGTTAACACTGCATTTTATCATTAAATATAATTTCATGTGAATGTTACAGATTAGGGATAAACTCCAAAACTTTAATGAAGGGCCCACGATTATTGGCCAATAAGCTACCATATACTATAAAATCAGCTCTAGACCATTCACTGATTTTAAAGTAACACAACAAACCATCCAGTCGTCCAGCCAGTGGGTCATAGGCTGCCCAGCATTTCTGTTCCTGTATATATTGTGGTCAGAGCATCCGCCCCATAACGACATGCTACAACATTAACTGTGTGAATATTAGAAGGTCTTTCACTTGTTGTGAAGCTTCTGTAGGATAATGCAGGTGCTCAGCAGATAAGCATTGGTGTGCCAGGTCTTAAAGCTGTCTGGGCTGACACATTAGACAGGGATTTGCTCCTGCCAGAATGTCAGGCCAACGAGGCTCATAGAAGTAGGCTTGGATCACTGTCAGGGACAGGTAAGTACGCAGATAAGGGGATTACACCATGTTTGCGCCAAGTAATCTCAAATGAGTCCTTCCAGCCTCTGTTTCATCCTCACCTGGAAAGCTCACATTTTTCTTTTCCCAGCCCAAGAAACACATTACAAGGAACCGAGTTCAATTTGGAGGCGCATCCTTTCAACCAAGCTCAAAGAGCATTCAAGGACACACTGGGCTATGGTCATTTAACATCTGGGACAGCAGTAATCTCTTCGGATTCTCCGGGGCACTTCTTACAGTTTTGCATTGGTCTTTTCCTCTTTCTAACCTGCTCTGCTCAGTCAAACAATGTGCGGGTGTTTATAATTACCTGGACCGTGCCATTAATAACGTCTGGCTTGGTGGTCCCTCACTACAAAGCTTTGATTGGCCTGTTGAGCAAATAGGACTCTGACAGAGCAGCTGAAGTCCCTCTGGGCTGTGGCTTTCCCCACTGGTAGGCAGAGAGATGGAAATAGAGTGTAACAGATGGCTTAGCTGTTTCCACCATGCAGCACAGCCCACATAATACAGAGCCATCCAAAGGGGCTCAGTGGGAAGTCCATTCTGTTCAGCATGCTGGGAGTTATTTATCCCCTGAACCATCAATCACAGCACTCAAAAAAATCACAGTAACACTTGGCTCGTCTTCTAACCTCTCCCTTACTGTGTTGAGCGGCCCCTAATAGTTTAAGTAAGACTGCTCTGGGTTTTGGAAGCGTAAGCTTGTCAGTTAAGTCTGGAGAGTGTATGTGCCAACTGGGCTGATCCAGCTTAGACCACACAGTGCAGCCTCCCCCCTCATCGCCACGCACACTCACAGACTCTGAATTACCGATCAGCCACTGAATAAGGAACGGGTGTGGAGCCCAGTTTGTGCGAGCGCGCGCACACAAGCAGGTGTGTTTATGTGCCCGCGCACACAGCGGTGCGTCAGGATGGACGCAGGCCGTGCTGTAATCTGGGCTACATCACATCAGCTCCGTTAAGGACATTTATTGATGCTGAGAGTCCCTCTGTTCCCTCTCAGAGTGGGGCCACCTGGACAATACAGGATGAGCTGGGCAAACTGTGATTAGATTGTGTTATGAGCAGCCAGAGGAAAACAATGACATTTTTCTTGGGTAAAGTGACAGCGCAGCCGGGGAAAGAGACATCTGATAAGAGAAGACAAATGTCGTTCATGGTGCCTCTTAGTTTCCTGCTAAATTCAAGGTCAACGACACAGTTGTACATTTTAGTTTTAGTTTCACTTTCATATACGGTGCTACATGTGTTCTTTCATATTGCATCTATCTGTGATGTGCCCAGGCTGCATCTCTCCTAATCAATCATGGATCTTAATTAAAACATTCTGTGTTTCTCTGTCACACACATGCTTGCAGACTGTTCACACCCACCCACACACTGCTGCCACCCTGCTATTCCCAGCTTGTGGTTATTCCCAGAATGAGTCAGAGTGGCACCATAAGCCTGTCTGCCCGCTTTGTGCCAAACCTGAGGAGCTGAGATCTGCATGCAGTAGCCTCAGCTCTGTCTGCCCCCCACCCCACCCCACCCCTCTCTGTAATTACCTATAAGTCATATTGACAGCTGGAAGCACATTTAGCCAGGGCAGGCCAGGAAGTCGCTTGAATCACACTGTTCCTTTCGCTTTAAATAACCTTGGCCTGTGTCCCCGTGGAGTCTTTCTTCACGCCTCTATCATTCAACACCGTTATAGGTTCCTGCATCTGTTAACTGCTCCATCTGTTACCTGCATCTTTTTGTCACTACAGTACATCTGACATCCCTCACCTGGTGATGCAAGAAATAACAAGGCTGAGAGTTCCTGGCAATATTGATGACTGTCAGTGGCACAATCATAGCGTGTCACTGAAAATAGCTGCAGCGATGGCGCCGCAAAGACCAACTGGTGAATTTACCAGTCGGAATATGATCAACACGACTTCATCTGTTAAGTCTTATGCTTTTTGATTAAAAATGAATGCACACACCAGCTGTAGGCAAATCACCAAAGAAGTTCCTAAACTCCAACTTTACTGTGACTTGTCTGCGCAGTATCTGTATATGTGCAGTAATAGCGCCGGTGATGACTCAGATGATGCTCGGATGATGTTTTAGCATCCTAATGAACTTTGTCATCATGACTAATCATGTCTATATTTTACGTCCAATTCTTAGTAATATTTTGGAAAGCATCGTTAAAAGTTATTCAAATGTACGTGTCTGAAAATGCAAACTAAATACCTAATGGACAAAATTACATTACAGCAATAAACACACTCTTTACATGGAATTTAGGCGTTTCTTAATTGTACTGTTTTATGCGTTTGAACATAAGGATGGAATGAAACTGTGCAAGTAACAGTTGAGCTTTTGGAAACATTTCCAACTGCACCTAAATACTGAATTTGTACAGTTGCGTCCTACGATCAGTCCCTATTCAAATATAGTACATCAATAAAAACCTGAAGCTGTCTTTACAATTTTACTCATCTATCATGTTTAAAAACCAATTATTATCTACATGTTCATATTCTGCTTCTAATTTCTAAACAGCTGAGACCTACTGGCAATGCAAGCTGCCCCCTATAGAGGGCGATCTGAGCACACGGCAGACACCCTGAACTCTGAACCTTGATTCCGACACAGCCGCTCCATTATTATGGACAACGCTAATGTTGTATCATAAATTAGCTGGTATTGTACGTCGATAGTCAAACATTTTACAGCTGGGGCCAGCTGAGGGCCACTGCATGACAAATGGTAGCGTTTGACACCGGCATGATTACAGATCATCACTATTCAAGCAACATAAAGGCGAGCTGCGGGAAGGTATAGGCGCATTGATCAAAATGCCATCACAGTCAGGCTATCTGCTAGAGCAAAGTGAACTTCTATTCCACTTTAGTGAATTTAGAGAGCTTTGACTTGGCCTTTGCCAGCTCCCAACGTCCCCTGGGCTAGCATGTTCCAAGACTCAGCAGCCTCATTACTCTTTAGACAAACAGGTTTGGACATATTGAACTCAGACCCAAAACAGCCCAGCTCTGCCCGGCTCCTTTCCACCCTCCCAGCTCTATTTGTGATTGGGGAGTGTTTGTCTCTTTCGCTCTGTCTCTGCGAGTCTGTTTGCCTGACACTTGCCTGGCTTGGCCTACTTTCTCCTTGATCTCATCAGTCAATGTGAGGACCTGTGAAGGCCATCTCCCCATCTCGCTGTGTGAATCTCTGCCAGCGCGGTGCCTGTGTCAGCACTTAGGGACTGACTCACACCCACGCAGGCTCAGTCTTCGCTCCAGGGCCCACTGGGCGACGGCGGCGCATCTCCCCAAACAGACAGCCTCATTTGCATGCCCATAAATCACTCACAAAACTGACACCCAGCCACACAACAAGGCGTGACATGGAGCCATAAACTCACTATGCCAAATTGCCGTTATGTGATATTAAGCTTTAAGGCACAAATAGGCTGTTGGTCTGACCTCTTTGGCGACGGCAGGGCCGGTCGAGACGAGGAGCACTTATGCGCATATGGCCCATATTTGAAATCAAAGCCGCTCCTAGCGCCTCGCTGACTGTCTCTAGAATATGAGTCTTGTCAAAAAGTAAAACCCCAAACTAGTGATGTTTTAAAGTGTTTGACATATTGAAAGTCTGACACATTTAAGAGCCGCAAATTGATGCTTCTTGGCATTAACGAATCTCGCAGACAAGGTACAGCAATCCCCCCAGTCCTCTGAGCTACAACGGCTGCTAATACATCTCCTTAAAGGATATAGATAAAAAACGAGAAGTGGTTTCTTTTGAAAATATTTTTAAACCCGAGCAACGTCCCTAAATTGCCCTTCTGCACTAATCTGTGTTCATTTGCATGAAATACTAGCAGTTTATTTATATCTGTTTATGGGAAAGTACAATTAGCATCATTACATTCAGTTACTTGAATTAACACAAATGTGTTTCTAGCTGTGTAGTGTGTAATCACATTTACTGTCCTTTGGTGGGCTTTTGGATAAATTGCACAATTCAAAGAGAGGTCCGCATCTTTAAAGCTACAGGAAACGACTAGTGCTGTGTCGTTTACATAATACTGCGTTAATGTAATAGCACGAAGAATGCAGCTGTACAAAAAAGGCAATGACCGTTGTGATCACGCTGTTAGTTTATGTAATAATCTGCTGAGCGACTGCATTCAGGCAAAATGAAATGGAACAGCAGGCTTTTATTTGACTTAAAGACCGATTCATGCCACCACCAAACTGTGACAAAGGACCAGGACATAGCATTTGAGAAATTCAGCAGCCGCGTGTCTTCCTCTGGATGTGACCTCCCTGCTAACAGGTGTCACTGGATGCTAAGATATGGTAAAGGCTGTCCACAATGATATCTGCTGATTACCTGGAGTAAACATGAGATGGTTTCCGGGCAGGCAGATGCCTGGGGCTGTTTTCTGCTGCCACTTTTTCCATTATTATTGTCGTGAACGAAGGGCTGGAGCTGCTTGGACACTGAGGTCATGTCCTGTGTATTGTTTGTGTGGATGTGGACCTGTAGGGGAGTTATGCATGAGTTCACTTCATCATCTGGAGGAGTTCAGCTTTTTTTTAAAGTTCATCAAGACCTTTAAAACTAAAACTCTCAAAAACTAGAACAAATGAAACCTTTTGTGTGTCCGACACATGTGGGTGGTGATTCCAGTAGCGTAGCTTCATGACCTGTTCCTTATATATTAGTATTAGTATTGACGTCCTATCCTTCTATTGTGGACTTGATTTGGGGGGAAACCCGTGTGTAAATGAGTTGGAAATAAGCCAAGCTTTAAAACTTTGCACCAGTTGGACCAACGTGTAACCAGTCCGGTTATTGAACGTCTATTTTTATCCGTACACAACTACTTTAAGCGGAGCGCAAAAGTTGCGGGAAGCCAAACTATGGTGATTATTCCTCATATTCATATTACTTACGTAAACCCGCCCGGATCCGGAGCACACTCCAGCGACCACAGCGTGGGGCTGCTACCACGCCGCTCCCGCCGCCCGTGGAAATATTTGGGCGCGAGCAGACGACGCAACTCGCTCCCTTCCACTCCTCTTACGCGCGTGGTTGTCTTTCGGAGCGCGTGCGGTGGGAGGAGAATAATCCATCTCCGCAGCCGCTCGCGTCGGTTCTCGTTCAGCGCGCGCTTCTGGCTCCCCACCCTCCCCCTCCCCTCCCCTCCCCTCCGTCGCCTTCCTCCGCGCAGCCTCCTGACACGATGACAGTCGACGCGGGCGCGTGAGCGGATCCCACAGGTGTGTTACGACCGACAGAGCCGCGGCTCCCGGAGACGCACGCGCATGAACGCACACCTGGAGACGACCATGTGACTCGGCACCTGGGCGTGGAGAAAGTCCTGGAGTCTTTGTTGAGGAGTTGGCCGCGTCGCCTTTCAGCAGGAATTGATAACCCGCTCAAGCAGGCGGCGGACTGTTTTTCTACGGAATAGTGCCTTCCTGAAGCTCCTCACGGGACGAGTGAGGGCAGTAACATGTGAACTTTGCTTTCGGACTTATTTCTGTTTTATTATACAGTTTCAACAGGGGGTCTCTATCTGGACTGTTCGCTCCCGTGCAACTATCCTCTTCGCTGTTTCTCCAAGGTGAGTTCCGGGGAAGCTCCGCTATCCCGTCAAAGTGGGCTCGGTTGCTTTCGCCCAGCGCTTGGTGGTACTTTTAATTTGAAACCCTGCTAAATGTGAGCGCACAAGTTTTGATCGCCTATTAAACGCCCCGTCGACGAGGCGGGGGAGCGTGGAGCGGAACGATGAGCGCCGCTACTTCCCGTGAAATAGTCCGGCTCCTCGTCTCATCCTACAGTTGGATGCGGCTTCATTATCGCGCAGGTTGCATTTTAGTGGACATGTCGCGCAGAGCATCGCTATAGAAGGTGAAAAGTGCAGCAAACACCGGCCTTATTGATGTTTTTACACGTCTGTGGGCTTGAGGCTGTGCAGGAATAATGGTGTGTGTCTTTGCGACGCTCCTTCGTGGTAGTTGCGGCCGTCTGGGTGCAAACTTGCGCCGTGCAACTCGACAGCGGTGCGTTTGCGGAAGAAGGACAACCGCGACGAAGCGCACGCGTGCCCGTGGACTCGCTCGCCCCCCCGTTCAAAGCGTCTCATCTCGGGAACATTGCAGCCGCGGCATCTGCTCAGTCACCTCACAAGGAGCCGTCTGTCCTCGCGCGCAGGCAATTTCCGTGAGAAATGAGCGCGTGAGCCGCGTCGCTCACCTCTGGACAGTGGGCTGTACATCAGCAGCTGAGGGAACAGACGTAGCAGTGAGCCCTGTTTTTGTTCCCTTTCCCCTCTCTTTTGGAGAACAAGGAGACAGAAGCACTATTCATGTCCCGGTTGAGCCTCCTGCTCAGTTGTGGATCTGTATCTCCCCTTCCCTGGTGCGGCCCTGAACACACCACTGTACTGCCTTGTTGTCTTTCTAAATCGTCCTTTTATTCGCCTCCCGAACCCTCGTGCACAGACCTACTGTACATAGGATGCTTCGTCTCCCGGGGATAATTCTCATTTAATAACATTATACAAACCGGCTCATAGTGGGAATGGATTAGTTCAGGCAGGGGGCACGTGGAGGCAGGAAAGGCGGCTGCAGGGGGAGGTGGAGGTGTCTGGAGGAGGGGGGGGGTTCAGCCTCCCGACCAAGCGGGGACAGTTTTCCGATAGATGCCATCTGCTCACATGGACACACACAAGGAATTGAAAACCAAGCTGCTCCTTGTCCGTCCCCCTCTTTCCGCCGAGTCCCCCGCCGCCCCACAATGCTTCACTCAGGGTTTATCTCCTCCACTCTGAATAAATAGAGACACCTTATCTGCGCAGAGGAGAGCGGTGATAAATGCTTTCTCCTGCTCCTCGCAAGGGTGAAAAGACAAGCGCGCCTCACTTCTTCATCATAGATGCTCTTTTCGGGGCAACGGAATAGGAGGCATTTCTCATTCGGGTCATGGTGGTGTTTGAGAAAATTGCAAAACAATTCTGAGAAGCCGAATGCAAACTCCCACCCTGTAATACAACAGAGAAGAAACCAACAGAAAAGCCGTTTCCTGCCTTTTTTCTGGGTAGTAAACAAACTTTGGTGGTGGGATCCACTCGGAGTCGTGTTGAATCCAGCGAAGCAGCCTCTGACCAGCGGAGGAGCAGAGGGAGCGACTTGCTGGCCGCTAAGCGCTCTGGTTGTTTTGGGTGAGCTGGAGTTTATCCCGTCTCTCTTTACAGCTACGTGTTTTTTTTCCCAGACAGTTCACGCTGCTCCGGCTCCTGGACGCACGCTCCGGCGTTCCACAGTGTGTTGCTATGTTTTTGAGGTCAAACAAATCTGAACTCCTCCTCGGCCTCCTTTGTTTCCCTTTGCATTGGATTACCGACTTCTGCTATTTTCATTTTGAAAATCAAACCATAATCCTCGTAAGCAAGGAGCAATCCCATGCCTCCTGTCTGCAGCCTGCAAACCAGAAAAACACTAAACCCCAACACGAATTGTATGTGCGCCATCAGCTCATTGCAAGTAGCTCATGTAAAATGACAAGTTAATCCCCTTTTTTTCCAGCCGTACTAAATCAGAACGTAATCTCAATCATCATATTGCACTTGTTATCATATGTTCGGCCTGTTTTACAATGTCTGACCCACATGAAAACTCTTCAGAAAGCAGTTTGTGCAAGTATTGGCCATAAATTGTCATGCTGCACATGAGATAAAGCCCATATGCATTACCACGTCGCTGTGGCTTATCTAGGCACACATACTGTTCGCTCCGGGGGAGTGTGGGCAGATGCATGAAGGGCGTGTCAGCTTGGCATTAGATGGCTGAAGGATCTGGGGAATAGAGATTTCCTTCAGATTGGAGGCGGCCTCGTCTTTTCCCGTCTGAGGATTATCCTATGATAAAGGGACGTCATGCTGAGGTGGGTTTCACATTTTAGCCGCGGCCCCCGTTGCCCTTGGTCATCACGGCCGTGTCATAAAACGTCCACTCAGCAGTTTTGCTTCTGTGTTCTTCACTTTTTGCCCGAATGCTTGCTGAAATACTTTTCTCACCAAAGCCCTGCGATAGTTTTTACTCCACACTTCACCCCTTTTTCTTTCAAAGCTGATGCATGACAGACATAACACTTACAGTTCTCCACAGTGGGCCGTGCGGTGGGCTCTGTAACCGCCGAGTCCCCGCAACCAACCCACCGCCTCGGGCTGCTGGGTTCCCAGGCTTTAACCCCGTCATGTCCACGTTCAGCTCAGCAGGCCCTGATTCCTCCCTCTGACGATCCCGTGCCCCCGCTAGCCTTCCTCCTGCCTCCACAGACTGACCACACTATGCCCTCGCTGCACAGTGGGCCGCTTTCTTCTCTGCGCTGCTGCCAAGTCACGCTGCCTTTTCACACCACTCCTCCACTGTCATTCCCCCTGGTTGCTTTGAACACGAGGAAGAGGAGCCCGGTGAAAAACGCGCCCCTGAAAGGTCTAAATGATTCACGTGAGCGGGGAGCTGCTCTAATTGCTCGGTCGCGGGCCGGAGCGCGTGCGCGGGAAGCGAGACGTCCTAATTGTTAAATAAGGCAGAGGCGGCGATGATCCGATGTGAGGGGTCAGCGAGAGAAAAGTCCACCCAGAGGAAAACATGGTCTCCGTTGCTGTTCAAAAGGCGTTTTTAGGAACAACAGCGATGTTGGCTGTCAGCCGCCTTGAGGTTGCATAGCAGAGGACTGAACGCCAGTGACGGGTACACAATACAGACATCTGCCTCAGTCTGCTTCCCCTCCACCACTTCCCCATGGCAGCTCTGACAGACTGACAGGCGCGTAGTGCTGTCGAGGCCTCTGACGCTACCTGCTCACTGGAGGCATGTCAGCCGGCCCACACCCTCTCAGGCCACTGGCAATAGTTCTCATTCAGCGAGGCACCGGAGCAGGTATCTGAAAACCAATCAGAGACGATGAGAGGGAGCGGGTCACCTTGCTTCCTATCCTGGGAAATCTTCGCGAGATGCTTTTTTTTTTTTTTTTTCTTCTCGAGGCTTGTACTGGCAGGAGAAAAGAGAAGCGGCAGCTAATTTATTTTTTGCTTTGGTAATTGAGTCTGGCACGCACTGCTATCAAAATGCTATCTATTTAAACACTTCAGAGGGAAGCCGGTCGTGCCCGCTTCAATCAGCCTAATGTTACGGGCAATGTTTAGTCCAGCTCGCTTACTTGATGATGAAGAGACGACTCACTGATCTCTCCGACTCGAACGTATTGAAGATGAGTCGACGCTTCATTTCTGTGCAAATTGAGGGTGCCTGTGCAGGATTTGGCAGCTTGCTGATGTATCTTTCTCACTGTGATGTGGATTTGAAATGGACTTAGGCTTACAGTAGCTAAGAAATAATGAAACTGTGCAGAGCCACTTATTCCACCTGTAATGCATTTCCACTGCACTTTTTGTTCTCGCCTGAGAGTAGCTCTGTGTTGAGGGCCATTTAATTCTAACTAAGGCACCAGAGGGTGCAAATCATTTTTATCCACGCGACTCATTTCATAGTTAATCCTCAAACTGACCAATTTACTCTCACCAAGATCATTTTTAATTATGGCCTCAGTTTTGCAGCTAATGTGACGTCCAGCTGCTTTATGTTAATATGATAGTTGCTGTTGAAAGTTGGGCCTCTTCCTTTTTTTTTTTTCTCGCATGCACACTGGGCGATTAATTATGAAGTACTCAATTGAGCCTCAGCCAGGAGTAGTGGGTGACAGATGCATGAAGGGTCACTGCTTTGGCAGCAGCTGGAGATGAAGGTCGCACCAACCTGTCAGAGGAGGCGAACTGGGGGAGACGTGGAGGGATGGGCCGCGCCTCCATAACATTCTATTATTTTTGACTCGATGTGCGGGATGTTTCATCTTCCATAGGAATACTACTGATAACCCACGGATCCTCGAAAGATTACACAGAGCACAATTCACTATTTACACACCCTTTCATTGAGAAGCAGCTGTGTTTGGGATTGTGCATGGGAACTGTGAGGGGCACAGCATGAATGGACCTCCACAGACGGCGTCCAGACTAAAATGATGCCTTACAAAACAACGCCGTCTACGAGATGGAACATGAAAATAGCGCCGCATTATCCTGCCAGCTGCCTATAGCACAGAGTCCAGGTGTGAATACAGCAGGTGATTGTCCCGAGCCTTCGCAGCGAGCTGAGTGGGCGTTCCTTTTCAGGCGATCCGCTCGCCACAGCGTCGGCGACTATAGGACATATTTACCGTCCTCTCTGCTGCTGCTCTTCTGTGGGAAGTAAATAGGCTATAAATTGTTTCTAAACATTTGACTGTGCTTCGACATGCTTTTTGTGTCACGCCATGCCTCCTACGTACTCTACTCTGAAGCCCTAGCAGAATATTCCTGACATGGACAGCCTCCTGCTGCGTGTGTGAAAGAGCAGCCGTGGACCATGTCAGGAGACGTTTCTTCACACGGAGTCCAGGGTTCATGCGCAAAAGCGCCTGATAATTGGCAGCGCCGCGTTCGGCCACATGAAATGGGATCCAGCATGTTTTACGTGGATGTGTCCAGAATTACCGCAGGGAGCGCTCAGTGCCAAGCGTGAAACGCGGAGGCGGGAGGCTGTTGATTTGGAGATGGAGGGAGGTGACATTTCTGATGCATCTCCAGATATTTGAGAGGGATGGGTGTCATCCATGCTGAGGAGGATTACATTTGTCATTAGAAAAAAAGTGTCAAAGCAAATTATTAATAAAAGGTGGAAATGGTGGCGCTGACTTTTAAAACAGGAGATGTGGTCTTTTCATGAGCTGGTTCGCTCGGCGCGCGGCCATGGACGGATGTTTGTCTGCAGACACACAAATATTTGTGACCTGCCACCGGTGTCAGATTCCCAATTATTCATGAATATCTCTATAGCATGTTCAACAGGTGTTCCTTAATTTAAATCAATGAATTGTGTTCAAACAATAACACTAACCTTCCATTTTAATGGCTACAAGGTGGAACCTATAGACAGGATGTGCTCTAAAATAGCACTAACAACACTGGATCTAGAGGAACTCGTGCTGCCCTTATTATCGCTGGCATCTGCTGAAATCTGCTGACAGCTGCACTGGACATGGGGGTGGCAGCGCTGCTGGAGGTGGGGTGTTTGTCTCCTGGCTGTCTGTCGCCATCAGCGCTGGCGGTCAGGCGGGCGTTTGCAGTGGGGGGTGAGATGGTGTCCGGACCTGCGTGCGTCGGGGCCACCGCCGCCGCCACCGCCGCCGCCATCGGGCGCTTGGAATCAAATTGAGACGTGACATTCAGCGAAACATTGCGTGTATGCCGTTTATGTCTAATTGCGTCTGCCACGGTTCGCGGGGCTGAATTCACTTCCCCGGTCGAGCCGGGCCGATGCAGAACGCGGGCCGGCTTTATTACAGTTCACAGTGAAATAGCATTATGGAAATGAAAGGATGGTGTGTATCATGTCCTTGTTAAATGAGGTGGGTATCGTGGCCTTTCCGTAGCCTATGATCCAAGAGGGACCTATTAAAATCTGTTCATACAGCAATTGTTAAAGTTACTGAGGATCTAGTTAAATGCCACTAGCTGTGTTGCTTCTCATCCGTAAACTGACAGCACATTTTACTGTGGCAGTAATCCCAGCAGAAGTAATGAAAAAAACACCGCCTTAACCTCAGAGACTGACATTTTGTAGTGGCCACCAGTCACCAAGACGTGCGGCTGAGGTGGGGTTTCCTAAGGTAACAGATTTCTTTTTATTGATCTCCGGGGAGAAATGAACCAGCCAGCGCCGCGGCAGAGACTCAGCGGGGGGGAAGATGAGATTAGAAGCACAAAAACAAATAAAATCTCCAATGAAAGCGCACAGAAAAGCTAAACATGTGATAAAACAGTGCGGGGGTGATCTTTGTCATGTTTTGCACACACTCTGGCCCATGGAGCACATTAGTATGAGTCAGGCCTGTAGGTCGGCACTGACCTTGTTAAGGGACTAGAGGCCGACCTGTACAACTGTAACGTTGGCTTCATGGACACGGATACTAGCTGTGCATGATTAGGCAGCAGCTTTGTGGGGTGAGCACTTCTCTGCATGTTCCAACTCATTCGCGGCTTCCTGTCGCTGTTCTCATGTCCCAAACTTTTTTTTTGTTCCCCTAAGTCTTAGTTTTTTCTTACTCACTGCTTCTAGTCCTGGACTTGGATATTAATCCTGGTGTTTCAAACCCGCCCGGGGCCCAGAGCTGTCTTCTGACACGCAGATCCGTGGAGGTGTCATCATAGCTCTGTGTCTTGGTGCCTGTGCCTGCCCCCAAGGCCCGGTCTCCCGTTCACGCAGGCGTGAGAGCGTGCATTATTCCCCGGTGACTCATGTGGACTGCCCCGGAGCTGCCCGCTTCTGGTCCACCCTTCGCAACAGTTTCTGGGTTATAAAAGGAAGTTGTTAGCACATTGCAAAGACACGGGCATCAGCGTTTTTCTAGGCTCCCCCCATCTTCCCTCTGTTCTGTATATAGTTCGTCAGCCATGTGATAGTCACGCACGTAGCTTGCACTTTTATTTTTACCTCGTGACACTCGGTTTCCCAACATTCCGCTTTTCGCAGATATGTGTTTACAGCTGCAACGCGTTGGGTTTGTCGGCCGCAAGCTAAAGCAAATGACAGACCCCGGGAAGCTGACATCAGCGTCGCCCCTGTGAGAAGGCCCAAATATTTACGGGCGCTCGCAACAGGCGCTGCAGCCTTTTAAACTCAGCCGTGTGGTCGCGTCTGCGTCTGCGCCGCGCCTGCGCCTGCGCCTGCGCCTGCGCCTGCGCCTGCGCCGCGTCCTGTCTGCTGATCGCGCGTCACGGATCCCTTCACGGAGCCGGGCGCTTTAATTACAGTCATTAGCTGGAGCAGATCTGCTGCAGGCGTGGGAGAACCTTATTACCCCAGACCACGTCTCTGTCCCCGCCGCGCGGAGAGCAGCCTAATGCCGCGGACCAGCGCGGCCCGAAAACAAGCTGCGGTTACAGTGTTTACAGAAAACACGCTGCCAAATTGGATCCCCAAATCACACAAGTCTCACCAGGACATATTTTCCTCTTTCACTTTCATCCTTTGTCAATTGGACGTGGAGAAGTGTGAAGCTTTCCAATAACAGATTGGAGCAAAGTGGGGTGTATAAGGCCATGTCAGCGTGGCGTCACTTGTTTACTGGTGGACCGGTGCTGAACGGTGGCGTGATCAGTCCAGAGTAGCCATTTATCCACCACTCCAGACCTCCATTACGATCCCTGTCTGTGCAGTGCTCTCTGTTGAGATCCACAGTACACTTTCACTGACGTGCCTCTCATCCTCCTCCTCCCTTAGCAAGTGTTTTTATTTTTAACCGTGTTCTGTTCCCTTTCACTTCCAGTCCCTGTTTTTGTCTGCTTTTTCCAGACGTCATCACACATTCCTCCCTGTCTCTTGTTTAATTAGTCATGGAGCTGGTCTCCTCTTTTGGGTGATGGAGAAAATATAAACTCATGTTGGAGTCTCGCCGGGTTCCGACGTGTCTCTCCACCTTCTGACATGGAAACAAAACATTATCCCCCCTGTGAGCAGCGTGCTTAAACCACACATCTGTCCTGCAGCTAAGATATAAACAAAGCCCATCCTAATCACCACAATCCACCTAGATTATTAAATATGCTGTAATTCCATGTGATAAAGTGGCTTTTTTTTTAATATGGGAAATCGGATTAGACTGGATTAAAGTTACTGTGTTTTTCATCTATGTTTGCGGAGCTGTGATCTTTGTTGGGCCTCTCCACATTGTTAAATCCTGACCGCGCTGTTTATGAAACATCTGTTTGCATTGTGGCTCCACAGCAGGCGATCATAAAGCTGTGGCTGTTTATATCTTATCACGGAGTTGCCACTGGAGGAGCGGGCGAAAGCGTGCTTGTGTCTGTGTCATTTCCTGGCTGCAGATGGATTTTTTTAGGAAGTAGGTTAAGCTGAAGCGAAAAAAAGTTCTGTCTCATTGGCCGGTTCCTGGTGCTGTAGATCGTCCCTGTGATCTGTGGACGGGTTTTACCGGGCTTTTCGGGTGCCACGCTCTCGTGGCGATGGCATGTGCCCCGCGTTGGCTGCTGTGGGTGTTTGCAGCGTAAGCCAGGCTGAGCGGCCCGCGTTCTCCAGCGCCTTGTTAGCGGCCGCGGCGGCGGACCACCCGTGGAGCTCAGACAAATAGAAATCCCATTTCCTCCCGTTCCATTGGCGGTATTAAGAGCTGAGGATTGTGCTGTTGCCTGAGTGCCAATGAAAAAGCCACTCAGTGTGTGAGCAGTTAAAGCCCTCTCAGCGCAGCGTGGAGAGGGCGAGGCCTCTCCTCTGTATGCATCACCCCAGCCGACTTGATCGATTCACTGTTTGCTCTGCCTTGTCTGAGTGCGAGCTCACACTGCCCGCTCCACCCACGGAAAATAATTCGGATTTCGACCAGGGCAGCCTGCTTCCCCTAGGTTTCCCCAGCACACAAATACAAACACAGTACAAAAACGTATACATGTACAGTGAGTCCACACAGAACCCGCGTGGCAGCCTCGGGGAGCTGGACGGCCCGGACACGGTCCCATGAATTCCTCATAACACAGTCTGCTGGTTAATCAATAATTCAGCTCTATCTGTGAGCAAGCATGTTTGGATCCAATCTCACCTGCACCTCCCTCGGCCGCCTCCTCACTAGTTGGGTGTCCTGTCCTTGAGCCGGGCTCGGCCCACGTCTGTGTGTGTTTCTGTTTGCCGATTAGTTCAGTTCCAGCTCCGCCTGAGCCCGTTCTGCTCCGGCGCCGTGCATCCGCTCGGCCCCGTCCTCGGCCCTTGTGGATTACGGAGCGCTCGTTATTTCAAACGCGCGCGTCTCTCGCGTCTTCGAAAGTGTCCGTCTGCACTTGGCAGAGTTGACGCGTGTGTCGGAGCTTATGCGTGAGCTGTCTCTCACTCCTGGCGGGGAGACGAATCAAAGACATGGATCTCATTAAAAGGTATGGAGCCTGTGGAGAGGTCAGTGGCTGAGTCCTGTGATTAGTGGGCTGCCTGGGCGCCGTGCTTGGCAGAGAGGCGATGGTGGTGGGGGTCCTCTCATCCCCGTCCAGCTCTCACCTGGACACCGTGGGGGGGGCTGTGGTGCCCAAAGCTCGTTCTCACCGCTGGCTTCAACCTCCTGACGGGGTCACGGGTTCAAGGGCGGCGCACGGGGGCCGTGGATTTACCCCCGGTCCTCGGAGGATTGTCTCCCCATATCTCCCCTACTTTCCATCAAGGCCTAATGGGCTGCCTACTTTCTGTCCTGTTTTAAACCTCTGAGTGTTTTATCAAAGGCCACATTCAGTTTCCATCCCAGTGACAGCCTCTCTCACTGCATATCAAGCTGCACCAATAGCCCGACGAGCAGCTTTCTGGGTCGTTAGTGACTCGTTCCAGGGCCCAGACTCCTATCAAAGCCAGTGACCATGAACCAGGAATGACTTTCAACCAAGGGCAGTGTGTGTGTGTGTGTGTGTGTGTGTGTGTGTGTGTGTGTGTGTGTGTGTGTGTGTGTGTGTGTGTGTGTGTGTGTGTGTGTGTGCGCGTGTGTGTGCGCGTGTGTGTGCGCGTGCGTGTGTGTGCGTGTGCGTGAGGATTAGACAGACAGACACTCCTGAAGGTTGCTTGACTTTGGACACTTTCTCCTTTTCTTCTGAATGCTCTTTCTTTTTCCTCTCGGCTGTCTCGTCCCCTGTGTGCCTCTCAGTTTAATGTCCTTCCAGATAAAACAACGCCAGTAAACTTCCTCTTTGTTTTTCTGCTCTCCTCTCCTCGCTGATAACCACGCTATCTAAAAGTAGGCCCTGGCAGCGCTCCCTGTCTACTCGCTCCCCCCACTCGGCCGCTCACGTCCTCTTCCTCGCTCCCCGTGTGTTGGGGTGTATTGTGTGTAATCAGATGGGTGACTGTGTGTGTGTGTGTGTGTGTGTGTGTGTGTGTGTGTGTGTGTGTGTGTGTGTGTGTGTGTGTGTGCGTTTTTGGTTTTTTATTTTCTTTTTCTTGTCTAGGCTGCCAGGGGAGGAGGTGGCAGGGGCGATTACAGATGTAGGGAACTAGAATGTATGTGCTGACTGTCGCTTCCATTAAGTGTGCTGTCCTCCGTCGCCTCCCCTCTGTGCTCAGACCTGGCTCTCATTAAGCCAAGGTCTCCCTTTGTCCGGTGTCAAACCTTTCCAAACCGCAAACCTCTCAGCGCACAGATACACTGCAGTAACTACAGGACACTTCCTGTGTAAACCTCAGGACGCAGATCGTGTTCAGGCTTGTATTTGTTGCTATACAGAGTTTGTCAGGGTTTAGGTTTTTAATATATATTTGTTGGTGTGAAGTTCTGGCATCGTTTCCCCTCGAGAGCAGGGGAGGAAATCACCCCTTCCAGCGTCTGTCCCTGTCAGCCTCATTCAGTTAATATAGCTTGACATTTATTCAAGAAAACAAATACAACTGCCTGGTTGGGGCATTGTTCTGTATGCAAACCACACTCTGGCTTTTTTTTTTATTGTTTACATATCATTGGATGTCGTCGTCCCTGGACAACCGCGTGCTGCCAAAAGCAGGGCCTCAAAGGGATTCAGTTTAACGCTGCGTAAGTGCCTTTTCCAAAGGGCAGTGCTGCGCCTCCTGTTGTCGAAGTCTGTTTAGCAGAATAATCAGGGCTTTAATTAACAAAAGTCGATTCAGAATATAAATTTTAGTTTTTCCTTTATCTGCAGTCATGTCACACAGTGAAACAATTATGACTGATTGTGAGTTTCTATTGTCTCTCGCTGTTGATAATTATTCACTTTCTGGTTATAAATCACTTTGTTTCCATAAATAACTTTCACTCCTGTGCTCCGTGCTCATTTGTCATTTTTTTATATTCTAAATGAGTGGCCTGAACTACCCCTTTCCATTAAACCACAGGTTTGGAGCAAGCCCATGTCTGCTGTGGAGGGAGGGCGGTGTGTTTCCTTCACACAGCCCTAGGGGCCGACTAACATTTTCTTTGTCTTATCCAAGTCCAGACACAGTCGCTCTGGTATGACAAGCATCTGCACGGTGCTCGTGCAGACTGGAACGGAGGCTCAGTGGCACATAGTTGCCTCCATGTCCAAATACAGTCATATGTTGGGATTGCACCGAGGACGGTTTCAAAATCACTTTGCACCGTAACGTCCCCAGACATTCTGTACTGTGCAGCCAGGAACAAAAAGAACAAGGAGTCAGATGTTGTGGCCCTGGACGAGCCCTGATCTTAACTATATGCCATGACTTGAAGTGGCAGAAGACACAGATGTTGAAAGAAAGAAAGAAAGAAAGAAAGAGAGAGAGAGAGAGAGTTAAGTTTCCTTTCTTTCCATCTACTCCACATAGTTTCGTAGCACGTTTCAGTTCAGTCACAATTTCATACACATTTACATTCCTGTGTTTATCTTCCTCTCATTGTCAAACACCCGTAGCCAAACATTTTGAGGTCTCCAAATACCGCTCTCTGGAGTAATGACATGGCTGTGGCTCTCACTGTGGCCACTGTGAAACACCAGAGCTGCTTCGCAGCCACACCTTGGTCTGTCTGTGTGAGGTGATGGAGCGTGTGCGTCACCGGCCCACAGTCGAACCCTCAGCCTCCAAAGCGGACAAGAACCGTGCTTTGTTTCACCTCGTCTCCTCTCGTTTCCATTTAAACTCTTAAATCTTTCTGTTTGATGTCTGATTCAAACAACCCTCATGTTTTCACTTCCCCAACGTTGGGAAAATAATTTGTTGTGCTTGATTGTCACTCAGACATGACCAGAGTTTGGTTGTCGTCCACTTACCACAGAGTTGTTTGCATTTGCTGGTCGGCCCATCCAGAGCTGGTAAGGGGTGCAGTGCAACCAATTATAGCAATGGGTTTTGTGTGCAGCAAGCGTAGCGTGGCAGTAGTGGATGTGATGGGTTTTTAATAGGACTGAGCCAGTCACAGATGTAAAGAGTTGTTGTTTTTGGTGATTGCGATGGTCAGTATGCGAAAGGTGGGACAGAAGAGCACAGTCTACTTGAATCTGTGACGGATTGTTAGGATCAACACCGCTCTCAGCCAGATGGTTTCCTACCAGGTTTTTTTTGTTGTTTTATTTCAAATTACCTTTTTGTTCCATGAATCTACAATTGAAATGGGAGTCGCATTGGCAAGATATTATTGCAAACGCCGAAACAAGATGAAAGGCCTGCGTTGTTGGGGTTAAGTGCCTGTGTTTCCATCCGTTAGTCACATTGCTCATAAGCTTTGTTTGGTAGTTAAATCCAAACACTAAGTGGGAAAAGACAATTAAATAACCCTAAGTTTTCATTTCCCACACTCATAATTGATGCTCCTGTTATTGGCTGCTTCATGGTGGGGGCTGAAGGCAGGGAAGTCTTCTTAGGATAGTATCTCTTGACTAATGAAAGTGTCTGTGGAGCCAGTGTGATCCTTCGTCTGACTAGCGCCATGCTAGGCCCATTAGCTTGATCTTTGTCTGTTCATGCAGGCTGGCTCTTACTGATAGCTAAAGTGTTTCCTGCTTATTAAACATACTGTCATATACGCTTTTGTAAGGATGCACATTAATCTAAATGCACGCTCATACATTCAAATACCTTATAGCTGCGCACATTCAACCACAAGAGACTCGATCAGCCAGGAAATGAATGAGAGAATGCCAGTGCACTACTTTTTGCTTAGCTCGGTGTAGACTATCGGAAGAAGTGATTTGTATTCGTCCTGCCCTGTTTGCAGTAGCCAATCTGGACAGGGGCTTGTTATCAGGGAGCCTGAATAAAACAGCTGCCGAGCACTCTTCGCCATGGATCCGTTCAACTCCTTCCACGCCTTTGAAAATGTCGTGTTCTGCCCGTTGTGTCTGACACACTGCTCGCTAATGGCTCCTGGCTCTTATCCAGCCTTATCCCACATTCTGAACCTGGCTTTGGTTGCATCAAGCCCCTCTCACAAGCAGACACACTTACCTGGATCATGCCCGTTTTTGCAGGGGAAACAGTTATCCACAGTGGAGGACGCATTTGGAGGATAAGCCCTACCCTGTGGAACGCTCTGCGAGGGGGTTGGCTAGCACCTGCCAACGCTGCTACGCTAATATTTAGCGACGAGAGGGGTTTCAGCAAAGCCCTGTGGGCCGAGCCACGGCGGATTCATCACTTCACAAACTCGCCTAGTCACATGGGCACACGGCTTGTCCCATTGTTTTGGCTCTGCCCTCCCCGTGCCCTTGACTTGTGGCACTCCTATTGAAATCAAATGCACGTACAGGCTTGTCAGCCCAACGTGGCCACTAGCATCCAGCCTGTGCGCATCACCCTTATCTGCGGTGTCACCGGTTCCTCCTGTGTCCGGCTCGTCTCAGCCCGGTCACCAGCCGACCCCTCCCCTCCCGCAGACCTGTCCGTTTAACTGTAATGCTGCCTAAGCTCTTTTGTTCAGAAGGGCATTAGCCTATATTTGTAAGCACGGGTGCTTTGTCATCCAGACCTGGGAATGGCGGCTCCAGATGGGTGATTAGTCACTACTGTGAGTATGCGCCTTTGAGACGCTGCGGGAACGCTGCTGTTGTGTGCATGTGACCTAAGATTGGTGCGATTACAAGGAGACGAGTCAGACAGCCTAAATGAAGATGAAACACCGGGGCTCTTTGCTACATGTCATGCACCTCTGCGCTTGTACGTGTGCACAGATTCGTGGCTCCGTGTGTTTATCATCTAATAGCCACCCTCCCCTTTGCTCTCGCATCCCCAATGCCATCTCATCTCTAGCTCTGACTCGGCTAACTGGGCTTCCATCAGTGATTTGGAGTGTAGCTCTCGTGCCTGTAGGCTGCTGTAATGATAGCTCTTGCAGGGGGAAAAAAAAATCCCAGCTGTTTTAGAATGAAAAGTGGAGAGGAGGAAGAGGAGGAGGATGAAAGCGTCACCAGCCCTCTATTGTACAGCTGCAGTCTCATACAATTTCACGGAGCAGACCTAACAAAAGCAAGAACACGTGCACCATGAAAGATTAATTGGTTGCTGTTAGCTCTAACTCTCATCATCACCTGCAGCGGAGAAGGTTGGGAATACAGAATAGAAACGTGTTGCCTGGTGTTGGTGAGGATAATAATGCACCGGGGGAAAGGTGTTTTTCTCTCTGGCCGCTGGCACACAAAAAGTTGCCAAAGTCAAACGTGCAAAAGTTGATTTTGAAGAAATTGAAGCTGAGACGTTGCCGTTTCATGTTCACCTGGTCTAGTTAGCACAGTGACGGCTCATCAGCTGGCACTGATTGCACCGTGGACATGGTTAACAGCCCATTGGGGGGATTGTGTGTGTGTGTGTGTGTGTATGTGTGTGTGTGCGTGGGCGCCTCCTATGCATGCTTGTATAAGTGTGTGTGTGTGTGACTGTGTGTACGCTACTGTCCAGACACATCTGCCCGGCTTTAATTAGTTTTGCCTGGCACAGGGACCAGGCAGTCTCTCCGGTGTTTAATAACAGCATAGACATTGTGCATTTATCAAGGTCTGAATGCAGCTTTAGGATCGTAAATTCATTTGGCCCAAATCACTTTAAAGCGATAATGTCCTTATTATTTTATGAAGCTGGATGTGAACAAGTTGTTTCGTTTGCTTTTTGGCAAATGTTAACTAAAAGTTGTCCCCACTGATTCTGGCTGTTTTTTTTTAGTGCTGTTCTTTCATTTGCTATGTTTTTTGTTTTTTTTTATCAGTCACTATGTTATATCATGTGGTTGACCCACATTTCCAGGCTCATCAGTGCCTCCCGGCTCCTTGTCCTGACTGCTCCTTCTGATCCGAGCCGCCTCGGAGGTTTCCCAGGCAGAGAGACAGCGGCGGCGTTTTGTTGTCTCCTCAGTCAGAATCAGTGAAAGGTCCTCAGGAGCAAACAGGCTCCCTTTAAATGCCTCCTCCTTCAGTGTCTTTGTCCTCCCCTCTCCTGACGGCAATGATTTCTAATCAGGGAAGGAGGCTTTTGCTGATGAACCAATATGAGCTGACAGACACCCTCCCCTCCCTTAACCTATCTTCTCCCTCCTTCTCCCCTCCATCCCTTCACATCTGTGAATGTTACCTGACGAGACTCATTTGTCAGCCCCCTCCCCAGCCCCTCTCTTTCCGTCTGCTTGCCCCAGCCACCTGATCCCTCCCTCCTGTTTTTTCCTGCTAGCAGAAGTGTGTGTGTGTGTGTGTGTGTGTGTGTGTGTGTGTGTGTGTGTGTGTGTGTGTGTGTGTGTGTGTGTGTGTGTGTGTGTGTGTGTGTGTGTGTGTGTGTGTGTGTGTGTGTGTGTGTGTGTGTGTGTGTGTGTGTGTGTGTGTGTGTGTGTGTGTGTGTTTCTGACTCTGAGGAGACAGAAACTAAACTGAGCGGAGCCGAGTTGTGCACAGGTGCGCCTCCTCTTGCTGCCTGAGGTATAGCTGTCAACGCCTCTTCACCGTGGTTCAATTTCTTCACGTCGTATCCACTGTGGCCTTAGTGCGTCTCAGTCTAGTCTCATCCAGGTCTAGCTGAACACTCTTTCAGGACAGCGGAAGCCCAAGAGGCGCAGAACCCACAGGGTGCATCCCTCCAGCTGTTGCTCCAGCTGTTGCTCTTAGGAAGTCTTCAACTCCTGTGCTATTGTATTATATGGATATTGTTTTTGTTATTATCCCTGACTTAGTACAAGGACAATTTCCCCATAAGGGATAATAAAGATTTCTACTACTGTTGTAATATATTGCTTGCCAGAAGGGCCTAAAAAATATGGTGAGGAATTCAAAAGCAGCAGGAGCAGCAGCTAACGTTGCCCCTGAGCTCCTCGTGCGAGCTGAGTGAATGCAAATGGACTTTTTTAAATAAGGTAGAGCTCCCCAGCTGTAACAGTCTGCAGGCCTCGCACAATGCCGCATACCCCCATATCCCCCCATTCAATTCCTCAGCAACTTCCTTTTTGTATGGGATTGGCCGTCTGATTCCTCCTCTGTCAGCTCACTGGAGGAGATTGCTTTGATTTTTGGGGCCGACTTGACCAGATTAAATGGAGTCGGCCCGGGCCGCGTAGATGGGTGGCTCCCAGCCATCATCTTATTTGTGTTTCTCATTGTCGCTGGCAGCTCCCCTCCATTTTTGTTCTCTCCCCTTCCTTTGTTTGCCTCACGCTTCTGCTCAGTATCTGGCCAACGATTGATAAGACCCAATCCCTGACAATGCTTGCAGCACGCCAAGCGCTGGATCGGTGGCGATGGCGCTCATGCATTGTGGTGAGTGTGTCCCCCGCTCAGGCTTTAGTGAGGAGATGGGATGCAGCTCACGTCATTGTTTATCTACCTTTCCACTTCCAGATGGCGCTCAGCAGAAAGAATGTGCTTCTTGACACTCTCCCTCTCCTCGCCTCTCTTCTTTCTTCACTCTTTTCCTTTTTTTCCACCTCTCCTCTCCCGTGGCTCACTCCGGTGTATGGACTCGGTTTCAGGTCCAGGACACGCAGCGGGAGTTGTGAGGGGGAAGATGATGAGAGCCAGGAAGGCAGACTGGAGCCCTGGAAAGTCAGGTGGCAGTCTCCGAGTGTAGCCGCGTGTGTGTTTAGGCCCGGTGCGAGAACATATGTGCCTGTTATTGTAGCTATTAGACTCTAGTGCTTTTCTGCCTCCCTTTCTAAGTATTTATGAGCCTAAATAACAACACGCGAGTACCAGTGTGACAACACACTTGAAACACTTGACACATTTTCTTATTTTCGTTGGAGGTCATTGAATCGTAAAAAATCATGTCTCGGGCAACAATCGAGTCAGCTGGCCCGGGTTCTTGCAGCCATCTGGATTGATGGACGGTCAATTCCAACAGTGGGAGATAATCGCAGCGCGTCAGCCTCCACCGATCCAAACCCTTATCTGCGTCTGCCCGCTGCCAGCATGCCGCAAATGACCACAGAGACACGCATTTCTCTTTATTGTTCCAAAGCCCTGAGGGAGCGAGTGGGCTTGGTGTGTTCTGAGCTGGGTTTTTGCAGGCTTGTGGGACTGGATGAACGCATTCACCTCAAGTACAGCTTCACCACAAAACTCAGCCTGTCTGGGAAAGTTCATGTGTAGGCAGCGTTTCTGATATTTTGTCCCAAGGTTCCTAATGTTCTGCCTTTTGAAATGAATTAGGGCCTAGTGCAAAGTTGCCGGTGACGCACGTTCGCAACATTAGGACAGTGGATGTATGTGTTAAATCTTCCATTAACTTTAAAACAATAAGATAAGCTGGCATCTTAGAGCGTGTAGTGCAGAAATGAACTTTGAGAGTCCCCTGGTTCCTCGCATGCGCTCCGCTGGCTGGAGGTCTTTGAAGGGTTATTTTTCGCTGAGTGAGCTGTACTAATTGTGGCCTAATGGCGAGCTTTTATAGCTTAGAGTGGTAAAAAGCAGTCGGTTGGTGAGGCTTGCTGCCTGATTACGCTGTCTAGTTAATGCACCCTCCTCAGATACAAATGGAGGGTGGTTATTGCATCAGGAGAGACAGTCGGCCTGTCAAAATCACCCTCGCTAACGGACAGGAGACGGAGATAAAGAGAGATGGGAAAGCGTGAGACAGAAAATATTCTGGAGAGCCAATTTCACTGAGAGGATAGAAATGCGATGGTGCAATTATGAAATATAGCAAAAATAATGACCTTTTGCCCACAGGCTATATATAGGCCAGTGTAGAAGACTTGGAAAGAGGACAATGTGGTGTATAGACGGCAGCCTCTGGAGTTCCAGGGAAAAATGTTTCTCACTATGCTGAGTAAGAAGGGTGGAAATGACCTGGCAGTCCAATAGCGTTCCCTCGTCGTCCTACTTGCTCTGCTCCTGGTCATTTCCGCTTCCTCTGCTTGTTCTGTATGTGTGGGAGTGAGTGACTCTGTCTATGTCAACGCAAAAGGGCACTTTTACATACGTCGCGTTTCTCCCCGACAATTAATCACCGCGGCATCGCATGATTGTTTTAGGGCGAGAAATAAATAAATCTCCTTCGGTACAACTTTAGCTTCCAGTCACACATGAAAGCCCAATGAATCACGGCCTCAGCACTCCTGCAAGTCGTGCCAAACACCCACACTGGCTGCAGCACTGCTTACCGTGCATCTGTCTAAATGCATAGATGCCCAGAGGTGATACAGCCGCTCTCGGCAGCTCAGCCGGAGTTCGGGGGGAAAATGGGGTCAGGAACTGCAGAACTCCTTACTGACCCGCTAATGTAAGACACAGACACTGGTGGAATGTAAAAGCTGCTTTAAACCAGCGAACACGCTCAACTGGGATTACTCAGGCCCCTGAAATATTTATGCTCATCTGGAGAGCAGCAATTACACACGCACACAAACGTATGGATGTATTAACATGTTTACATACGCACAGGCAAACATCTACAAGCCTCCTCAGTCAATACCTGCTCCGCTTTATGACTTCTAATCAGTAACCAGGCCGTGAGCTGAAGATGCCAACGTTATTAGACTACGGTGGCAAACACCCAGTCTGGGGTTCTGAATAACAGGATGACGTCTTAAGCCGCAGCCTTTTTTGTCTGAGCAGCAGTTAGAAATGAAAAGTGGAGTCATTTCATTTCAGCAGAATAAAATACGGAGAATAGCAGTCGGTCTCTCGTGTCAGGAAATGATAAGCCGCTGATGGAAATCGCTGTCAGTTCAGTCAAATCGGCAAACTGACAAATTGTTCCAGCGCTTCGGTTCCACACAAGTCGCCTCGAACGCGCACCTGACGACAAGCAGTGGGCGCGTGGTTGACTTCGGCCTCCGGGTAATTAGACGCGCCCGTCGTAGACGGAGCGCCACGCCCCGCGCGCAGCCATTGGGCCTCTCCCTGCGGCGCCGCTGCACAACCGCGCCCGGCTCCGCACTCTTATCGTGATTGCCTGCAAAAAGTGGAGGGACGCTGAGTCCATTCACTGAGCCAGACGGCTTCATAAAGCGGCCGCCGATGGCTCCCAGTGGGGCCCTCATCAGCGGCGGAGAGCAGCGAGGCGCCGCTGGACTCCGCTCTCTGAAGTGACAATAGTTCTCCTGCCGACGGAGGGAGAAAGGGGCGCGGGGAGGGCGGGGAAGGAAGATGGCTGCCAAGCGAGAGGCATCTGTTGAATGCCTCATAGGAAGGTCATCCAGGAAGTAATGAGGTGAAACGCAGCGGTGGAGCTGGAGCTGTCAGTCAGTTTGACCGTTGTTGTGTTATAATGAGAGCCTGTTGTGACTGGTAAGCACCTTCATAACCAGGCAGCTTGGCTGAGCGCGGACCACCTTTAGCCTCCTCCAACTGTCTGCCTCCATCTTTCATCCCTCCTCCTCCGGGTTGAGGGGCAGATATTCCTTCCTGCGGACTCTTCCCACAGCAAAATCCAACATGTGCCTGCACACGTCATTACAACCTCCAGGTTTTCAGCATCCCTCCTGTCTCCCCCCTTCCCCATCTTCACCCCCCCCCAGCAGCCGTCACAGCCGCTGAACGATTTCCCCTCACTGGGAGGCTCCTCCGAGTCACACTGGCAGTGTCAAACGAGGCTCCTATTTAAGCTCATTAAATGTTTCCAAGAGAATAGGAAATCAATGGTGCATACCGGTGCGCGAGAACTTTTCTCTTAATTTAATTTCCCCTCCTCCGTATCTGTTTGCACATCTTTCTCTCTCTTTTCGCTCCCATCGTTCCAGCTCGTCCCACCCGGGCTGTCATTCTCCTTTAAATGCTGGGGGTGAGGAGCGAGGTGGGCTTTGGTGGGGGGGGCAGGAGCGGCTGCCTTCGGGGAAACCTTTTTGACTGGGACTCGTGACGGGCGCCGTGGTGCGAGGCTGTCGAGACGTTTAGCACTCAATGCGCGGCACAATCGACTTGAAGGTTTCGAACGCGCTGACCTCAGCCCGGGACTCTTAGCTTTTGTTTCCGTCTACGCTGTTAAGGGAACAGGTTGCGTTCAGAACAGAATGTAGCAGTGAAGTCATGTGGAGGGGGGAAGTTGCATGGTGACTGTTTGGATGGTGTTGACCGAGGTTTCAAACGGCTCCCACGTGGTTCTTTTGTCTTCTATGTCCGAGGGTTCGTATATTAAGGTGTGTGTGTGTGTGTGTGTGTGTGTGTGTGTGTGTGTGTGTGTGTGTGTGTGTGTGTGTGTGTGTGTGTGTGTGTGTGTGTGTGTGTGTGTGTGTGTGTGTGTGTGTGTGTGTGTGTGTGTGTGTGTGTGTGTGTGTGTGTGCGTGCGTGCGTGCCACGTCTGGCAGGGCTTTGTGCTGTTTGAAACCCTGCCTTGGGGCTGGTCCCACACCTTCTCTGGATCTCCTATAATTGCTCTTTTGGGGCTTCGTCTGTGGCTCTGAGCCCATCTCCATCACTCTCTCCCGGTCTTTCTCCCTCGCTCTTTGGTCTCCTCCTTTCTTTTTTTGGCCTTCCTCCGACCCCCCTCCCCTCCCTCTATTCTCTCCCTGCATGGCTCATTATAGCTTATCCCCACCTGCCCAATCAGGGAATCCTTCACAAGCACACACAGACACACACACACACAGACAGAGCCACTCAGCAGTTTTGCAGGCTGCCTGTCGCTTGGATGGTTTGTGCGCTATCTGCTATAAAACAGCTTTGCTAATGCTGTTTGGCAGAGAAGTAGAAACAATAGTGCTGTCACATTTTTTCTCCCCTCCGTCTGACTGGTGCAAACAGACAGTTTCTCATCTCTGTTCTGGCTGTCGGAGCACAATATTTCATAAAGCGCAGGCCCTTCAACCCAGCTCCCGCTTTTGTGTACGGGAGCTCCGGACACGGGGTCCTAACCACTAACACGCGGTCCTTTTCCATTTCCATTCCAGCTCCTCTCTCAGGCTTGTCACCCAGCAGCCCCACCATGTCCGTTTCCAGGCCAGGGGCCTGGCTCTGAAGGATAATGGATGTGCCCAGTTGCTTCTGCACAGCTGCAGAGCACTATCATAGGAGTTATCTAAGGGCCTGAGTGGCCTGTGATGAATGGCTAGGAGCTGTGTGTCTCCACCGATCAATAAGCCACTATCACCCAGATGAGCTAGATGGCCCCTCGCTCTTTGCTCGCCCCTATCCACACATAAATTTCCTTTTCATAATCTCTCAGTATGTTTGTGAAGTTTTACCTCCAATTCGTGGCCTGAATTGGGCCATTGATCTTTTATCCCTGGCTTGTTTTAAATAAAGGGCCGGCATCGCATCTCTACCCAAGCATGCGAGGGTTCTGAAAGCCGTTATTACTACGCTGGCGCAAACATTAGCGGAGCCTGATCGAAGGCCCGTAACCGGAGAGCGAGCGAGTGCGCACGCGAAGCTGCTAGCCTCCCGCCGCACGGCTGATGCGAGCTGAGGTCCCATGTGGATACACACACACACACACACACACACACACACACACACGCACGCCTAGCGCTGTCTCGCTGCTGTCAGGGCTCATTGAGCGCAACCTGTCCCAAAGCCCCTCAAACAGCCCCACCCCGTATGAATTTAAAGGCACGGCTGTCGTCTTTGTCTCAGTGTTGTGCACACATGTATGTGAGCTCTCCCCTCACCACCAAAGCGTGTAAATTTGTCTTTCCACTGCAGAACAACAGGTGTGTTACAGCTACTGTATGTGTTGGTTTTGATCTGTTTTCTCGCTCTGCACGCCTGCACTCTGCCGACAAGGGATTTGCGATGAAAAGAAGCAACTGGAAAGCCCTCTCCCTCTGCTTTCTTTCTCCCCTCCAGGGACGTTCAGCAGTCTGTATCCTCCTCTCTTCCTCCTCGTCTCTCGCCTCTCCTCCCACATCGCTCCTCTCCCCCTCCAGCTCTGATCTTGCCCGTGATCTGCCGCTGTCTCTGTCACAAAGAGCAGATTCTCAGCCTAGTAATTGCATGTCTGCTGGCCACCACACCTGTTGCTGTCAGTGCACTGGTGTGGGAGAGAGGTGGGAGCGTTGACCTCTGACCTCTACAGTACGGCATCAGCCCCGTTGCCACCTTTGCTGCGGGTGTGAACCCACGGGTGGGGGGGGTGATGTGTGAAAGGTCCTCCCCACTGTTGATTTTGTGTACTTATAACCTTGAGCTTCACCTCCGCTGTGTGTGTGTGTGTGTGTGTGTGTGTGTGTGTGTGTGTGTGTGTGTGTGTGTGTGTGTGTGTGTGTGTGTGTGTGTGTGTGTGTGTGTCTACTCCACTGTGTCCCCTCAAACCTACCAGGTGCTGATGGTTGACCCTCTCTCTCCCTAATCCCTCCCTTCTCTCCTCTCATCTAGATCCCAGGCCCTTAATGAAGCTGGGGGTCAACAGCAGCGTGCGGCTAATTGGCCAAGTCTGCTCGGGGCTCCGGCTGCCTGTGATTGAAGTGTCCAGCGAGGGCCCACTGTGCAGCTACCGCTGCACCCTGCTCTGTTCCACTCCAACAGCCAAGACGCTCGCCGCACCCCTGTCTGCCTCTTCCTAGTGAGTAGCACCTGAGGTCATTCTGTTTTCCCTTACACTGACAGTGTTTTAGCCAGTTTACATTCCTTTTGTTTTATTTTCATGCACCGCAGATTCCCCAGGAGTTTTATCTGAGGCACCTGTCTCGCTTGTCATACTGTGTTTTTTTTTTTTTCTTCAAATGAATATAAACCTTCCTTGCCTCATTTGTCTATGCCTGAAATGTCTCCTCGTTTGCTGTCTGTATTTTCTGTTGCCAGACCTTCATTCCCACACTTGGTCCCAGCATTTTCTCACTTTTCTTGGCTTGCACCACCCTTGTAATCTTTCTCTTCAATCCCACAGTGGGATTGGGGCAATTACTGCAGTCTCCCATTGGCCTATAGCCAGGAGGGGAAAGAAACTTCCAGCCCTTCCAGCGGTCCAACTGTTGTGATTCAGCATGAGGGGTTGGAGGCGCTAACGTGGGGGCATGGGGGGTATCTAATTAGTCCATCTTCCACTTTCTGAGTAAAGGCAAAGCTGGCTCCCATTGTTTGGGAGTCTGTGTCAGTGTAGCAGTAGAAACTGCAGCGTGAGCTCGAGTGGACGGACTACAGCGGAGGGAAGCACGTGAGGAGGTGGCTCTGTTAGCAAGTAGCGGCACCTGGGAGATGCTCAGGGAAGGTTCGGTGCCACAGTCCACCAACGAAAACCCTTTTTGTTATTGTGCTCGTCAAAGCGGAACGCTGCCGGCTCGCGAATGGTCAGCGCTGTGTTTGTGTTTCAGGAAACAATGGTTTTATTACAAGTCTTAGCAACAACTTAGAGTAAGTTATGTTCTGTCAAACTGTGTTTGCACACCAGGAGGTTTCTGGACTTGTTAATTAGAGGCTTCAGTTCATTACATCCTCAGATATCCATTAAATGAGGACCCCTGGCTATTAAAGGCTGCTGCAATAGTTTTATATGCTGTAGACAAGTGTGAAGGCTTCTTCCGTTTGTACTTAATTTGGTTTGTCTTGTTTATGATCTAAGAGTTGGACTGAACAGATGAATGGTACTGTGAGAAATCCTAACCTGTCCCAGTGATGCCGTGTATCTGGGCTTCCCTGGTGTTCACCACCTCCTGCTAATCGCTTTCTGTGGTTCAAAGACTCAACACTGGAGCTACACTCGTCCATCTGTGAAGGGCCCAGCTCGACAGACAACTTTTCCCACCCGTCTTCCTCACAATCAGCTGTCTGCTTAGGTCATAGCTCTTGCGCTCCACTTTCCATCACATTTCCTCCAGGACTGGATGACTGCCAGCCTGCCCGCTGGTGTTAAAGATAAACAAAATATGGCTCATTTGAAATGTAGGCTACCTCGGGTGGTGACTCTGGCCAAACTCCATTAATGCAGCTTGGGTGGAAAGACACTTCCTTTAAGTACAACCCAAAACGGAGCACATTAAGAATTCACACTTCTTATTTTTAGGATTGTTGACTGTTTTTGTGCTTTTGTTGTTCTCACACTTCTCACACATCCTCCATCTCAGAAGATTGTGTAAATGTCATGGAAATGACATGCCTTTTGGTATCCACAAGGATTTGGAGGTGTCAATCATTTCTCCCATGAGGCTTTGCCTTGGCACAACCCTGAAGCAAAGCGAGAGTTGGGGATGAATGAATTATGGTTCACATGAGCAAAGGCAATTCTTGTTTTTTGTTGTCCTTCTTCACGATGTGAGGGTGGGGCTTTTCTTTTCCCTTGCTAGTTTTTGTATCTGCTGAAAAACTTTAGGTGCTTTGAATTTCGTTCGGTGCGGTTAATGATTTTATTTCTGCACACTGTTTGTGTGAGATTGTCCAACTTTCTAAACGTGTTGCTTTGAAGAGTACATCACAATAGGTAAACAAAGACCCCTGAATGGATATTAGTGTCTTTGACACTTAATAATTCAAAGAGGAAGCTACTAGTAAATATTGTTTTTGAAAAACGCTGCACGTTTGTTTAGAATATTGCTGATGGCGATACACTCACTGTGGCACTTTTGAAGTTGGTTCAGGTTAATCAAGTGAGGAGGAAGCCGTCCAACATCAAAAGTCCTTTCTGTGATATTCAAAATGACTCAAAATTTAACTATGCGTCTCCGGAGAAGAGAGTGAATCAATCATATGTTACACTGAATCAAAGCGGCGATCCCGACTTTCATGTCTGCGATCTCTGGAAACTCAGAAACTGTCACAATGCTTTGTCAAATGTCAACATGTCATGTAATCCAAACCCTCATTGGCGACAGGTTAAAGTGGGAGACATGCACACTTGGTGAACCAGCGAGTTGTTCCTGTGTAGTGACAAATGTCTAATTCAATTGCAGGCTTTAAACATTCATCGTCACTGGAGGAAGGTACTGCAGTGGCGGCATAAACTCACACCTTAAGAATGTGTTATAGTGTTTAGACGCTGCTCGCCACCGTCCAGACACACCTGCCTTAATCACAGCAGGCCGGCGGGTACGCGAGGCCCCCGTCGCCGGCCCACGTTCGCTTGTTCCTCACTGAACACACAAAGTGCCATGTCCTTGCGGCACCAAAATAATACGAAACACCTTGTTCCTGACTCATCGGCCCCTTCCCCGCCGCCCCTGCGCTCCCCCATCTCCAACACGGCTCTGCAGCTCTCCAGTTTTCCGTCACCCCCTGTGAATATCCAAGCTGTCGTGGCTGACTGGGCTCCACGTTTCCTTGCCAGGGCACAGTTGGAACAGATCCGGCCTCCGGGCCATATATACTGCTCCACTCTAGCCCCTGCAAACAAGGCCTGCCCTGCGCAACTGTCATTAAAATGCTAAGCGCTTTGGATCACCATGCTAGATTCCTTTTGTACATACTTAATCGTGTTTTTGAGACGGTTTGTCCTTTTTGGATCACGATAGCTTTACATGCTTTATAGCTTCCTGAGCACGAGCTGCTGTTTGAGCAGGTTTTGTGGTTCATTGAATCTTTACTGAATCAACATTAGGGGACGAGTCTTTGTTAATCAGCAAGGTGTCCAATTGCAGAAATCTGTAGATGATACAGATGCTTTGTATTTGGTTCCCCCATGTGAGGATTATGCGCTTCACCTTACTCATTTTGAAGCAAACACAATGTTTTGAAACGGTTATCTTTCAGATGATGCTATAGGACCTGTCTGCCAGCTTAATTACCCTTCTGGGCCCTTGGGGGAGGAGAAATGTGCCCGCACGCCTTTATAGGAACATAAGCTAAACGGCCAGTCCCACTTTAAATGGAGGCTCGTTGAGAGACGGATTCCAGACGAGCCTCTCAAACAGTTTCATGTCAAATCCACAGACATACAAATCTCCACCATCATCTGCCAAGTTTCTGCAAAATTCACTGGAGCAGCAATAGCCGAATTTCACACTCCCGCCCAGAGCCCCCGCTCGCCTCCTCCCAACCATCACTGGACGCCGCTTGGCAGCAGAAGGTGATAGGAAACATCTGCGAAAATCAGTATGTGTGTGTGAATGGTTGAATACACTCAGCAGATAAAGAATTTTGTTTTTATGTTGTGTTTATTATTATTTTAGAGGCTTCTTTTGCGTGTCAGCCGACAAGTCAATTATTCTAGCATGGATCTCGCAGAGGAATAAATGAAATATGAATGTAGATACAACATGCAAACTGTGAAAGGCTTCAGAGCTGATGTTTTTCAATTGATTCTGCTGCTTTGTTGGCAGTGAAATGAGCGGGAGCAAGTGAGGGAGGAAGAAATGATAATGTTCTTCCTTTGCAGCTAAATTACTTCCTGTCGTTGGCATAAAGGAAGTGAAGGAAGCCCCCTGTTGGCTTAATTTTCCTTTTTCTCCTCAGCTTCTTTGCACTCACAGTGTTGTTTACACGCTGACTATATTGTCAGGAAAAAAAATCTAACTACAAGACAATGATTCAGCAGGTCCTCTGGATGATCCTATGCAGCTGCCAGAGATGTGACTGCTCCGAGTCACTGAAGTCTCTTTTATTTGAGTGTGCTGAGCAATATAAATAATGAAATGGAGCCAGTAATTGGTGGTTCTTGGTAATTAGGACCAAGCTGTCAGCGAGCGAAGTTGCCTCAGTCTGATGGCACTGCAGTAAGGGCAGTAATTACTATTATCTATGGGGGTTGTTGACACAACAATAATCCTGCTTTTAACCAGTGGGGCTTATGTTGACTGCCCCAATTTCAGGAGGTTCAGCCACAATAATGCTTAAGTCCTAAATTCTAAAGTACTTGAATTGATGTCTGTCTGCTAGCTCACACTAGACCTGTCCATTAAACCAAAGGGGAAACCAAACCTTGAATGGCAAAAAAGCGAAGAACCTGTCCGTATTTTTATTTTTTAAAAATGTGTTACTTTTTCCCCTGCGAGCGGTGAGACGTCCAAGCGTAAACCGCATTATCAACCATCTCAGCAGGTTCTCTAATACAACAATAATCCTGTCATTTCATTCATGGATGCCACCTGGGTTGTTCTGGGCCTACAGCATATCTGCCCACCTGTCTCTGCTCCTCTGTGTGAGAGATTGGATTCCCTAACTTCACACACACGCGTTCCTGACCAAGTGTTTGCTCATCTCTTGTCAGATCCCCATAGTCTAAATGGGCTGGTCAGAGCTGGTGATATATAGGGTGCAGGACAAAGGCAGCGTATACCCCGTGTAGGCGATGATTCCTGGTTGTGGATAATAACATGCCCTCACTGAAGCGAAATTTTGTCCTTCTGGCTCCAGACCCCCAAGCAGAGCACTTGCCCTGTGAGATGGCGAGGGTGAGCGGCCCCAAAAGCAGACTACCAAAGTGACATTTCATCTTCCTAGTATCATGCGAAGTAATAAACCTGTCGGTGAGTCACATGAGTTTGAAGTCACGACGAAGCGTGTGATTATTGGGTGGGGGGAGGGGCAGATTGGGGAGGCCGGTGTGAGCTCAAGGTAGATGAGTTGCTGTTTCCGCCTATACAGTAGCACACAACACGCAAATTGCATCGGCTCTGAATTAAACATGTGGCACCTCGTTGCTTGAGGCGTGATGGACAGTCAAACATATTGCAAGGCAGGGAAAATGTTTTTTTAAGTAGGCTATTTATGGTGAAGATATTGTATTCATTTGATTATAATAAAACATCCATTATGCTCTGAGTGAACGGCATGGGGAGGTGAGGCCAGCAGAGTGCAGCTCAATGCAATAATAACCGTGCGTCTGCTTTAAATGAGCCAAGGAAAGAGCGGGTTCCTGTAGATATTAGTTTCCTTTCCAGGGGTGCTCAGATCTGGTGATATGCTTCTTGAGGAGTAATAAAGAAATATATCTGTTTTTATTGTGCCTTGGCGACAGAGTTATGTTTAGAGCCAGTATAAAGAGCTGGAACATGGCGTAAAATGATATTATGGCCCATTAGGTGGGGGCCCAAGCTAAGTGTTGCTAGCGGTAACCGAGTACAGGGGTAATGGGGCCGCAGCGTATTGTCTGCGATCTTCACATCTCGCTGATTGAATCGTCTACATCACTGCCACTCCATCTCCTGGGGAACCGGAGTAGACGAGGTGATTTCGGCTGAAGACATCACTCTGTCAAACTTGGTAGATAAGAGAATGAAAGTGGAGGCGTGGTGAAATGCAAAGGAAAGGCAGCATGCAAGAATTATAGAGACCCCTGTGTAGCACAAAGTGATTCCAGGGAAGGGTAAAGGTTTGCATTTGTTCTTGAATGCTACACACTGGGTCCCTTCACAAAAAAACTATGAATATGGTTTAGTTTAGCTTCTAACTGAATACCTGGAGGTAGCTGCTGTATTGAAGGTGGACCCTTAGTAGTGAGTTCACCCCACTGTCAGCAGAAACATTAACACCATCACACATGTTGTTCAGTATTCTAGTGAATAAATTTAGCTTTGTGGCTTTGATCACACACTGTTGTTGAGAATCTGGCGGAGGAACATGAACAATGGTATCAGAAGCCACACAGTCAAAGCAGTCATGTGTTCTACTCCGTCTTTATCCAGTAAGTTCTTTCTGCTCCACAGCTGCGTGACTTGGCGCTTAGAGTTTCTGCTTCTGCTCCAGCTTCTCGTCACCCACATGTTCAGCGCCAGTAAAAGCACACTGGTTCATCCACCAGTGCTTTCAGCTGATCTGTGCGTTATATATGTTAATCATCATGCTGCTAACGCTGTGTTGCCAGACTGCTGGTGCATTATGAAAAGGCAAAGTCTCCACCTTCTTACCATGGAGGCTTCCTCTCCGAGGCGGGCTATTGTTGACGCCTGTTTATCCTGCACTGGAGCCTCAGGCTAAGCTCCTGCGGCCTTAAATGTTATGGCTGTCTCTGTGGTCTGGATGTCTACAGAGCTGACCCTGCACTGCTGGGGCTTTCCCCGGTGCCTGTGAATGGGACGGGTTTGAAAACCTAGGATGTTAAGGCGCTGTTCCATCGGGAAGAACCTTTACTCTTACCTTCCCCGAGGGCCCGTCTTGCTCAGCACACTAGCGCTAGCGCTACATTAGCATACCTTGCTTCTCTGCAGCTGGAGCCCCGTCTGTGCCAAGTTTCACCTCTATCCTTTGTCAACCTACATCCTCCCAGTTACATGTGGAATAGGCCAGGCATTGTGCTGAGTGGTAAAGTTTATCTCCTCTCCTGCGCAGCCAGCATGGGGGCTCAGGAAGTAATCTGAACCAAGCAGGCGAAGAATTCCAGAAATTTTGAATGGAACCAGATGTGTGTTTCTGTTCACTCTGTCTCACAACGTGTGCTCAATACTTACACACAAGTCTTACATGAATGTGCTCCTAGGCTCTTAAATGGGCAGGCTGGCTTTCATACCAGAACAAGATGACAGGATAAGAATTGCTTTTGGCCACAAACAGACACTACAGGCTGGCTTGTGTTTGCACAGCGTGCCGCTCTTGAAATCCTCCCTCTCGCATAGATTATCGCTGCGATTGTGTTCTTTGCGCATGTTGGTCCGTATTGACGCCTTGATGAGCAATGCGCATATCTCTATCCGCATTTTTGAGACACTGTGTCACATCTGGGCTGCCGTTAGTGTACATTTAGTGTTGTTGTTGTTGTTATGTCATCCGTGAACCTCATCGAACACACAGAGTGTAATGATTGTACAGTACAAGGCTTAAGGTTTGTGCATGGTGCATATAGGAGCTCACTCTATCTCTAGCTCAGCGACAAGTAAAGAACAACACCATAAATCAAGACAAAACAAACAGTTGTAATGGATGCTATAATTATATTGGTTTAGATGTTCAGAAATTAAGACAATGACGCAATGTGGAGTTATAAAACAGCGGTGGATAAACAAACAGCGTTTGAAGTGAAGTATGACAGGAATGTTGAAGAGATTAAAGTGGTTTCCTGTTTTCTGCTGAATGAGTGAATATCTGGTCTCATTTCAAAACGGAAAATTGGGTGTCATGACCTTACAGACCTTCTTTATGACATGCAAACTTGTTGTAAGTCACAAACCTACAGTAGAAGACCTATCTTAGGTGTTAAGCGTCCCGATGCGAAGTCCTGCAGCGCTAAACTCTGTAACTGACATTATTATTATTGTTCCTGCTGTAATATCCAGGCATGTCTGCCAAAATGGAAATGTTTTGCATTCATTCACGTCTGTCATTGCCTCACAACAAGAGGTTTTTTTTTTTAAATCCACTGTCACCTCTCTTTCAGTCTCTATGTAGAAAAACTAAAGTTAACATCACCAGCTGCTTTCTGGCATTACAGTTGCGTTGCGTAAGCGCTGACCCCCCGGCCATGGCTAAAGCTTAGATGGTTCCGCCAGCCTCACACAAAAGCTTTTCAAATCTATTCCACATCCAAAGACTTGTTTCGCCTTCTATTTGCCTCAGCTATATCATCAAAGGAAGTGGTGTGATGGCAGGAATGTGTGACTAAGTGTGTGCGTGCGTTTTTGCCCCAACATGTAGGCCGGTATCAGCCATCACCACAGGAAATGACCAGTCATTTACTTTGAAGTCCCACCAGAGTTTTTCATTATTCCCAGTATCTCTCGAGACACCAGGCGACAGACCTCACCTCCTCCCCCACACCCCCTTAAATTGCTGATGCTCTGCGCTCACCCTTTGCTGCTCCCCACTCAATGCCATGCCACCAAATGCCTGTTAGAATGCAGAACAAGCGCCTATTAGCATAGAGTATGGGAGTGCTGGCCCCCACAGGGCACAAACCCGACCACTACCTCCTCTCCGCTACACCCCGCACTTGCCTGAAAAGGCTGAGAGGCCATGTGTAATTGCATTTTCCTCTCCCTGTGCAGAAACTCAAATGCAAGATACGGGAAATTCTAAGATTTCCCTTCCCCGGCCCATCCTTCCACTTCCTCTTTCTCTGCTATTCCCACTTGCCTCACCGCTCACCTCCACCCCCCTCCTACCTCCATTTCTTCTCCTTTTGCTCCTAGCATGTCGAAATGTGCGGCGTGTGGAGATGAAATTAATTGGATCACAGTGTAGAAGTGTTTAGCCCCCCGTGGCGTAGTGCTGTGTGAGGTAGGATTGGCACACGCTTGCCACTGCTTGCTGCAAGACCAAGAGTTGCTGTGCTGCCAGTTTGTGCCGACGAAACCGAATCCTTTGACATATGCACTCTCCTACTGCATTTCCATGCCACAGCTAAATCTACAAGCAACTGTCTCTTGTCTAGTGGCTCAGTATATATGTACAATCCAGAGGGAGACGTATTTATCTGATTATCTGCCAGCAGGGTGCATGCCGAGGCAGCAGGCCTGTGTTGGGCGTGGTTGGAATCTGGGTTAGAAAATCCCAATTTGAGGTTATTACATACAGTAATGCTAATGAAGCTTTTGCTCCAGTAATGGCATTACCAAATAGAAACACTAACCCACATGTTCTAATAGAGTATCCCAATTTACAGTGACAAAATCCTAATGACTCCACGTCTGGTTTACTGGATCATAAGTATGTTAATGGAGGCTTTTATAAGGTACAAAAAAGAGACTCTGGGCTACAAGCTCTTGTGTTAAGTAGCTTGTAAAAGGCAGCTTCCACTCTGGTGTATTTGATGAAACTGGTGCCAAATGCCACGAGTTTCAGTGCTGATCATTTAACAAAGTATTTTTAACTTCACCTGCGCTTTCCGCTGTTAAAATCAGCACAGGGATGAGAATAGATCCATTCAGTCTGAGCACGCCATCTTGTGAAGTTGTTTCTGTTCATTTTAATTTTGTATAAACACTGAAAAAATTAACTATGAAATGAGACGATGTACAAGCGAAAGGTTCTACCCAAAGCAAAATGTGTTCAAATTTAAATCTGTCAAATTGCCCGTGGCGATATCTTAACCAGCTTAATAGTGAGTACCTTGTTTCTAATTAAGGTTTTTCCATGTCCAAAGTTAATTGGTTGTATTTCTTCTCTTAATGCGTTTAGGATCTGCAGTATTTTGTTGCGTTATTGAGCCCAACTCAGTGATTGCAATAATCCATATTATGACAAGAACCACTCAGACAAGTAATGAAAGCAGTCTGTTACTTTAGGACAGATCAGTAAATCTAGAAATACGTGTAGAAACTCTTGAACAAACAAGCACAAACTTTTTTTTTCCCAGTCTCAAACACACAGGATGACAAAAGCAGCTCTAATGAGGGCCTTTAGGGAAGCACAGACCAGTCTTCTGTTGCGCTACTAGTATCATTAGAGGTACCATCCTAAGGAATAGCCAGTTAATGACACCCCCTGTTAAAGCCCACATTCACGTTTCATCCATCTCGTCGTCTGTTCGTAGGTGAGTGACCTTTGCGGCTGAAACACAAAAGCACCACTGATACGAAGGGAAACCACTAATAAGACGAGCATTGACGAGGGCCTTAAAAACAAGCTTTGGACACTAGATGGGAGGAAATCTGCTCCGTGGTCTTGGTCTCATTCTAAATTGGTAGTGTTTTGTTCCCAGAGAGAAGGTGAATGGATGATGTCTGCGTTTGTGCTTCCCACCGTGAAGAGGTGTTGATGGTGGAGGAGAGCGTTGCTGGTGACACTGGAATCAGAGGCAAATTTAACCAGCGCGGCTGGTCCCGCGCCGCAGCATCGCAGTTGTACAGGAACGAAGGTGACGGAGGCCTGTCAGTCATCTAATAAAGGCATAACAGTGGATGCCAAAACGCTCCGTGACAACTTTTATTATGTAACAGTTCCAAAGATCAATGTGCTGGACGCATTTCAGTCAGCGTTTAAAAGGCCTGGAGGCTCGACGCCTGTCCCTGCACAGGCCAGCGCCTCCATTATGTGAGTAGTTGGTCCTGTGTTGTTGTAGATGCTTTCTCCGTGTTTCCGCCCACTCCCGCGCCGTCTGACCAGCAGTGTGTAGCTGTGGCTTCTTGACTTCTCTGTTTGGCTTTCTACCTCCGTCCTGCCTGCTGGCTGTGATTTATGATGGTCTGGAGCTAATGGTACAGAACCAGGATTTGTGTCCGCGGTGTTGTGACTGGACCGGTGCCGGCTCATTGGCCGTCCTCCCCTCTCCGTCTGTCTTCCTCCCGCTCCCTGTGGATGAGGTGTGCGACGGAGTGAGGTGGCCGGTGAGCGAGTCGGCCGTTGATCAGCGTCCCAGCGCCCCGACTCATTCGTCTTCGCCCTCCGTCCGCTCCGCCGGTGGACCCAGTCTGGCGGGGGAGCCGGCGCCCCTTCAGACAAGGCCGCTAGACCTCGCCTCACCTTCCATCCTATTCCATCCCTCATCCTCCCCCGGCCCGTCCTCACACACGCGTTTCCCCCTCGTGCTGTGTCCCTCCGTGACAGGACCGATGGCCGAGGCCAGGCTGCGAGGCAGGCAGGGGGCCTGTATGTGGAACCGTGTTAATTAGCACGGGAGTCTGGAGACGAAAAGCCCCGTTATCTACCACGACAAACCCCCTCCCCTCATTTTTTCCCTCCCCTCCCCGCCTCATGAGGTTGGTTCCATCATGCCGCTTGCTTCGCCAGGTTTGTGAAGGATGTCGCTGCCAGCTGTCTTTTTCATGGACGGCTGCCAACCTCTCCCCGTATCTTCTGTCCGTTGTCATTTCCTTGTTTATTCCCATCTCTCTCCTTCCCCCCTCCTCCTGCCGTTTATCCGTTAATGAACCCCGTGTCTCCGGCACATTTCTTTGTTTTCCGGCTGTGTCTCTAAGCATGGGAGGAGTGCTGCGGACCCACTCTGGCTCAACGGTACCAAGGTCGGGCCGGGCGGCGGGCGTGCAGGTCGGCAGACAGTCTGTGCGTCACGCCGTGCCGCGTCTCAACCTGTGAGCTGTGTGTTAAGTGCAGAGCAGCGGCTGCATCTCCCTCTCGGCCTCGCGGCGCTAGCCTTTCCTCCGCGGCCTGGTAAAGGTCAGAGGAGCACACGCAGACAATGGGAGCATTATGTCTCAACTGAACAATGAGAAGTGGAATCGATATGCAGCTTCTTCTCGACCTTCCCCTCGCTTCACAAACCCCGGCAACATATTGTCGGCGTGGAAGCGGTTCTGCCGCGGCGTCTTCACCCCTGATTGAGTTATTCGCACTTTGGGTGAATTGTAGCACATTCCTGTGTGTGAGATTCAGATAGACGGAGGCAGAGCGCTGGGCACAGTCCATCCTTGTACATACGTCTCAGCCATTTAATGTCTGCTGGCGCTGCCCGGCCCATTCAGGTAAACGGGCCTGTTTCTTTTGTGTGAAAGTGAACCCATCTGTTTCTGTTTGGTTGATGACTGGTCCTGTGTTCCCCTAGTGTACGCGTGCTGTTAAGCTCTCTGCACTTGGTTTGACCATGGCCCCCTCTGAGGTTCCGTGATGAGCCAGGTTTAAAGCAGATGCGCGTTGAAAACAAGCGATACTGTGCCTCAACAGTGAGTCAGTCACTGCTTCTGTCCACACTGTACAACTTTTGCTCCAGAGGATTCTGGCTTCATAAATTAAGCCCACTTGGCCTTTGATTATATCAATTAATCTGTTGCTTTATGAAGGACACTCTGGGCAAGGCTAATTGTGCCTTTAAACCAGTAACATCCAAGTATTTCCATATCATTAGTCACTGCTACAGTTGGTGAAGAGCTTTCCTGCTTGCGTGCTTTTTCTAAACATCCTTCTTTGACTGTCTTGTTTATCTGCCTGTCTATTATTTTACTGTATGTGTCTTTCTACACCGCAGGTTCTCTCCCAAAGACATTTCACCCATGGCCGAGGCTTTGGAGAGTTGCTGTTTTAAATATTCTCTCATTGATGAACTACTTTGATACCCTTGTTAGAGTGAGCCGATTCTTACATCAGGGGAATTAAGGCCACTTTTGTTCACTGAAGCTCCTCGGTGCCATGCAGAGCTGTGATAGAGCCTTCTCTCAGAGCAATTGAGGAACTGGGGCAGCGAGGGTGGGAGGGAGCATCTCTCTGATCTTCTGCCTCTCTCAGAACCATCTGTCTGGTGCTGGCCCAACATTCTGTGCCGCTTAGTATTAGCACTTACAAATATATACATTTCTCACGTCTAGCTTTTCCGAGGAGAAGTCGAACCCCTCGCTGAGCTGCACCCGCCAGGCGAGGGGAAGTGAGAGCAGATTGGAGCCGGGCATCGCGGTGGGAGCGACGCCTGCCGTCGCGTCGTGGACGGGAGGGAGGGAGGGGTTGCACATGATTGGACGGATAATGGAATCAGGGCTGCGCGCTGGCTGTGTGATCAGGGTTTGTAATATATCCCAGAGTGGCTAATGGAATATGTTTGTTTCAAGCAGCTTGATATCGCAGCAAGCAACATTAACTCTGAATACTGCCTGCTGCATGTGCACATCTATCATTCTTATTCTGGTGCTGATGGACTGTTCCCCTTAAGCGCTGGCAACAGGTTTTCCTTGGCAGCGTTGGCAAGTCACGAACATGTGCGTCGAGACGAGAACTCCGGTGCCTTTTGATAGAACACGAATAAGTCTGCGTTTAGTTCTTATTTATGCTGTGTTTGCCAAATCATTTCTGCTGCAAAAGATGTTGTTGCTCTGTTAGTCACAGATAGAGCTTTAAGAAGTTCGAGGGCACAAGCAAAGTGATATTCACAAATGCTAATAAGCTACGTTGAGTGTAGCTGTTCCTGTCAGTTGTCAGCGCTAGGTAAGCTTCTGAGTCGTACAGCAGGACGGTTTGGTGTTAAGTCTGTCTCTTTTTTTTCTCCTCTGGAGATATCTTGGGGTGAGCAGCTTTTATCCAAGGCTTCCATTTCTCTTTAGAAGCTGGTGACTGACTCTCCCGCCCCTCCTCCTCGCTTCCTCGCTGCTGTGAAATGGAATTGCTTTCTCGTTCGTTAAAGATTTTCTTGTCGCTGCCTCGTAGTACTCCAGGAGTGAGATCACTTGAAATGGGTGAAAGTTCTCAAAAACCACTGGTGAATTAGGGTGTGTGGGTGGATGGGGAAGCCTACATAAATAAAGGAAATTGCTTTATTTTTTTTTCCTTTTTTCTGAATTACGTCTGTTTGGGGGGACATTTTTTTTGACAACACACAAATTAATTCCGGCAAGTTGTCGCTTTACATTAAAGCATGGAGTGGCATGCTGGTGTAAGGGAAAGCAATCCCTCTTCTGGTTGCCATGGCAGCAGGTGCGTTGTGTGTCTGGGTAGCAGCCATGTTGGTTCTGCCAAAACCACTGCCCACCTATGAGCTGTAGGCTCCTCTGGAGGTGAATGGCTTCACTCTCAGGCCATCCAGTCTGAGGACGTGCTGGATCGCGCTCCCCTGTCTGTCTTGCTCCAATCCTTTCATGCGACGTCGACGTCCCGCTTTAATCAAACCGCGGAGGATGATCCGCGTGCGCTCAGAATAATCCGGGTCTCCTTAAATTGTGTTCCTCTAAACAGTTGTTTGCGGCGAATGAGCCTTTCTAAACTTTCTCGCGCGACTCCCCTCGACCGTCTCCGCTCGAACTCTCATCACCGGTTCCATCTGCCCCAAAATGACACAACTGCTCCATCCCTCGCTCTCGCGCCCGGCACCCACGGCGCCGGCGCGGCGGAGCAGCGCTCGGGGGACGCGCAGCGCCAATCTTAATCACACTGGGTGAGCACACCTGTGAAAGCAGATGTCCACCGGGGGCTGGCAGGCTGTTCCTCTTTAGGGTGGAGCATCTGCGCATGGCTTTCCACCTCGCCGCCTCCTCCTCCTCCTCATCCTCACCCCCTCCCCTTCCTCTTCCTCTGCGCTCGGCGCTGCTCAGGTCCCCGGCAGCCAGACAGGAAGAGCCCACAGCGGCACGAGGCAGGGGGCAGGAAGCGCCGGGCCCTGGGCTTCACCCCCCGCGCTGTTTATGTAAATTTTCTCACACGGACCATAATGGGAAGGGGTCCGCAGACACGGAACCCCTCTCTTCCTTACAGCGGAGCAGACAGCTTGATGTATTATAAAATATCAAATCAATTCCTAAGGAGTTCAGCGCCGCAATGATCCTGAATCAATTTTTTGCCATTTCTGTGAAACGACTTGAGAAACAATCGGCGCTGACCTTTTAAAACGGACTTCTCATATTACGAATAGATCTCAGTAATAACAATGGGCTTACATTGATATTTGCTATATAGGAAGGCATTAGAATTGGCATATTAATGCCGCCATACGATTAAGTGCTTTATGATGGCATTAGTGAACACAGTGCTGTGTTTTCTATAATTACATCCTTATCTGATAGAAGACATCTTTTAAAACCAGTGCCACATGCTTTAGCCTAGAGGCTCCTGGAATAATGTGCGTCATTAAGGCGGCTCTCCAGATAACCACTGATGTTAATGAGTTAACCAGACAGAATGATCTGTACTAGTGAATTTTAAAAAGGCAATAAACGCATCACTGGCCCTACTAGAATAGGATTATGTTTTTTCTGTCCAGCTGTGCTTTGCCATTTGCCACCTGAAACCTCATCCATTACTTCCTGGCTGCTTGTTTGCATAAAGGTGCTTCTCTCGAGTGCCCCACCCAGACACACACACACACACACACACACACACACACACACACACACACACACACACACACACACACACACACACACACACACACACACAGGTGGTCAAACCGTGGCCGAGGCGCCACTATTCCTTCACACCCGTGAGCTAATGTTTCATATCCATTCGTATTTCCTCACTTCTCCCCATTCTGTGCTCACCAGCCACAGAGGTAGTTTTCTGTGTCTGGGTTTTGGAGATTTGTACGTCTGAGATTTCCGCTGCTACATCAACCACCCTGAAACGAGGAAAATTTGTTTGTGGTGCTCACAGCGGTGAAAAATTACATTTTAAACTTCAACAGCGGTGTGTCTTTTCGGGAGTAGTGTCCATCAGTCTGGATAATTCACAGACCTCACTGTGAACAGCTTAGTTTGAACTTCTTTCAAGCAAAGATGAAAGGTGACGGTCACATTCCTGCCGCTTCTCATTGTCTATCATCGTACAAGCGCCTGTAATTTGCCAGTGGCTAAAACACTGTCTGGAACAACAGCTTTTGTCATGAGATGAGGGTTGTAAAATTAATCCTGTCCAAATGCGGCCTCTGAAACCTTCGGAGAGTGGAGATGAACCCAGCAGCATAGCTTGACGTCACTGAACTCAAAATGTATGCCACTTAATTGTTTGCATGAGCTTAATGTGTCGGTGCACACATCTGGGCCGAGGGGCTCGCTGCCCTGACAGGACCCACGCCCCACGTGCCCGTTTCATCCCGCATCAACTGCTCCTGGCTCTCGTCTGTCCAGCATTGATCCGGGCTCTTATCTCCACTCTGATCCCTGTGTTATTTCAGGAGCATAGGGACTGCTTAATGATCTATTGACCTGACGTATCGATCTATACAGTCAACCACAATGGAGCATGTACTAAAGAGGAGCCTGCAGGGCATGCACTCCTCTCTGGCGCACTCCCACTCACGTCGTGCTCTCCCGCCGTCTCCGTGCTCTCTGGTTCCCGCGTAACCCCGCAGAGATTAGGTCTTAATGTGCTATTAGCATCTGGCTGTAAAGTGCTCTATGTATTTTTGCCGTCTGAAAGCGCGGTTCTCACAATGACTGCTGATGACTTGGCTCGGCTCAATCATCCTGCCGCGCTTTCATTTAACTTAATGTCTCCGTGCTCGCGAGTTGCTGACAATGATTTGTTTAGCTACTCATGTCTGGTTTGTTTGATGCAAGATTGCCTCGTGTCATCTGTGACTTTTGTGCCCCCTGCAACAGGCTTCCTTGATTGAATCACAAACAAGAACCCAGATTGATTTGAACTTGAAAAGGAGCTGTGAGTTGCGGGCTGTTTTCCAGCTCTTGCCTACTGTATATTTGACACCAGCTTCCAGCTTTGACAACAGTAATTATAAGGAAATGCAGATCACTTCCTGACAGGTTGAAGGCAGCTGTTCTATAAACAGCTTGCTGGTTATACAGGTATACATGTAGTCTAACAAATGTGAAGAAACCACTTAAACACCACAGACACATCTGATTGGATCTTGGTCTTGTTTGCACTGTGGTAGCTCGGCTGTTGTTGTGACACGTTGAGCTTGTCATGGGTGAGATCCTCTGGGATTTGCAATAAATGACTCCACTGCGTTTAATGCGTTTGTGGGCTTTTGCCGGGCCTTTGATTGGTTTTTCTTGCACAAGCAGCACAGCTTAAAGACGGCGCGTGCGGTTGGTCAGTGTGCCTGCTGTCTGCGACCGGTTCTGGCCACATTTCCATTAAATTTGGTTTGGATTGTCACAGTCCCAGGAGGATGATTCATAATCATTTTTGCTAAGCGTTCAGCGTATGCCACCATCTGGTAAAATCTCTCTTACCCAACACTTGAACTAATGACTGATACAGTGTTTAAATGTTCTAGAATTGCACATAATAGTTGTTGTTTTGTTAATTCCTTGGTAGCTTCATATTTATAATTCCAGTTTTAACCTGTCTCGTTTTCGAGAGGCAGTCGAGCAGAGCTGCAGTCTGACCCACTAATCACCGAGCCGCTCCACTCCAGCAGGTGGGGTTACGGCCCCACTGTGACCTCCGACCCTGATTTAACCCTGTTCATTTCACTGGCAAAATTGTGGTCACAACTTAAGACCTCTAACCTATTGACCTTCACCAGCCAACAGAAGAAAGCGCTTGAACAGCGCCGTCATGTTTCAGATCTTATCACTTGGTCGTCTTTGTTGGGCCGCCTCGGTTGCCCGGTTCAGACATAACACTGCGTTGCCCTTTCAAGGACACTCTAATTGGGCTGCGTGGGATGCTTATTGTTCTGTTAATTTGTGTGCATGAATTACTGATGTGGACCACTGTTAATGTGTGTGCTAATTTGTGAGCACAAACTATCAAAACTCTCCCTTCCCGCAGTTCTAAAATAATCTCCCAGGAAAAGATACCTGTTGAATACCAGCTCTTTAAAGCGAGGCCATTTACTCTCTCCGATGGGGGAAAAAAATCTATTAAAGTGCACTATCAAATGCGTTAAAGACTAAGTTATCTGGCTTGAGAGAAAAGGAAGAAAATAGTGGAGAAACTGGTCTTTTTTTTTTTTCGTCCATTGCTTCTCTACTTAATGTGTAATTAACATTAGTTTGATATCTATCAGACCCTTCATGTGTCCATGTTAATTATTAAAACTTCAAGACGTCTGCCTTCCTGAGCAGTAATATTTGACACAGAGCCCACGATCCACTCCATATTTTATCAGCTTCACTTGCATCGTGTCCTGACATGCAGTCATAGCCGATGCAGGTCACGAGCGGTGGCATGACCGACCGCATAGATTCCGGGATGTGATTACGCACGGTGACACGCTGTATATGGTGTTATGAAATTAATGTGGCTGTGATCGATATCGGATGACTTTCAAGCAGCTCAATTTTACACTTGCTGCAGGGAACAGATGGTACTCGCCGATAATGTTGCTAGAGGTGGATCCATGGCAGAGAAGATACAGAGAGGGGAGTCTGGATCCTCATGGGCGCAGGAGAAAACAAAAAATAGGTTAAGGCGCGGTGTAACACTTATTCACATAAGCCGTGTGCATGAATAATTCCCCAATAAGATTTATATAATGAATAGTTAATTGCACATCAGCTCTGACTGTATGCACAACACATGACCCCTCCAAGCATCAGATTCATTTACACACAAACAGCAGCGACACAACCTTGAAGCGTCTCTGTTCCCATGTGCTGTTATCATTAACAACAATGCTTTACGTAGCTGCGGGCACAGATTGGTGTTTGAAGGGAAAACATTCCAGTGGCACTCAAATATTCAAATACACCCACTGTCCCATTAGTGTCTCGGCAGTGAGTAGCAGCATGCCTTTCTGCTTTCTAATACCGAGAGACGGGACATCCGTTGAAGAATGTCCAAGTGCGGAAGCCTGTCTGCTCTGTAATTGATAGACCTCGGCACCGCATTGATAGGACTTGGTATCTGTGGGAAAATAGGCTTCTATCTACACCTTGTAAATCTCTCAGTCATGTCAGGTTGAATCTCCTCAAACTACATACCCTGGGGGAATGGGAGAATGAGACAAGCGCCGCCGTATTGAAAAGCATGTTATTGGAGCCCATTCTGGCTCTGGGATTCCTTTTGGACCCCTGTGATTACAGTTCCTCTGTGTGTGTGTGTGTGTGTGTGTGTGTGTGTGTGTGTGTGTGTGTGTGTGTGTGTGTGTGTGTGTGTGTGTGTGTGTGTGCGTGTGCGTGTCTGTGTGTCTGTGTGCGTGCATGCGCTCGACCAGCCTTAGTGTGTCTGCAGTTACTCATATGACTCGCTTAAAGCTGGAAGCAGGACTGAGTGACGGATCAGGATCCTTAAGACCAGTCTGGGCACATCTGGTTGTGATTGGCAGGAGAAAAAGCAGTCCTGTGTTCTGGGAACTGGCAGCAATAACCTGACCCAACCCACTATAACCCTGCCCAGTACAGTACGGCGCTAGCCAGCCCTTGGCTAAAAACAACACCACCGGCAGCAGCAGCAGCAGGACGGTTCCCCTTAACCCCTCCCTACTTACCCTGACTCATGGCCAATTCTCATAATCCCACAGCAAAGCCCCTGGCAGCATTTTTTATAAACACTGTTCAGAGCTTTCCCATTCCTTCTATTTCAATATAAGAAAGTCGAAGCTGCCATGAGCCAGGTAGACCCAGAGCTCCATTACTTTCGTCGGCAACTCTTGTGTCTGGGATAATGATGCCCCGGGGGGTGAGTGTGTGCCTGAATGTTTCTTCATCTTGCTACCTTGCTCCAAGTAGGCGGATGGAAAATTGCTATGGGCAGGCGGTATATTGAAAGGCATTACGTGGCGGCTCCTGAAATGGGTTATTTTTTACCATCTGTTTGATTTTTGGAGTTAAAGGTGGGGAGGTCTCGCTGTCGTTTGTGCGTGAAGGATGGCGCACGGGAGATTAAGCACAACAGAGAAGACCACTCCCGCCCCCCTCCCCCCCGTCAACCAAACCTAATCGAGGAGCGCGCCAATTAAAAAGTGATGCCAGCGTTTGCAGCGGCTGCCTCGGGCCATTGTTTCCCCTGCCTGCTCTCATCGCGCTCATTATTTGGGCCAGTGGTTTACCTGTGGCACGTCAATGTGGTGCTGGTTTAGGAGATAGCCCGCCCGGCCTCTCCCTGGTGGCGGCGGCTGAAAACGAGCCCTGTCACCTCAGTGGATCCAGCTCTAATTCAAATGGAGCGTGTGCGTTTAGCCTTGTGAACCTCCGGCCCTCGGCGCGGACATGGAGACAGTTAAACTGCGGCTACAGAGAGAATATCATGGCTTCTGTTGTGCCTTTAGTGCTGCAGGGAGCATTCACTGTCCTTATTAAGCAGGCTGCTCAGTGACTGGGCAACAAGCCTGGTTGTGCGGGTATGTGGCTATGCTCTGTATGTGATAGCGCTTCGTTTGTGTGTGTGTGTGGGGGGGGGGGCGGCCTGAGGCGACCTGCTGCTGATTCCACACATGCCACAGATCCAGTGACCCTCACCAGCATAATGACTGCGGGGTTAATTCCCCGGGAGTGGCCTGGCGCTAAGAGAGAGGAGATGAGACGGCGGGTGAGGCAGCGGGCCGTGGCTGTACAGTGTGCGACAACTCTTATTCCTCCAAGTAACACGGGCTGATCTCCCACTCCTCCGTCCCCTCTGATGGGTTTATCCCGGCTGCCAATAATCCACTGGCGTTTCAAGGAGCACCACTTGCTGTCTCTTTGTTTTTCATTCTCATGGACTTATAAATAATTTTGCCGCAAATGGCTGAAAAGCTGAGCGATCGGGGCTTTTGCTTTTTATTTATTTATTTTTGTGAAATTCCCAAATCGTGGCTTGTTTGAATGAGGTTCTTACTGGCACAGAGCGAGAAGTGGAATTACACAGTGACAATCGTCTCCTCCATCTCGGAGGCGCCGTAAGACGCTGCACAAATGCCCATTTCCCTGACACATTAAGTGATTTGCGGGGCAGCCTTTCAGGAGGATTGTTCACGGAGAGCACATGGAGATCATCCATTTGCGTGACATTTTCTTTCTTGGAACGGAGGGAGAGGTGAAGTGCTGCTACTGTTTTCCCCCAGACACTGTTTGGAAAATTGCTTTCATAAATAAAAATTTCATGTGAAACCTCAGTTGTGCACGAGACGGTCTGTGAATAATAGTCCAAAGTGTCTTCTCACGCCGGGATCTTCCTGTATTTACTTGCCATAATGCTAAATCATTAGTGCTGCATGGCAGTTTGAACCCTCTCCATAAGTATTCAAAGTGCACCACGACGAGATGAGATGGGAAAGTAGAAATTGGAAGCAGTGTGAAAACTCTGAATTGGATTTGGCCGTTTTGATTTTCAGCCACTCTCTCCGAATCCCAACTCCTATCTGCTGTGGCTGCAGTTTGTGTCCTGTGTGTGTTTGTGTTGTAAATCGACGCGAAGGCTGCCAGTTCAACTGTTATCTGCAGGGAGAACGCGCATGTGTGCGCGACGTGCCGCACTTCCCGTTGTTACATAATGATGAGATATTGAGTGTGTGACCCGGTAGCACTTTATCTCGCCCTGCACAGATTGCATTCCATAATCTAATGAGACAGATATTCTTTAATGGAAATCCTGGACAGGGTCATGATTGCCACGATGAAGCTTAAGGTCACTCTTCATATTGTATGCACCCCTTTGTATGTGTGTAATAAGTAGGCTTGTCATTGCAATAGAGAACATACTGTAATCACACATCGCATCGTATTATTTCTGTGCTTATTTAAACGAGCTGACATTGTCGGCGCTGGCTGTTACGCTGCAATGACAAAAACCCTGTCACCAAGGAATTACCAGTAAATCAGTGCATTATGTGGCGAACCGAGGGGCTCAAATCAGCACAAATGAGAGCAATATGCAGAAAATGGTGCACGTGGCTGCTGTAGCGCTGTAAAATTAAGACTCATTTACTAAAATGGGTCACACAAATAAGGTCAGCACATTTTCTGGCCGGGTTTAAGCTGCAGAAACATGGAGTCAGTAATTTAGACGTTGCATGGATTTGCAAAGCGAGTTGTGATAGTGGTGTCCTTATGGAGCAGCTGACCAGACGGCCGGCGGCAGCTTGCTCATTTGGACCGGCCCTTGGCGAGGTTTGACACCATGTGAGCTTGGCTGATTCAGTAAATATTCCTTTTTTTAAATCGCTTTTTTTTTTTTTTTCTACCGTCTGTCAACATCCAACGCCCGTGTGGGAAACCTTCTCTCGGTGCAGCGCTCGTGTTGAATGCAGCGCTCGTGGAAAGGAGCTCTGCCACGTTTGCGCCGTGTTTCTGAAGAGCTTTAATGACAGCAGAATTGAACGTGTCACTTGCCAAGTGGAGAAGAACAAGGCTGCAGACGGGAGGCGAACGGCATCACAAGCAACGTAGATGTCAGCACAAACTGCTGCATCAGTTCAGAGTAAAGACGGATCAGCAGCGAGACAGCGACGCAGCGACAACAATGCCATCAAGCAAAAAAGGAAAAAAAACCTCCCCGCTGACGGTGAATCATCCTAATTGACGATCAACAATATAAACAGTGGGCCTTAATTATGCCTGAGCGAAAATAGATAGACGAACCATGTGAGCGATACAGCTGGAGAGGAACAAGTAGAGTGATTGCAGCGGGAGCATTGCTATGGAGATTTCCCCTGATTTCCTTTGGCGTTGTCTCCGTCGGAGGCTGCCTCTGGTTTCAGCGCGGCTCGGCGCCGTGGGGGGGAAGAAAGTTTTGGTTTGTGTTATCTGGAGTCAGGAGCCACACATTCCTCCACGCTCCTCCGTCTCTGTCGGCCCCCCGTCTGTTTTCCCACTGACTCGCGTGCCTCTGTTCGCTGGAGGGGCTGTGCGCTTCGCGCCGCGGAGGGAACCCAGACGCACAGATGTGCTGCCCGGCCCTTTAGCCGCGAGCAGCCACCCCTGCAGGGCCACCGGCCCTGATGAAGAGCTGTGGAGGCTTCATTTGGCAGCTTCTCATTTGACACGGCTCCATCCTCTCCCACCCCCTCTGTTATCCTGTCTGCTTCTTTGAAACAAGGGAAGCAGCCGGGAGGAGGAATCCATCATTGCTTTGGCCCAAGGCGCTATGTTTAACGTTAGCGCCCAAATGGAAAAACGTGCGCAGCACAACAAGAGCGTGATGATGTAGGACCTTCTCTCCGCTCCGCCGTCCACTGGAGGACCAGGAAGGCTCTCGCCCCACCCTTTGCTCCTGATTATCCATCACCCCGGAGCCTGTTGAAAAATCATTTACTGTACATGAAAGTGATTGACGACACAAAGACGGAGTCTGCGTGCCTGTCTCATCAGTCCACCTCCGCAGACATAATACTCTGCCTCAGAGGACAGACGCACACGCACATACACAGCCGCATTCCTCACGCACTCTCAAATTGTTCCTAGACGTGTGAACCTTGAAGTTCGAAAGAGGCTCCAGGCTTGTTGTAGGTAGAAAACATCACAGCTGTAAATAGTTAAGACCCTTGGAGAACGCTTTCTCTTGTCACTCTGTCTGACTCAAACCGTCACCGAACGCACAGCAGAACTTCGGCCTGTTTGGTCGCGTGCAGCGGAGCGTTCATCATAGGTAAAGAACTGATGCCGACTCTAAGATCACTGGTTTACGTTTTGTATTTTTGAAGCGAAAGCCAAATTGTTGTTATGGATCCAATGCTGTGGAGGCGTTTAGTCCAGGGCCAAAACCTTCAGTCTGCTAAAGTGGGGAAACCTTGGTGTGGCGCATGTCGTCTAATCTAACCTTGGGAGTAGGTTTGCGTTTGGGTTTATAAAATTTCATGCGGATTAAGTGGAAACTTGTGGAGAATCCTTTCTAATCCACCGTTGCTCTTCATCAAAGGGAGCCAGATAGGGCTGACTTGAACTTACTTTGCCTCCTCTGTGTTTCCGTCACAGCTGCACTGTGAAGTCTTTCAAATATTCTGTATCTGATGGCTTGAATATATCATTCTGAGAAAGTGGAGGCTAAGATATGGGAAGAGAAATTGGATGGGGAATATTTTTGTGGTGGGCACTTTCCCTGCGAGTGTAATCGGTTGAGTTGGTAATTTGAAAGAACCCGTGGTCGGTCGTGTGTGTGGGTTGGAAAAGTGCAGGGTCAATTGACTGCACGACTTTCTACAGCTCTTCCCTCTCAGTGATGATGTCTACCAAATTGCCCAGAACTATTGTTTTGCTCTTCTCATTAAGCACAGACACCCAATTTGCTATAATTTGCTAGAATTACCAATTATTCTAGCTAATCTTGCGCTCATTGGTAATTTGTGGTCTCTACAGTCGTAGCTAATATATGGAGAGCTTTGCTCAAAACTTCAAATTCTATTATTGTCCTAGATTAGATTAAGAGTTTAGATTTGGTCTTGGTAACCAAATTATTAAAGGTCACAACTGCGTGTTTCACCAAAGAGACGATACTCTGATGTTCTAATACAGTTATCACTGCTCTACCTTTTTGCAGTAAAACTTTGATAATATCATAATATTTTAAGTGCATTGCTGCTCGTGGTTAAATAAGCTTTGAAATGCGCCACTTTTACTTTTACTGTTGTTTTAATTAAAGCATCTGAGCAGGCGCTCCAACGGAAAGGGAGTCTCCGTCCGGAAGTCCATGTTGGTTTTCATTTCGAGAAGGAGACAGAACAGTAAACAGAGTCCAAGAAAAATAAAACAAACCCGGCCTTTTGAAGACTGATATCTTGCTAGCTGTGCCACCATCTGTCTGAACTGATGAGGCAGGAAAGAACAATTGATGTGCTTTTTTTTGTCACCGGTGTTGGTCTCTGCAGATTGTGTAAGCAGAAGGAGTCGCGTCGCAATCAACATTCTTAAAAAGCTCAGACTTGCTTGACACAAACTTGGAATGCTCCACTCCGCCGCTGCCAACAAGCAACGCAACAACAGTAGTATCTGTTTGGATGAGGGAGGCTCTGCAGCCCACTCATTGTGATATGCTATCTTAGATGTGATATGAGAGACTACATTGAGTCTGTGGAACCTCTCTAGAAAGGCAAGTCGATGCAGCATTTGGTTAGTGGGACTGGAAAGATGGAAAACTTCATAAATGAAAGAAATTTAGATGCTTGATTGTGATTTAAAAAAAGCAGCACCAGAGGGGGTTCTGAAATCATACCTGTGTGTGATGAATCACGTGTTGACTCCTCCAAGGTAACAAACACAGACTTCCTATTGACAGAACTGGTTAGATTGATGTGAGTGTCTGGTTATTTCTTTCTCAATTCTGGTTTCTGTAAATTACAGTGTATAAATCTTTCTTCCAGTCAAACCATCTTTAGTTGCCCTGGCAGTAGACTTAATGCATTTTTGATGATGTAGACCTAATGGCTGATATTTTATCTTAAAACACTACTCCACCTTTACGAGTCACACCAGACGAGAAGTAATGGATATGGATTTTAATTTGCTACTCTCATCCGCTCCTCTTAACATGCATTAAAAGTGCTGAAGTGGAATGGCCTATGCAACCTGTCATTGCCCTTTTCACGACGATGACAGCACGTTTAGGTCCGCTGGACAATTTATTTGCCCTATAAGAGAATTTCCTCTACGCTATCTGCACCGGCAGGTCAGCCTCCACCATATTAAACGGTAGGAGAGTGGATCAGTGTGGAATAAACATGGGGCTTCTTTAAGCATCGTCTGTCTGGAGTGATTAGTTTGAAAAAGGAAATGCGGCTGATGAGTATCCGCTCATCTGTAAAACCCTGCCGACTTGAAACGGTTTACTCCTAGAGCTGTGCTTACCAGAACTGGGCAGATTAATTCCTCTTCCACACTCTTGCGCGCAACCTTCCAATTTCTGACCTCAAATTTGTTTGTGAGGCTTTTGTTCCTCTGAGGACCATTTACTGTTAGCTCCCGGTTTTTGAATAACATGAGGAGGCCGTGCACTAAGCCCTGTGGAGCTCCCCAGAAACATACAGTAGCGCTCTCTATCTCCACTCGCTATCCACAGAGGCCCACTCACAGTGATTACTCTGGCTTTTTGCTCTCTTCCACAAGTCCAGTAAACTTTTCCCCATTTGTTATCCAATGTGAAGTAAAAATCAAGGAAGTAAACTTGTCCGTTGTGCGTTATCTCAGCATTTCTATAACAGTAGCTCTTCCAGACAGCCATGACAAGCTATTGATGGGTCTCTTCTCTTCGATCGCCTCAATTTCCCCCTTATGGCAAAACCCTCTCCCCCTCCACCCCTTTCCCTGCCTTCACACCAATTCCCCTCTTCAGGGAAGAGTTCAAACCCTTTGCAGTGGGGAGTTGTCTGGCTCACTGTCAGCTGTCCTCCTCTTCCCCACGAGACTGCAAAGTTCAGATGTTAGAGTGGCTGATTGAAAATGAAACTAAACCCGAACGGAGTGATGCTGCTCTTCTGTGTGCGCAGGATGTTAACATAAGTGAGTGGCTGTCACGCATTTTGTTAGCATCAACACTTTTCTTTGGGCAGCCCTGCGTGGAGGGATTGCCTGTCGCAGGGAGGAGATAGTTGTCAGGGTCGAGTTCTTGCCCTAAGGATGGAAACTAGAGGAGCTCATGTGCCTGCTTTCTTTATTTTCAAAAGATGTGGGGGAGGGTGAAGGGCTGAAGTGGTGCTGGGGGGGGGGGGTCAGCTTCTGGAGCGGACTCCTGCAGATTTGAGCAGTGAAGTGGAAAAAAGCCCCCTTTTTTATCAAAGCTTCACTTTAGACGCCACTTGGTGACTAGTCATTTTTACGGAGAACCCTGTGGCCTGGGCAGGCGACAGTGGCCACATCAATGTTCAAGGGGCAGCAGAGTTAACGGGCCGGGCGGGGAAAGGGGAGGAAGTGCCGTCCATCACGGCTTGAAGGGGAGTCTTGGTAATAGGTGAGACTACTGACAGAAGCAGGAATCGTCCCTATAATCACCTAATGCAAAAGCAAAACCGAGCAATAACAGTCTGTAAACCAGCACATTAGTGTAACAAGTATTAACAAATAGTAAGAACCACTGAGAGTTGGCAAAGGTTCTGTGGTTAACCGATCATGAGTGGGGTCATTATAAGCAAAGTTATCTTCCCCTTCAGGACTGAGAGCATGAAAATAAAAAAGTATTAGACAGAAAAACTAGTTAACTAGTAGTTTAAAGTGACAAAGCGTGTTTTGGGAAAAATAGTCAACAGGTTAGAATGAGGCTTTGTCAATCACAGCTTGTACCAAATTTACACAATACAGATGAAGCTGAGTGAGTTTATAGTGTTAAACTATTAATAATTAAAAGCTTTTATATAAAGCTTTTTGTTTCCCTCCTTGCTTGTTGTCTTTCGGTCATAATTATTTATCGATATTAGAAAACAATTTAAAACCTTGTTTTGCAGGGCCTTGAAAGAGGTTATGCTCAAAATAAACTCATTTATATAACGCTTTGTGCGACTCTGACCCGGTCTGAAGGCAAACGTGTTTCTAGCTGTTCCAAGCAGCCACACTCGAGTGCAGCGTTTAAAGGGCTGCCATTATAAAGAGGGGTAAGGTGAAACAATCATTCAAATGGTGCGTTCTTTGGAGCACTCCTTCCTCCCAGGCATTCATACTGCTGCAATCATTTGTACATATGAAAAGGCAATCATCAGGCGTGGCACGCACATCCATAAAGTTATTTCAGGTGCTCGCTTAACAATGGGCCGCACGCTCAAAAGAAAAGTAACCCCACACAGCACAAACCACACTGTCTTGTTCCCACTTGTTCCTTCCTGCATGAAGCCGACAGTGTTTCCACCACAAATGATCTTCCTCGGGTGAAGGTGGGGGTGTCATCAACCTTTAAGTGTGATGACAGGTCACATGTCATTTGCTAATTGGACTATATGTGAAAACAACCCATATAAATGTCAGCTCCACATTAGCGGCGCGTAACGAGATGCAGAGACGGAAAGGGAAAAATATTAACGACGCGTGGGACCATAAGTCGGATCGCTCTCAACAAAATAAAGTGCGAAACAACAAAAGTGTTCAATTATATATAAGGCCAGGATTTGGCAGAGGGAAGACGACAGCAGGCAACAGACGACCACATGTGAAGAGGTGCAGCGTGAGTGTGCAGGACCTCCCACCTGTCCGGTGGAGGACGTTCTGTCGTGCACTCATCGTCTTAGTCTAAGATTATGAAGCCGTGGGAGGAGGGGCTTTCAGAGAGACATCCAGAAAGCACTTTGCTTGAAACATACGGAAGCCTTTAATCTTCTTCAGCCTCTATTCCCAGTTTACTCTCATTGTGTCTTATCTCTGCCTCTTAATTTTTACATATTTCCGTATCGCCGCCCGTTCCTGTCCTGCCTTCATCCTCTGCTTGCTTTGATGCTCCTCCCCGTTTTTATCTCCCTTCCCTGCCTCGTTCCCTCGGGCCTGTCTGTCTGAACTCTGTCCATTTCCACTGCTGACCTCATAAAGACGAAAGTAAGAGGATTCCACACTCTACGGTGTCAAACAGAATCACACTGCAGCCCAATATAGGATAAAGAGCTTAGATATTAAACATATTACAGCTTTAAAAAACTGGACGTGACGTCCGTCCTGTGGTTGGAAGCGTCTTTATGCTTATTCTGCAGCGTGTCAGTGCGACTCTCATCTAGAAAACATAAACGCTCATGTGTCTGTTTCTGTGCAGTGTGTCAGATCATTTATTTATTCATGAGGAGGCGCAGCATTACAGATGGAATTTAAAACAAAAAACAAACCATCATATGGATAGATGTGTGTCCTCCAGATTTGTGTGACACGGTCTTTTCTGCCAAGAAGCTGATGGGATGTTTTTTTCCTCATTTCTTTTCTTTTTTTAGTTCCGTTTTGTTTTGGTTTCCGATACAGCAATTTAATGAAAAACTCAAAGACCAGGCCGGTAATCCCTGACAACAGCCACGCAATCCCTGATTTGTGATGTTGAGCATGCCGCATTGTAAACAAATCCAGACAGCATACCAGGGAAGCAAACACAGAAAGGATCTATTAAGCTGCCCAAGGTCATTGCCCTTGAGAACACGATGCTTTTTTGCTCTCTCGTATAGAAAGAGCTTCTCCATTTCGCTTCTGAAGTAGAGTCTATTGATAATTATGCAGAACTTGAACCAAACTATTCATTTGTGAAGAGCGTGGAGATAATGGCGGCACCAGGGGATTGGACGGGGCTAAAAACAATTCGTCTGTGCTACCGTGACCCTCCTTTGAACCGTGTCTTTGGAGAAAACGCTTCTTCGCCCAAAGTGTCCAGCACAGATTACTTCGGGCGGCCGCGGTGTCATCTCGGGTTTGGTTTGATTTGTTTGGTTATTGTTCACGGCAGCCGGGGAAACGTGAGCTGAGCCCTTTCTGCCCGTATGTTGGGGTCTGAGAGTGCACGTGTCCCGTCAGAGAAGCCCAGCGTGTCTGTTAGCGGTGGGAATCTGACTCACTGGCAATCTGATACTCCTGAAGGTTTGGCTGCGGTTACTCTGATTCAGTCGTGCATCACTCTCTCTACCGGTCAGCCTTTACTCATCTCCCAGCATCGGACCTATCCTCTTGGTGCTTTAATCTTACCACTCTTCCTTTGGCGTTCGGCATTTGTAATCAATGTTATTTATGGTGATTGAAATTAACCAGGCCTAATCGACACAGTCCACCCACCCAGAGAGAAGCTCTGAATGTGCCTGTCTCCATTAAGTGCCTCCTAATGAAAATTCAGTGTTGATGAGTGGAGCGACTCATTGACTATACCACAGCCAAATGATGATGAGATTTTTTTTTAAAGCAGACTGGTATTGATTTGATCCTTGTGGTTGCATAGCAAAATTTCTACTGGTGTACGAACGTATGTTATTGATTGGGGAATCAGAAAACATGTTGAGTTGTTGTGTAGCAGCTGTTTTTATACTCTCAACAAAGATAATCTCTTCTTCTTTTTTTAATCTCACATTCTGCTTTCTTAGAAATGTTTTCCCCCCGATTCTTCTAAGAGTAAGAATCCACAAGAGACCGGTGAGAGAAGATTGTCACTCATGAGAAAGCTGGTAGGTAGGATTTTAGGATTTCGCTGCCAGTTGGAAGCTTAGGCCAGATGAGTTTCCGAGGAAGATACGGCTACGCGTCGACACCAACACACACGTAAATAAGTGTGTGTCCACAACACTTGAGCTGCAGGCTGACAGTGATTTTAAACCTTAGGAATATCTCCCACGTGAGGCTCCACGCCGCTATGAAGAACTGCACGCCAAGTGATCTAACCTCCTGATCCTTGGTCTGCCATTGCCATGGTAACAATCAGTAGTTACACCCCCCACTCGCCCCTCCGCACTCCTCATCCGTCCCTCCACTCCCACCACTCAGATGTGACTTGTCAGGCACTATTCAGGATGTGGATTGCCAGGCCAACAGCCCAGCGTGTCTCCTGCAGGGGGAGAATAGAACCAATCAAGGAAATGGTCCAGCACCACCGGATGCCACTTATTATTAGCATTACCTCCTTTGCACTCCTACATGTGAAGCTATACAGCTGCTTATTTATTGGCGCCTCTTGATCAAAAACATACTTCACCCTGCTTTGATAAACAAGGCAGAAGAATTGGGTTGGGCCCTTTCTGTCTGTGTCTGCCCTGCAATAATACCTAGATAAAGACGCTGCAGGATTCGATTTAGCCACAGCTAAATCTCCGGTGCACTTCAGTTTCTTTCCACCGATGCATGGCAGCGAATGTCCAGAATACCTGCAAGGCTGTCACCTGCGGAGATCAAGCTCCACATGCGCTGAAATGCCGCTGCCCCACTCAGGAGACCATTATGTGCTCTCTCGATGCTCTAAATTTGCATAGGGGGGGAAAGTTTCATACAAGAACCCGCGATAGATGTGGAAGTGTCCTGCTGAGAGGTAGAGCTGTTTTTTGAGGGACGAAGACTTTGATGTAGTTGTATTTCCAAAGTGGAGGATCTGCTGCTTCTGTTTTGTCCATGTTGTTTGTCATGTCATTAGGGAAATGATTCGTAGATGTTCTTGAATAATTTCACCCCTCAAGCTCTCATGTCAGATGTTTTTTTGATAAGCTATATCTCATTCCTCCCTCGGGTTGTTTAACAATGAGTTACCATAGGACAAGAGCAGCCACAAGACTCCTTTATTAGAATATCATACATTCTTTACAGGAAAGGCAGCATTCGTGTTGTTTCAGTCTGTTCTTCATGAGAACCAGCTGGTGGCTCTTTGGTGTCAATCCACAAATGGCTGCGCAAATGCCACAACAGTGAGTCACGTTGTTTAGTCTTTATCGCCGCACAAATAAATGTTTCCACTTTAGCAGTTATCATCGGTGCGCGACACAAAGAGATTGAGACGCTGCCAAAGCAGCCGCTCGCTCGGGTACGCACGCATGAGAACGGTTTTAATTAGTTTAAAGATGGCACGGACAGTCGTGACATCAGCTACTTGGGAAGTTAAGCCCTGTCTTTATTTCCCTCCTCTATTTGATGAATACTGAGCAGGAACAAAGAGCCGCACGCTTCCTCCGTCTGACTGTACCATCCTTTTGATTTGGGTCTAATTGGGTGCACGTTAGCCTCTGGTACAACAGATAGAACTAATTAGGCTCTTGTGCGTGTAATTAAAACAATGTACCATGGCCAAGCTTCCAGCAGGGTGTGTGTTTAACAATAGCAATTAAGAGTTTTATCACCTGGAAAAATCTTTTATCTGTTTTTTTCATCTGAACATCAAGATGGTTTTTGTGTTTGCGAAGACAAAGGTAAAGTGAATCCTGCCGCCGTCGTCTACCTCTGAAAGGGCCTCTGTGGTGACGGTGGAGAATTAGGTTTGATCCTGGGAGGCTGGCACTTATCAGGAGTGTTGTGATATGGGGGGCTCAGTAACCTCCTCGGAGACTCCTCTTCATTTTCCCTCACCCTCTTTATATTCTCTACTCCTCCCTTCTTCCCTCCCTCGCCATTAAGCCCTGTATTAAAGATTCATATGCACCTACGGTGGATTCACAACACACTTTGCCCCTCCTGCCGCTCTCTCCTTCTCCTTGTTCATTCTGCCCTCTACCTTCTCCCCTCACCCGTTACCTACTCCCCCTCATATCAGTGAATTCCCACTAATAAGGATACTTAGAGTAAATCCTCCCAACTCCCCTTTCCACAGCGGATTAGCGTTCTCACCCTTGGCGAAGAGAACAATTGCTTGAGAGGGGCAAAACAAAAGACTTCCTTGTTGGTGATGTGCTGTTTTGGATCCTGGAGCTTGTTTGCCGTCTTTCTTACTCTCTCTTTCTTCCCTCTGGCTACGACAGGCTGTTACCCGTCTCTCCCTCGTCCCTCGCTGTCTCCCTTATGTCTTCGGCTGCTCTTTTCTCTCATCTTACATGTTTTATCTTCGCCCTCAGCTCCCATTTCTCATTACCAGTTTGGCCATTCATGCGCATATGCTCATCTGACCACTTATGGATGTGTTTTCCATTAATAAATCCCTATGTGTGGCTGAAGCGAATGTCGTCCTTCAGACCAACTGCCGCTAACAACTGCTTGCAGCCATTTCCGCTGGAGTAAATACAAGTTTTCAGTATACAAATGTCTTTTCACCTCACTAAAACCAATAGGAGACACAACAAGTTCATATACATGATGAATGGCTGATACAGGCATTTATCCCTCCGTCTTAACTCACTCTATCACACATAGAAATGAGGCAGCTCACACTGGCCCCACCGGAGTCTTCTAGCAATTAGGCAAGTGCCAGAAAAACACATTAATCTAGCTATTATATCTAGCCTTGTTAATTTATAGTTTGGTTGGAGAAGCTCACTCATTAATTGGCTGTGTTGGATGACACACAGTGAAATTACATTTGCATAGATCATTTTTAAATTGCCACCCAACATCCAGCTGGGAGCAATGCTGAGAATAAACCCCTTTGGTTCTAAGTGTTTGCTTGTTTGGTGACGAGGGGGAGCAGACGTGGGGGGAAAGGTGTCTGAGAGAAGTCGACGGGAGCCGCGGGGCGTTTAAGCTGCACTTTGCGGTAGCCATCTCGCCCACGAGTCCATACAAGCAGAGAAATTGGCTGTACTCAGCAGACCAGGACGGAGATAGCGAGTGGCGGGGGGCAGAGGGGGTGGCAGGACGGGCACCCGAGCGGGAGGGGGCAGTCTATTCCAAAAGGACTCTCGAGTTTCATTCCAAAAAATTGAATCGTCAATTTCCATTCAGCCGACTACTCTGCAGGATTGGAAATGAATGAGTGTCAGGGCACTGGTTGTCCTGGAAATAGAGGTGAGCCCTGGAGTGAAATTCAAGGTGTGAGCGCGTGGGTGTGCTGGGAGGGAGGAGTGGGTAAGTGGTAGAGGAGAAAGAAAGGTGGACTAGAATCAGGAGTGAAATTGAACACAGGGCCTGACCTTGGCGTACTCCGCTTTGCGATGGCCCGGCTGATAATTCCTCTGGCTCGAGCCGCGCAGACTGGCAGCTTTGGTGTGACCCAATCCGGGGGAAGGGACGTCTGTAATTATCAGCAGAAGGCTCAGGAGATAAAGAGTCTGAATTGTGGGCTTCGCTGGCAGACATCAGCGCTATCTCGCGCTCCAACTCCGCGCTTGTCACCAGTCGCGGCAGCGTCATGGCGGCGCCCGCGTCTTTTTACAGGGGCCTGCTGCGTGCGCCAGTGTTAGACCCCCCCCCCCCTCCCCGCGCCAACATTAATCCACACTTTGATGTTTGGGCGCCTCCACACCAGCACATCTGAAGTCGGGATGTGACAGAATGTCACCGCACTCACCTGACATGAAAGACACGGTCGCACCTTTAGAGCCGAGGCGCAGATGCTATCGCCGCGACCGCGGCCCCGTAACGCAACCTCACCGCGCTTATCAGGCCATCTGCAACTTGATTAAAGCACCTTATTTCTGGCGGAGGGGGGGGGCTCGCTCCTCCCTGACCTTTGTGCCACCGCGTTTGATTAGAAACGGTGATCAGCGGGGGACAGAGCAATTAATCAGAAACGTAATAAATAGGAAAATGTAATCGTCGCCATCCATCAGGTGCAAAGTGCATGTGTGGATATGCATCGCATCATCGTCTCAGGTGTGAGTCAGGGAAAATAACATGAAATTGAAGATAACGCGTAAGAGCAGAGTAAATGAAATTAGTTGCTGAACTCTGGGAATATCATCCCTCAGCCTCCTCTGGTGCTGGCAGCGGTAATGTTCCTGCCTTTAACCATCTCACTAATAGGTAGAGTCCATTTTTCCCGATAGTCCATTTTTTGTGTCACAGAGAGTTCATTTTTTCTAATACGTAGAGTCCATTTTTCCAGGATTACAAGTGGTAGTGGTTGGGGGGGGGGGGGAGTTCTACGTGCCGTTCATGCCAATAAGCATTCAACAATCACTGCAGCTCCAGGTCCTTATAGCAGCTTCCTGGGGAAGCGGGCAATCATGGCTGCATTAGGGCTGTAGTCTGGACGGGGTGTAGGGACTCTTTGTGATATATTGTTCCATTTTCCACCACCACGGCCGCTCTAGACAGGTGTGTGCGTCAGGACTCATGGGGTACACAATGGATTCACAGGGAAATTAATAGCAGGTTTTAGTATGTGGACATTAGACTCCTTTTAGAATGGGTTTGTACAGCGCGTGAGTCACAGTTGTCACACACAAACACCTCCGTCCGCAGACCGAGCCTGTTGGCTGCAGCGGGGCGGCGGTGGAGGAGGGGGGGGAGTGAGTGGCAGCCCCACAGATCATCTCTACGATTTCAAACTTAATTAACCCGGGCGTCGCGCCACGCGTCTGCCAGCCCGTCAGCGCTGAGTGGCGGCGCACTATCTCCCCGGAGATCCGCGCCGATGACGGGGGAAGAAAGACAAGGAAGGAGGCGAGATAGGAACCTGTCCCGCCGCCGCCGTCGCACAACTTAATCCACAGCAGCCCGTCACCGCGTCCGTCTCCTTTCTCTCACGGCGCACGCTCAGACGCCAGGCTGCAGACACACCAACAGGTACCGCTTCATGAGAACTGCACAACACCTTCAAATTGCTCGTTTCCTCTGGTTTTCTGGGGTAGAGGTTCAGGAAGTCAACAAATATTCACCTTGAAATAACTGGAAACGATGATTCTTGAGCACGTCTGCTTAAACACAGCTGTCGTAATTGATCTGAGAGAGTCGGACCTGAAAAGCAGCCGGCCGTTTTGCTTACAGCGTCTGCTCCTACACCGGCTCCTTAAGTGTAATTTAAAAAGCCCATGAATATAATTTGGCTGCTAACTAACTGTGCCCTGAGCTGTTGCACTGCAACAAACCCATAAGCGGCGCCTCGCTACCCCCCCCCACCCACCCCTCAGCCGCTCCCCAGAGGCCTGAGTCAGACCCGCTGCCTTTCTGTCTGTCTGCGCTGGGAGATCACGGAAGTGCAGACTCAACCATCTCCACCGTCAGAGGGGGAGGTCGGCGTGCCCACGGGGCCTGCGCTGAATTCCCACAACCAACGAGGAATTTAAAAATACCTCCGCTTTGCTGTTTCTCATGCAAAGACAGGAAACCTAGACAGGAGATTGATTGGTGACAGTGCTCTCTGTTTCTCTAGCCTTTGCTTTTTAAGTGATTTCCTTCTTTGGGCTTTTCTTGCAGTTTAGTTATAAAATCTCTCTCTCTCCTTCTCTCATGCTTCCTTCTCTCTCTCTCTCTCCTCCCCCCCACCTTCCTCCCCCAGCGCCCTGTCTGTCTGGCCATCTCATTTAAGTCAGTGACATTTGATGTGAAGTGGAGCAGGCCCGAGAGCTTACAGCCACTGACTCATAAAAACACACATGCGCACGGAGGCCTTGATGTGGAGGGAAAGGTCAGGCCTAGTCTCCAAGGGCCTAATCACCCACTCTCATTGAGTGGCTCGCTCGCTCAGTCACACTTGATTGAGTGTGTGTGAGCCCGCGTGTGCGTGTGAGAAATGTGATCGCGGGTGCGAGTCCGCCGGTGCATGTGGGCGAGAGCGGCAGCGATGGAGCTTCGGCGGTGATTGGTGCGTGCGAACGCGTGTTTAGCAGCAAATGCGCGCTCTTGACTTGGGAACATACGATTAGCAGACGACGGCTTTGGGTCAGGTGACACACACACACACACACACACACACACACACACACGGGTCTTCTGCCTGGACATGTGGTGTAATCAGCAGCCCTATCAGGGGAACCGTGGGGCTGTAACAGGCTCATTAACTTCTCCCTTAGACTTTTTAGAGAGGGAATCGACCAAGACGAGTGGGCCGCGATCCTCTCCGCTCCTAATATATTCCATTCATCGTCCCATTCGACGTTACCGGGCGCGTGCGCGACGCTCCTCTTCAAGCCTCTTTCCCTCATCAGCAGACGTTGATTTCCGGCGACGCTCGCCTGGTTCAGAGCAGCGGGGATTAAGTATTAAAGAGCCTCAGCTGCTGTGGGGCTCCTGTAGCTCGGTGTTGGGCCACCGCGGCCTGATAATGGTGTTTGTTTAGCCATTAGTCAGGCCCTGCTTAGCAGCGCGCTCCCCTCTGGCTGCAGCGGCGCCCACACGTGATGGATGAAGATCACGAGGGTCGGCGGATGAAGGGACGAGGGTTTTGATGGCATCGGGAGCGTTTGGTGGGAATGTGTGACTCTAAGTAGAAGTGGCAGAAGCAGTCCCAGCATATTTGGCTGTTCATTAATATCTGTGAGAGATAGAGGAAGTTAGGAGGTGCTCCCGCGTTATGAATTGAGGTTTTGCGTCGAGGCGTACGTACGTTTTATCAGCGTCTGCCCTTCCTGTGATTAGTTTTCATCGTCCAACTAATTAAAAAGTAGCCCAGTCTATTTCCTCCTTCACAGCCAGAGGAAAGTAATACTTCTCCCTGAAAGCTTTTTAATTTTATGATTCATTTTGTGCAGCTCATTTAGCCGCTACCTTTAACGCTGCAAACGCGACCTTTCGTCCATATGCCGAGGAGAGCCGACTAATCTCCGGGCCGTTACCTGAAAGCTGTTAGTCATTCCCGAAAGCTGGAATCGTTCCGGACCTCAGCCGACGCTCACATCCACACATTTTGAGTCATGTTGACAAGTGACAGGCACCTGCCAGTTCGCACAATGGAGCTATTGAGACTTAGTCAGAAGCGTGTGTGTGTGTGTGTGTGTGTGTGTGTGTGTGTGTGTGTGTGTGTGTGTGTGTGTGTGTGTTTGCCTTCCCCCCTTCTGTTCTTGTCTTTTACAGTCTTGATCATCTCTCTTTCTTCCTGCCTTCTTTCACAAGGTTACTTCTGTTGCTTCGTCTGTTCTTGCAAGTCTGGACCGAACCAAAGAGGCGTCTTCTCTCGCAGCTGGTGGAGACGCTCTTTTTCTTTCTTTCCTAGGGCGAGATGGGAAATTTGATATCGCTTTCATCCCGGTGTTGTGCAAACCTGGCGCACAGCAGATTAGTGAATTCTTCTTATAGTTGACTCTTAAATGGATGTAATTATCTAGACATTTGTGAGAGACACCTAATCATATCGTTAAGGTATTTTGGTTGCACTCGACAGAAACATGCATCCACGCTCTAACATGACATCAGTGTTACTCTCATCTTTTCTTTAATATCCAGAGCAACACTCACTGGCCTCGTCTTCCTGTCCACTGCCCGTGTGGATCCCTTTAGGAGGGCAGGCGAGCAATCAGTCAACATAAGATCCGTATTCCCCTTGAAACCAAACGAAAGCTGGGCACTGAGACTAAACCGCATTATAAGATACCTTCATGGCTAATTGGCGTTTATGCTGGTGAAGTGAAATCATTATAACCAATAAGGTGTGTAATGGATTCCTTCCCAGCAGTCAGTCTGGCCGCCTGACTTCTTAATTGTGGCTGCATGTGTGTTGGAACGTGCCGTGCGTAAGTGGAGTGCGCTCTGGGAGCAGGCGAGCGCCTCAGGGCGGAGCCGAGGAGCCGCCCTGCAACTACATCAAGCAGGGATTTAAGGCTCTGCGTGGAAGCAGGCGCTGGAGCTGCCGAGGTGCCCCTGAGCAGGACACTGAATCAACATCACCTGTTCTTGAAAATGAAAGCTGAGCCGCGAAAGTCCCACAAGCCATGAATTAATGCGTCCTAAAGAAGTGAAAGTCCTGAATTGGAAGAGAAGCCTACTGGACAGAAAATGTATTAACATCTTAATGAAACAAAAAATCAAAAATTAATGTAATTATGAATGGACGAGCTTTGTCTTCAGGACTCAGCTGGAAACCTCTATTTTGGGCACTTCTTACTCTGAACAATCAATTTATTTAGCATTTTTGCTGTGGGGGAGCGTTTTTCATATGCAGTTCCACGATTGGATCTCAGCATATCTGAGTGAGTCAACTTGATTAGTGAGCTTGTGTTTGCATGGCAGCCCCTAAAACTGTGTGTGTGTGCGTGCGTGCGTGTGTGTGTGTGTGTGCATCAGCAACCGTCTGGATGTGGCGGCGGTGTCGGAGGAGCCGCTGGCTCCTGAAAGTAGCTTTTCTCCGTCGGGCCAGGCCATTTAATCAGGTTCCCCACATCCGCCAGCTGTGTCCACACAGCAAACAGCCACTCCGTCCCGCTGGAGCGCGGCTCCTTCCAGCTGGGGGCGGGAGAGGCCAGTTAGCATCGGGAGATTAGTCCGAGCTGCCGCCGTCCAGACCCGGAGAGGTCGCGCGCGTGTTTGTTCGAAAGACAAACAGAGATGGAGAGATTATAAGCGACACCGGGGTCGGCTGCCGAAAGGTCCGGCGGGGCGCGCGTCCGCGCCTGTCGCCGCACATTTGGATGCGCGTGCGGCTCAAGTGGCCCGTGTGCGCCTGCGGTGCGGCGCTGGAGTGTCCAGCTGGCGGAGGGGAGATAGCGAGAGCCTCGGAAAATGGTGACGGCGCGGGGAACAGACACGCGAACAGCCGATCGGCCCTAATGAGGAGGAGCGCTGTGGCTAAAAGTGTGTGTGTGTGTGTGTGTGTGTGTGTGTGTGTGTGTGTGTGTGTGTGTGTGTGTGTGTGTGTGTGTGTGTGTGTGTGTGTGTGTGTGTGTGTGTGTGTGTGTGTGTGTGTGTGTGTGTGTGTGCGCTCTTGTCATAGATCACAGACAAACATACGCAAGCAGGCGGAGGAACTAGAACACACTCGTGCAGGAGTGGGACTCACCTCCTTGGGTCACGGGCCAACTCTAAAGGTGTTAGCATATTTAGGCCAGAGCGGCCGGATCCCAGTGAAATGGACCGGGCCCATCGCCCCCCGCCCCCCCACCCCCGGCTGCTGCCCTGCATACAATGGCTGGGCTGGCTGCTTTGGTGAGCGCGGCTCTCCCAGTCAGTCAAATTGAAATAAATGAACTGCCAGCCCTGACGGCAGGGTAATTGTTCATATGGAAATTGGATTGCCGTCGTCACGCGGGCCTCCCATTGCAGCTCGTGAAACAATTTCACTGCGAGGATGCGACAAGTGCGTTCGCGTGTCAGGAGGAGGAAGGAAAAAAAAAAAAATCGCAAGATAGGAGAAAAGAAAGAACGAGTTCTCCACACTCTCCCACTTCATGTTTCATCTTTAACAATGCTGCCTGCTCTGCCTCGCCTTCCCTCGGCGGCGTCAGGGAAATAAAGGACGAGGATCCGCCCCTCATTTCCGGCTCCTTGTGTCGCTCCTAACCCACATTGTCATGTCGCCTTGTATACACTTTATCGGGCCTTTTCAGCGACTTGCACGCTGTGAGGGAGACATGGGGAGATTTGATTCACAGCATTAACCCCTGGTTCACCCCCCCCACCCCCCCGCTGCCCGGTCCACAGGCCTCCAGGGACGCGCAGGTAATTTAATAGCGGCTCACTTTTATCAGTGTGTAACACTGAAAGCAGCTCTGGTGGGAAGTCGCCCCCCACATCAATGTCAGACCCCTGGCATGTGTCAAAGCCAGCTCTCCGATAAAGAAATAGCTGAATATGAGTGATCACAGCGTGTGGTGATATCCTATTATGTTTTTGAGCTAGTGTGTGAGTTTTTTTTCCCGTCCTATCAGTTTTCTTTCCGTGTCTGTTTAATGAGTGAGAGAAGCAGTCGTGCCGGTTCCAAACCTGCCGGGTCAGCAGCAGTGGAAGTGTTTGTGGATGTGATCTATTTAATCACGGCGCACGCGTTTCCCCGTCCCCTCTCTCTCCTTTCTGATCCCTCGCTCGCTCACGCGGGCACGATCGCACGCTTTTTCCTCCCGGTCGGCGTCGGCGTCGCCGCAGCAGCGGTGGCCGCGGGCGCCGAGGTGTCAAAGAAACACAGCGTGGCGGTTTGAAGAGGAGAGCGTCCGTGTGGCCAGAGTGGGATTACCCTGTCAGCACTTCAAGCCGCGCCGGCGCACGCATCTCTAAGCCTGTGTGTGTGTGTGTGTGTGTGTGTGTGTGTGTGTGTGTGTGTGTGTGTGTGTGTGTGTGTGTGTGTGTGTGTGTGTGTGTGTGTGTGTGTGTGTGTGTGTGTGTGTGTCGCCTGTGTGCTCACCTGCCATTTTTTCAATTATCGGTCATTTTCCTCTGCTGAGAGCTGCTTCTCCTGTCCAGGTATGTCCCGACTTGTGGAGGGGGAGTGAGAAGCTGTAGTTGTCAACAAAGGTGCAGACCGACAAAGACACAAACACACCTTCATGTGCTGCTTCCCAGTCCGTGCACACACGAGCTCGACGGTTTCTGTCCTAATGTTTATTTTTATCCAAACAAAGAAAAGCATGTTTTGATTAATTGAACCGTGTCTGTGCTCTTTGTTCATTTTTCTTCTAAGGCGAGTGCATTGACTCCGACTCCTTTAGTTCAGCAGTAGTTCCCTGCTCTCCCTATTAAAGGATGTACTGTAAGAGTAGTGTGACATTCCGTATTTGTGGTATTGTTTTTTTCTCAACTCAAGTCAGACTGAACCAACCCCTCGCCTCCTCTCTGGTATTGAATCAATATTGTATCATGCCAGCTCCTAATTAGCAAGTTGCCTTCGTTTCCAGCAAGCATCAGTTCACCTGCTCAGTTAAAAGCCGGTAGTGACCACAGATCCAAACAGTCGGTCATTCACACGGTGACATTTAGTGAAGCAAGCAAAGCTGAACGTCGGTGCTAAAACATCTCCACAGCTTCCTGTTGTGATTGTCAAATCATTATTGCACGTGCAGTCTTTTAACACGGAAGTAGCGCTGCTGAGCTGTGAGGCTCCAGTATAGAGCTGCGCTGCTAAAAGCCACCGCTCCGGATGCTAACGAGGACAGACCCATCGACTCTATGAAGCAAAATGTGCACAGAAGGATGAGATTTGTAATTTGATCTGTCGGCCGATGGCGATCAATAAGCTTAAATTCAGCTGTGTCATACGCGAGATTGAATTTTCAGACGGTCCCAGCCTCGCATGCAAATGGTGCGTTTCATTATTACTTATCCCAGACCATAGGAGGCTTCATTAGCTCCAAGCTGATGCGGCGCGCAGCCTCTAAATTTAGCAGCTCTTATTTATTCGCCGTCGCCACGTGTTGGATTTACCCACATGCCACATCCTCTTCCAGCAGCGCAGAGACTTGTTGAGACCGGAGAGGTGGGCCGGTCTGGGGAGAAATGGGCCTCATTCCACCTGCGTCACCCCCACCAGACGTCTGCCTCTCTTCAACTCTTTGAAGCCTCTTTAATTCCAGCGTTCAGGATTAAAGGCATGAAAAAAGGATGAAAAGTGATAGAAGCGACATGAGGAGACATCCTAGGAGAGAACAGGCTCCTTTGAAATATGTTAAGAATTTCGTTTGCACTGACCCACAATGCAGCATCTGAGGGAAATTTGCGTGGCACTCTCTTTTTCTGATCGGGGGCTGGCTATAGGATTTGCATGAATAGGAAAAGGACCCTTTGAAGTCATGGAACTGGAGTTTTCTGCAACCTAAATGAGCACCTCTAGACAATTGTCCTTGCCTTGTGCATCACAGTCTGAGGAAGTTGTTTTGTTTCATCAGACGTCAAAGGAACCGAGTCATTTTATGTCACAGCAACCGCTGACATAATCCACCTTTAGTGGAGCATCTGTGTGTGGTCTGCGTCGTGGCCGAGTGAACCCGGACATATAGATATGAGCTTCAGTTACCGGTGCTATTTGCATTGACCGTGTTTGGACAGCGTCCTCGTCGTTGCAAACAGGAGCAGAAGACGAACTCTGCAGCGTCGAGCAAACAGCTGTGTGTGTGTGTGTGTGTGTGTGTGTGTGTGTGTGTGTGTGTGTGTGTGTGTGTGTGTGTGTGTGTGTGTGTGTGTGTGTGTGTGTGTGTGTGTGTGTGTGTGTGTGTGTGTGTGTGTGTGTTCAGAAGAGAGACGATGCACATTACAGGTGATGCAGAGTGGTCAAAACTGTTCCTGTCAACAGACCGATATAAAGCAGACTGTGAAATGCATTAAAATGTAATGAGACGGAGATTTGTCTTATTGCATTTACAGAAACCCGCCTCTGCCAAATATAGAACAAAACCCGGAGCAGATATAGGTAGAATCGGTACAAGCGGCGCCTTCTTTATCGCAGGCTTTACACTCAAACGTTCAGTTCGCTGTCTCTTACATAATGTTGTTTGAGATTTCTCTTTTTGCTTCAGCACAAGACCATCTGCAGTCGAGCGCCGGCGTCTTACGAGCTATTGCCAAAAGGCAGCACTGCCCCAAATATGCCCAGAGAAAGGCTTTGTGAAGCTCACTTTCACACGTGCATTTAATTCTGTGATCAAATTTAAGGGAATTTTTCTGTCTCTCCATCTCTGAGCATTTTGCAATTTGCCCCCACTCTCGTCTCGGTGTGTGCTGCTCGTGTTGTCGGCATCTTGTGCTGTTTTTGTGATGATTCCCTGAAAAGTCTGACATAAAAGTGAGTTATTGTGGATCCTCGCTCAGCTCTGAGACTCCAAATACCTCGGAATTGATGTTTTGTTGCTTGCTAGCCGACATGAGTGTACACGTGTTCTGTTTTTTTTTTTTTTTTTTGTCAGCCCCCCTCGTGCGCGGCCGACACCCCGACAGAACGGCCGCTGCCCCTCCCTGGTAATTAGAGCTGTGAAAACCCAGCACATGCATTTCTGTCCTGAATAAGCACAGACGGGGATTTTATTACCCCATTCCAATTTTAATGGAAATATTTAAGTCTATGAATTGAAAAGGGCAAGCGATGTTAAAATTGGCTGGGCGGGGGGGGCAGTAGATGGAAAGCAAAATAAAATAAAATCGTCAAAGCAAGTAGTGGGCACTTTCATGCAAATGGGAGTTGCCCCTGAAATGAACAGGCCCCCACCTCCAGGCAACGTGTGTAATCAGACCACCCCCCCCCCCCCCTTCAGGGACGGCAGGTTAAGGTTCTAAAACACAGCTGGGCTGAAAGTTTCACCAGGGGTGTTTGACAAGTGGCAGGACGGAATCAGAATCGGGACGCCGTCGAGAGAGCGAGCGAGTGACCCACGGGTGCACGCTGTTCACCGGGACGCGCCGCGGCGCCGTCCGCGTCGTACAGGGACGCCGCGTCATCACGTTTCACGCCACAAAACGCATCACTTCCTGTGCACATCTCGCTCGGAGGAGTCGCTGAAAGAGAGGAGGAAATCAAAATGAAGCTGGAATGGATCCAAGCTTTTTAAATAAGCCTTTATTGTGTTATGGTTTTGAAATCTAGCTCTTGGCCTTAATCTGTATTCACCCCCACACAGAGCACTTCTCTTTTTTTTCCACCAGTGATCATTTCTGATATTAAGTCAATTAAATCCAAAATAACACGGCCTTTATAGAACTGGAGCAGGGAGTTGAGTCACACGCGAGCAGCTGCGCGGTGCACTCCTGGCTCCGCAGGTTTCCAAGTAGTTTTACACAAGGAACGAAGGATGATGCGCTTCATTAACCCCAAACACAAAGAAAAAATCACTTTCTAATTTAGTCCATGCGTTAACACGAGTAGTTTAGGTTTTTACGGGTCCCTGTGAGACGCCTGCCTTCACCCGACTGCCGCGTGGGTGAGTGGGAATAAACGGTGCCGCTCACAGCAGAGTCCGTTGCTCCTGTTTAACCTACACACACACCTTGAACAAACTTATCATATCGAAGTCTGTGTTTTTTTTTCCAGTACAAAGATATTAAAGATCGATTTTCGAGTTTTGCTGTAAGATTTTAAAGCTTCGCACACGTTAAATGACTGAATTTACTCACATGGCTCAAAGGGCCACAGACATTTCAGGCAAATACGGTTTAAATAAATCATGAAAGTAAAAACAAATTAAGATTAAGTGTGACACTTTACAGCAGAGTGTGTTTGTGCGCGAGTCTCTCTTTGCTAAAGTGATGCTGATTGTTAATGCACATTAAATGCCATTAATAATAAAAGGACTCTGTCTTTCTGTTGTCCCCAGAGATGGAAAGCTGGGTCTCCCTCCTCCTCTTCCTCTGCCGTTTGACTGTACGAGCCCAGGAGGCGAGCAGCAGAACCCCAGTCTCAGAGTTCTCCTCCGAGACCCCCATCAACAATGTGCTCCAGGACCCCCAGACTGGTCGCATCTACTTGGGAGCCGTCAACAACATCTTTCAGCTGGGGCCCTCGCTTCGACTGGAGGCTCGGGCCGAGACGGGCCCCAAAGAGGACGCCCGGACCTGTACCCCCCCGGCCTCCGCCTGCCAGGACACCAAGCCCATGCCCAACCTCAACAAGCTCCTGCTGGTGCACCCGACCAACGGCTCGCTCATAGTCTGCGGCAGCCGCTACCGAGGCATCTGCTCCCTCCTCAATCTCACCAATGTGGAGCAGCAGCTGTATTACAGCGACAATAAAGGAGAGAGGACTTACGTGGCCAGCGTAGAGGACAATGTGAACGTGGTGGGCGTCATGTCCACCTACGTCAAAGATGGAGAAACCTTCAGAGTGTTTCTCGTCGGTAAGGGCTACGGAACCCTGGACAGTACCAAACTCATCAGCACGCGGATCCTGCAGGACTTCCGGGACTGGGTCGTGTTCGAGAGCATCATCGAGGCGTCCACGGTGCAGACGATGCCGTTCGCTCCCAGGTACCTGCACGACTTCCGCCACGCCTTCAAGGAGGACGGCTTTGTCTATTTCCTGTTCTCGCGGACCCTCGATGGCTCAGACAACAAGAACCTGACCTTTGTGTCGCGTCTGTGCGAGGACGACGACCATTACTACTCCTACACCGAGCTGCAGTTGAACTGCGGCTCGCGCAACCGATACAACAAGGTCCAGGCTGCGTTCGTGGCCTCCCCGGGGAAGGAGCTGGCGCGGGTCATGACCGAATCGGGCGCGTACGGGAAAGTGGTGTCGTGGAGCAAGGTTCTGTTCACGGTGGCGAGTCCCGACGGCGACGACGGCGACGCCGCTCTCTGCATGTACCCGCTCCACTACATTAATGAGAAGCTGGTGGATATCATCAGCGCCTGCTACAGCGACTCGGGCAAAATCGGCAGCTTTCCCGCGGTGCACATTCCCTACTCGAGCAAAACGGAGGAGTTCTGCACGTCAAACATTGCAGTAAGCGCGTGTTTTGTGTCAGCTGAAGTTTTAAAAAGTCTGTTTGAAATAAATGGGCGTGTTTGAATTCCCTGTGCTGTAATCAATAATGCACATATGTGTCACCGTTTACTTTAATGTCCCAGTGTTTTGAATATCATTTGTACTGTTCTGTTCTAAATCTCTTTATTCTGCCTCCATATTCTCCTTCCTTCTCTGATCCCAATCCCCTTAGCTCATCCAGAGTATTACTAAATACTGGCTAAAAGCAGAGCGTGGGCTCAATCTGTCTCCTAAAAAAAAAGGATTTTCATTTTTACATACATTTTAAGAAAATCCTAAATCAATTTTGAACTCAGGACCTGTGAACGGTTGTTCAACTAAAATGCTGATATATTTTGTGCCATTACAGAAAGACCTGTTGGAAGACTTCAAGTGCGGCGCGGACTTCCTGCCGTCCCCTCTCGCCAGCAAGCCGAGGTTCGCCCTGGTGGCGCCCGCCGTGCTGACCATGCCCAGTCTCCTCAGCGCCGTGGCCGTCACCGTGGAGAACGACCACACCGTCGCCTTCCTGGGCAACAGCCGAGGAGACGTCTTCAAGGTTGGACTCGTCTCCGGGCTGCGGCTCTTCTCTCGAAGCCGCGCGGCGCTAACCTCGTGTTGTCCGACCCAGGTGCACCTGACGGATCAGCCGTACGTGTACAGCACGGTGCCCGGCGACGCGGCGGGCGAGAGGGTCAACAAGAACCTCTTCTTTGACCTGAGCCACAGCAGCCTCTACGTCACCACAGAGAAAAAGGTGCGCTTGTCTCACACGTCTTTAATCACATATCAATGTGTAAAATCTTCGGCACCACACGTCAGATATGAAGATGTTCCTCATTTTGAAGAAACACCAAAGTATGTTATTTGTCAAGGTGTGACCTTTATCATACGCAAAAGAGGAAACCAGATCCAGCCAAGCTTAAAAGTCAGTGCTTTGGCTTCACATGTAAATAGGTCATGTGCGTATTTGTGTGTCTGCGTCTACCAGTTGCCTCCTCATCCTCACTGGGCAGGGCCACTGGGTTCGGGGTCTGGAGCAGATAATCGTGCAATCACACGAGAGCAAAGCTCGGGCTCCTCCCGCGTCACACCTGGTCCTCGCCACGCGCCGCGCTCCGACGCGGTCGTCGGACCGTCATTATGGAAAAGCGACATGGAAAGCGACATCTGAGAGCTTCGGCGAGGGCCGGGCCAGGTGTTGTTTACAATCAGGCGAGCACTTAGCAGGAAGCGTTCAACCGTAGCGAAGAGTGTAAGAATCAAACGTGGTCCTCGCCGCTGGATCCAAAAGCGTTTAGCTTCTAGACAGAGGCAAACAGTTTTACTAATTGCACATGTGGAGCAGAAATCGGAGACCATGTGCTGCGACATGACTTCTTACTTTCACTCTACCCACCTGCAACAAACCAAGCAGCATTTCTGTCTCTACTTAAAAGGCTTCGTGTTTCGTGCGGGGTCTCCCCCAAGGTGCACTGTTTGATCACATGTCACGTCGTAACACTCCAGATCACCAAGGTGCCGGTGCAGACGTGCCTGGAAAAGGACGACTGCCAATCATGCGTGGAACTGAGGGACCCGTACTGCGGCTGGTGCGTCCTGGAGGGCAGGTGAGGATCACGCGAGCTGCAGTCGCAGCGCCTCCCACCAGACTAGCACAAACACCCACGCATGCAATTCCATCTGCAAAACACAGCGGGGTGTTTGTTCCGTGTTTTATTGCAGACACTTTTAGTATCCCTCTGTGTTTATATTCCATCTCCCGTTGTCCGTGCAGCCGTAAGGAATTAAAGCTGTTTGTCAGCCTCACGCAGGGAAGGCAGTATGTGCAATTTACTCTCATCAGCCTATATTTGTCAGGGTCTGGAGCACGCGAGGAGACGCGTGGATCATGTACTGTATTTCACAGGCACCGGGATTGATTTGGGTTTGGAGCTGGTTGAAATGTGGCATTTAACATCCGCTTGTTATCTGTTTTTCAAAGAGGCCATAAAGTTGTCATATTGATTCAGTCATAAAAATAACTGTTAGACGTATTAGTTTGCTTTTCTTCCTTTCACTCATTCCAAGTCTCTTTCTGTTCACGTCGTGGTGGAAAAATATCACATTATCGTTATATCAGATTAAATCTCAAGTCGTCAGATGTTAAATTAACAAATGTCATTTGACTTGATTTGACTCTGATTCCTTTGAAAATCAGCTTAACTTTATCATGGAGACAAAGAAAAGCAGCAAATCCTCACTGGAACAAGGTGACATGTGGCAGCTTTCCCTAAAACTAACAGATGTAGGTGCGTTCATTAATGGTTGTGACTCATCTGCTGTTGCAACAGACGATTAATGACCTTCATAAGAACCGGGATTTTGGAATTCGTCCCACGCACTGATTTAAGTCGAGCTTGTTATTCACCGACATACGTTGAAAGTCTGTTAGAATCTATGGGCTCTTTGTGTCTGAGGCCCCGCGAACGCGTTGAGGGGATGCGGCGCCGGGGCTGATGGGAGTTGTTCATCTTTCGTCTGAAGGTGTACCAGGAGGTCTGAGTGCCGACGGGCAGAGGAGAAGAATGGCTGGCTGTGGAGCCCCAGGCAGCAGTGTGTCAAGATCGTCTCCTTCTATCCGCCGAACCTTTCCTGCAAAAAGACGGTGAAGGTAGAGCGCCGCTTCTCCCCTCACTCATCCCCTTTGTTCTGTCTGCTCTCACTCAGCGCCCCGCTTACGTACGCGTCACACAAACACTCGCAGCCTGAGTAATAAACGGGTTCCATTTTGAATCAGAGACCTGTGCTCTGTGTCGTCCTGCATTGTATTGATCCATCCAGAAAACTCCAAACTGGCTTATTATAACTGACCCGGTTGATTGTACTCAGCTGAAGATGGAGGGCCTCTCCTGTGCGCCTCAAGTAGTTTTTTCTTTCTACCTCTCTGTCCCTCTCTTTCTGACTCACTTCTGTATTTCCAGCAACATTTTCTCTTGAAACAATGCACCCAGCGGTTCTTCTATTCAGCCTGTTCCGCACGCTGCTCTCTCTCCAGGTGAAGATCAACATTCCCTCCCTTCCCACCATCGGAGCCTCCGATCGTCTGACCTGCACCGTGCGGTCCTTCCACAGCGTCGGCAGCATGTCCGAGTCCGGCCAGGTCTCCTGCGATCTGCCCCACCTGTCGCACATACCACAAACACCGGACGACCAAGGTGCGTTACACTGAACAACTCTGTCACACAAATATCTGTTTAAAACTAATGGTGCGGAGATGCCAGAGTAAAAGAAACAAATTTCCCAGCTGGGTTTGTTTTTTGATTTGTTGTTCCTCAATATGAGAAACTAATTCATGAAATATACCGTGAAGCCTTTTTGAAAGTAGTCCATTTGACTAAATGGTTTTCAAGTACATTCATTCATAACAAGAATGAATGTGCTTGAGATTTTCCTGTTTAATAAGAAATGTTTTTCTTCCTATATTATCTTCAAATTCACCATCAGATATTGCCACACTTGTCACCAGCTCGAAGCCTTTGAGATCCATAATAAAACTCTGATTTTAACCCTTGAACCTCTGGGCTCTCAGACTTCGTGGCCGTGGCCATCAGGGTTTTCGCCAACGAGACGGTGGAGCTGGCGTCTCGGGAGTTCAAGTTCTATAACTGCGCCGCTTCAGTGAGGAAATCTGAGAACACACCGTGAGTCAGACTCTTAATCCATCAGTTCTGCTCTGTCACTCACTGAAAACACACAGTGACACTGAACACAGCATCAGCTGACAACCTTGATGTAAATGCATCACCTTGCATGAACAGATGAGAGATCAAGGCTCTGTTTGTAAATTGTGATGCATGGTGGTTTTGAATGCACCTCTTGCATTTTCTCCCCTCTTTTTATTACCAAGCTCAGGAAATTGCCTCAGTTTCCTTTTCATTAATCAAAAAATGAAAGTCGATCTCGCCACCCCCCCCCCCTTTCCCACTTTTTTCTTCATTTCTTTCATGCCGAGGAACGTGTGATGAACGAGCTTTGCTTATGTGAAGTGGTACAGATCCATTTTGCTGTCAGCGGCATGGATTTTTGTGCTGGACGCTCTTTGATGAGTTTGCATGTTTTAGGTTTTTTGTTTGCGTGTGAACGTGTGGGCGCGTTTTCACATCGCCCTGTGCGTGTGCGTCCTCAGATGCATGTCGTGTGTGACCAGTCAGTGGGGCTGTCAGTGGAACACGCTCGACCACACCTGCAGCGACATGGATGACAACGTCGTGGGCACCAACATCATCAAGCATCGCCAGGTTTGTCACATTAACGGTTAAGGTGTCAGTCAAAGGCTATTTCCCCTGATAGAGTTTTCATGGTGGGTGGAAAAGGTGTATGTGACTTCTGGTAAGCTCCATCTAATCGCGGCATGTGATGCAGCATCTAAGGGATAAAAATTCCTCCTTAAAATTAATAAGAAACCTGAAATCCTTGTATCAGCTGCCACCATCTTGCATGACAAATGTTGCAGGGTGGAGGATATCAATTTACAAGTCAGCAGATGTTCCCGCGATACACTTATCTGTCGCCACAGATGAGGGTGTCCGTTAAGTGGCTGCCACATTTAAAATGTAAATGCCAGAAAGTGGGAGTAACGGATTTGTTTTGATGCCTTTTTTAGGGAGCGAAGTGTCCTCAGTTCGAGAACCCGGACCCTGTGCTCATTCCCGTGGGCTACAAGACGCGAATCAGCTTTGAGGGGATCAATTTGGACTTCTACCAGGTAAAATGGCACAGGCGCCGAATTTAAGCCACTTCTGGGAAACCTCCAAGCTTTGTTTTGCCCAGGTTGGCCACAGGTTTTAACCAGACTCCAATTGCAAAGAGCAGGTTCTCACAAATCGGCAAAAATAAATAAAGGCTTTACTTACAAATGAAACGCTGCGATGAACTGAGTGAAGACAAATGTCCTCATATTGTCCTCACATGAGTGTTTAACTCCATATACATCCTTATGAGGGAGCTGCTAAACAGCATTAGACGACATTATAAATTCTTATTATGTGCGGACAGAAAAATCTATAAACTGTAGAAGGATGGAGAGCCCTTCATTTGTTAATCGTCTGATTTATCTCAAGTCCTCATATATAAAATCTATTTACTATTGTTGCTGATGAAAGTCATTTTGCAGAAGATCACTTCATACCAACTCAGTGTGTGGCACTAAGACGTGTCCGTGCCGTTTCACTTGTTTGACCAATATAGTGGAACTCACGCAGGCGTGCGAGGAGGAAGGTAAACGGCTTGAAAATGCCTTTTTCATCGCTCCGTCCAGACGCTTACACTGGAGTGAGGAGCGTGTGGTCTGTAGCACTTCCTGCTCTGCAGCAAGGGGGCGAAGCGGGAGCGTAGCGTCACACCATGTGCCTTGTGTTGCCAGAGTCATTCCTTCACCATCGGCACCGAGCTGATGAGGAACGCGGAGGAAGACGTCAACTTCGAGGAGGGGCTGTTCTACACTTTCAGCGGGTTCAACGTGAGTGCGGCTGCTTCCACTTTCTCCACGCTCGCCTCGAGTTGACACTTGATGCTCCCCTGTCTGGCTAATTGTTCTTTCACCACGCTTGTTCAAATAGCTCCCAGCGTGTTTGCCCTCCACTCGACACTCTGGAGTCGTGGAGCCGTAAACACACTGTGGAAACCTGCTTGGTCTCAGGCCTTCTGAGGTCGATCGAACCCATATGGACACAGCATATGCACAGCTGACTTCATGTTCCAGAGTTTTTCACCAGTTCACCTTTGAACTGGTTGCTTCCAGCCTCTTTGATGTTCTCTAGCTCCCTCTAATGGACACAGGCTCCTCGCTGGAGTTATTTTTGCTCCATCCACATTGTGAATTCTGTTATTGGGAGGCTCAAACAGTGCCTAGCCCCCAGCTATGTTCTTTTTCAACATTGATTTCTTCAGCTGAAAATCTGCCAGGCTGGATATATTTTTTCCTCTGGCATGGGCGAGAGCAGCAGCCCACACTGTTTGCTGAGACGAGCTTAAGTGCCATTAATCACTGCGTCCTGTATTAATAATTCATTTTCCTCCAATTGCTTAGTTTTCGTACGATAAGTCACTGGAGACCAACGTTCTCTTCTACGTGAAGGACAAGGCGCTGAACAAGAAGATGGACAGCACACTGAACGGTACCCTCTCACATGTTAATGTGGAGAGCTTATTTACAATGCCCTGTGGGTCCGCTGCCAGTCCCAGCGTGGAGCTTTCATTATGTTTGAGGAAGCTACTTTTAATCTGCATTTGAAAATTAATCAGAAAATGACTTGGTAATTAGTGTATCATCAAGTAGCGGATATGAAGGATTCATGAGCATTTATAAAAAGTGATAGTTGAACCCTACTTTTTTGTCCTTTTAATCAAACTACTTACAAACTAAATTCTTTTCATAATAATGCTTTAGGCATCATGTGTACGCCTCATTATCAGTGCACTAGTCAAAGTCAACTCGCGTTTCCTTGCAGCATTAGACACTTCAGCATCATGGCACTTGGTGGTGGTCCATGACTAATTTAACATTGCACTGATTAGGCTCATGATTGACGGCTTTCAAATCGAATCTGTATTAGTGGCTAATGTAACTTTGAGCCATTAACCTCAGGCAGAGATGGGGAATAAGCCATGAAGTGTAAACTTAATGACTGACAGTTTATAGATTTGAAGTTAGAGCCTTTATTGATCTCTGATTGTAGATACAGTAGCGTATGAAGTGTAAGCAGGCCTCGATGTGTGAAAGCAGTGGAGTTGACTTTTTAATACTGATGCTGAGGGCACATAGTCACAATTAGGCTCACGTTACAGAGGTTAAACCAGATGTGACTGCAAAACACACATGGAAGGGGAACTCCAGCCGGTATTTGAATACATGCATTTCTTCTTGCTGCTTCTCGAACAGTGACCCTGTACAACTGCTCCGTGGGGAGGGAGGACTGTAGTCTCTGTAAGAACGCCGACCCCAAGTACAGGTGTGTGTGGTGCGCCAGGCAGAAGGCGTGCGTGTACGAGAAGCTGTGCAGCACCCAAGGCTCCCAGAGTCCCTACGACGTGGAGTGCCCTGACCCCCAAATCACTGGTGTGAGTATTTACAGAGGCCCCAGCTCCTCACGTTGGCATCCGACCTGTGCCCTGAATGCATGCGATTAGCTGTGCAAAGACATGGAGCGGTGATTGGATTATGTATTGGGGAAATGGATCCCTCAGGTTTCTGATTGACGGACGAGTTGAAAGGGTCGCGAGGAGTCTTGACCTGATCCGCAGCTCAACGTCCAGATTCCAGACGGGATCGATTCTCTCTTTGCTCGCTTGTCAGTGCTGGATTGTAACGGACAAAATCAATCAGCGATCGTGTGGGAGTCAGTGTGGCACAGGTTACAACTGTATAACCTACTTCAGCCAAACAAACCAAACCAAAACAGTCATTTCAACCTCAGGCTCCAACAAGCTTTAACTCCTTCGTTATCCTCATACTAATGTTACTGTTATATATTAGATGTATCGAGAGAATGTGACTTTGATAATAAACCTTTTGTTCTCTCCCATCCAGATCATCCCTCACTTTGGACCCATGCAGGGAGGCATCTCCGTCACCATTCGCGGCTCCAACCTCGGCATCCACAGGGAAGACATCAAAAGCATCAGAGTGGTTGGAGAGCCTTGTATCCATCAGGAGGAGAAGTACTCTGTCTCTACGAGGTAATAACTGCTCACCTTGAATCCGAGCAAATATTTAAACTGCCGCACACACACACACACACACACACACACACACACACACACACCCTAGTTAACATTTCTATCATTCGCTGTTCCAAACTGTGTACAGACAGGTTTTATTCAAAGTCGTTGTTTGTAAAGTTTTGGACGCCTTATCAGCGAGTGGTGCTGTGCCTGCCTCGAGGTGACCTGGGTGTATATTTTAATTAGCTCATTATACCACTGTATTGATCTGGAAGTCTCCAGACGCAAGTTAATTCCGAAACAGCAGCACTCTTTTTAAAATGGGAATGCCAGCGCAGAAAAGAACTCGGCTCCTTATTTGAGCAAAAGCACCACGAGAGCAATGCATTAATACTGAAGCGTTTAAAAACAGAAGGAGAGAGCAGAAAAACAGCCCATATGAGGCTAAGAGGACATAATTATATACCACGTTACTGAGATTTATTAGTAATGCGTCAATGTGTGAACAGAATCTGAAAGCTGTTTCAGCTTTTTTTATGCATTATTTAAGGTTTGGTGGGACGAAGGCCGGAAAGGAAGGAAACCAAACAAACCGGTGTATCATGTTTTGTTACAACGGTTATTTAAATGAAACACGTGAGAAGCTTTCAGGGGGAACAAAAACACAAAGCGAGCAACTGAATAGAACTAATAGATTGGGCTTTTTTGTTTATTGAATCGTCTTTTTTATCATTTAAGATGTTAATCTGAAAAGACATCAGTGACTCCAATAGTAAATAAATAGTAAATAATAGATGAGATTGGGGAACAGAAGACGCCGCTGCTCCAAACCAGCTTCCGCTCGGTCAGTTGTGACGGTCGTCTCCCTGTTCTGGCGCCGGATCGGCCCGAAATAAAACGGACCCGATGCCAGCACGCATTTACCACATGTTAGCGGAGGCCCGTTTACGCTGCACACACTCGGTTTCACCCCGTCACAAAAGGGCTCCGTGTGCTCCCCGATCGCCGCTGAAGGAAGAAATCACTGGAATTAACAATAAGTAGAAGCGTCGGCTTCACACAAACGGGCCACGGAAGAGCTCGCGCATTGTTGTCACTTGCCAGAGCTGTTAACACCTGGCAGGACGGCTCCGCTTTTATGACAAGCTCCCGTTCCACCATCTGCATGATGAGGCATAAACCAGGATTAATGAGACCAGATGGGATTTTTTCACCTTTGAGTCATCCACTTTTGGAGGATTACAAATCCTTGGTTTTAACTTGCCCCATCTTTGCTTTCACACGCTGTTCTGCCGCATCCTGACTTTGGAGTTTACATTATGTCAGTATTGCAGTAATGCATGCGCTCCCACGGCGGCGGGGGCTTTTATTAGCCTGCTCGTGGCCCACATGTTAGCCAGACTGACACTTGCCGTTTTCTGCTGACCTCTTTCATCAGCGACACGTTTCCCCCCCCCCGAGGGCTGCAACAGCCTCGAATGCGCCCGGTTTATCACATGATTCCCAGGAAATTCCAGGCATTGCAATGTGGAAAATTCCCACAGGGCTCCATTTCTGAGCCTCCGCAGCCAAGCGATCTGGCGTTGGGAATTAAACTCCTTTCATAGCGGCTTCCTGACAGCGTTACTCCAACAACGACTGAACTTGTTTAGCATGTGTGCCCACTTGAATACGTCAAAGGAATTTGAGTTATGTTTCTGAAGCGTTGCCGCTTTTTCCACTAGACTAGAGCAGGACGCAGTAATCGTTCATATCTCTGCCAATATCTGCAGCATTTTCACCAGGCTGTTTGTTTTCAGCGAAGCAGCTCTCGGCTGGAAGTCAAAGCAGCGCGGACAAATGTTTTGATTTGCGGAAAATTTTTCTTTCAGTCTCGGTGAAGTAGGGAATTAAACAATCAGTTCTTTAATCGCTTAGCTACTCCACAAAACACTTAATCAGCATCTGTTTTCAAAATCAGCCATGAAATACTCTCTGGATCCAGAATCTCCAGTGATTCTGCGTCTGCTGTGCAGCTTCATTTAATGTCTTAGGGTTAATGAGCGTTGATTGATATTTAAAAACCTCACCAGCAATGTTCATAGATTTCTTTCATACATTAAAGCTGGTCGAGAGAAATGCAGCAGATATAAAGTGGTGCTGTGTGTTTTTCTGTGCAGCGTGGTGTGTGAGATCGGCCCCGTGGCCCCTAAGGGCCCACACTGGGGCCCGGTGGAGGTGGAGGTGAAGGGCGGGAAGAAAGGAACGTCGTCGGTGCTCTTCACCTACAGGGTAAACGCTTCCTCCCACACACAAACACACAGTTCGGCCCCAGGACAGACACGTCCGACAGCTTCCAGCTGATTTAGTTCTTCTAGGCTTGTGTTCCGTTTCCTGAGCACAGAGCGTCTCATCAGAACAGACCCGAGAGCGCGGCGTGTAGGTGAAAGGCCCCAATCCAACATGCTGATGCATTGTCAAATTAAGCGCCGCGCTGCTGTCGTGTTACATTGGTAATGCATTGTTGGATAAGCCAGAATGTTGGTGCCTTCCTCTTTAACCGCACTCTGTGCAGCAGTCCCCCCTTTTCTCCTAATACTATAACAGGCTGCAGCGTAGCTATTTAACGGGCTTTTCATATCTCCGGCTCCGCTAAAGCTCCCCCACGGGGGAGTGCGCCGTGGAACTGTTTGCTCAGCAAATTGAAGCAGATGTGGCGCTTGTATGGGCGCGCGTGTGTAAATGTGCGTGGATGTTTCTGATGGAGACGGGGAGATCGCGGCGGCTGCGTGAGCCCGTGTGTGTGCTTGTAAATCCTCGCTGTGGCGAGATGAGTGTGTATTCATCCTGTTCTCTGTGACTCCCCCCCCTCACCCCCTCCCCTCCCCCGCCAGAACCCAATCCCTGAGGGTGTGGAGCCTGATAGAGGCCCCAAAGCTGGGGGCACCCTCCTTACAATCACTGGCCGATTCCTGGACACGGGCAGTCGGGACGACGTGCAGGTCACCATCGGAGCGGTGGAGTGCGCTGTGTAAGGACGTCTGCTAATAATTGTCATTCATGCAAAGACCGGGCCTGTTTCAGTCCTGTCTCCGCGGTTGATAAGTGCTACTTGTTATTCACACATTGTATTCTGTGCTAATTCTACAGTATGTACACTTTGAAGCACCTTAATTGATTTTTTTAACCATTCTCTTTTGCATTTCTAACCTGAAAATGGAATTGACCTTAACTCTGTGGCGATAAGAAGTTTCCCTTTTCCCACGCGGGCGATTTGCCTGTGCTGTTGTGACCACGTTTGCTCTATCAGAACTCCTTCACGGTGACATTTTAGGCGGAGGTAACGGGGGGGAGAAAAAAAATAACGAGTTAGAGAAGCAGCGAGGATGGAATTTAACAAGCTGTCACGCTGCTGCCATGTTGCTTCCTCTGCACAGCGACCTCGCTGATCTCCACTCCTCCAGCCGGCCCGCGCTGAGTTATGTGCTTGTCTTGCAGGGAGCAGTTTGGACCAGTGATCACCTGCAGGACAGGAGAATACCGGGCAGATAAGGTGCCCTCCGACCTTCTCCCTATCTCAATGAAATATGGAAAGAGTACCACAACAACCATTCCAAGTGCCTTCCAGTTCCTGGAAAACCCCATTGTGACAGACCACTCCCCCAAAGAAAGCTTTGTCTGGTCAGTTTATGCGTCGAAGTGTTGAATAGTGAAACGTGAAATTGAAACTTCTTCTGCAAATGCTAAGAACCCTGTTGTTTTTAAAAGTGACTGTGCCGGCGCATGAATAATTTCCATACTGCCATTTGTTTGTTGTCAGTCTTTGATGTCGCAGTAAGCTGATGCATTAGATGCTCATGTGGTTCTGTTGTTTGTGCGACCGTGCACCGATCACACAGGCTGCTTCCAGGCTAAACTCATTTGTTTCCATGCGCAGTGAAAATGACCCCGGGTTAAATTTCAGAACTGTGCATGTCTGTGTGGCTAATATTTGATTTTTTTATATACATAACATACTGTTGTTCATTTAGACTTTTGAAATCTGCCGTTTTAACACTTAAAAAACACATTCTCCTACTATTTTTAACAGACTGAATGAGTCATTGGAGCATTTACAGTGTAGTTGAAGACTGTATGTGAGCCCCCAGGCCCATAATATCAACAGATGCAAATTGGAAGCAGTAGTTGGCAAAACTTGAGTCAAGTCAGTGAAACAAAATTAGAGCTGTGGGTTGGAGGGAAACTGAGAGGGTTTTATTATTTCAGGCTGTGAGTTTGCTGATCACAAGCTGCCTGTTCTGATGTGAACCACGCAAAAAGACCTTAGAAGACTTCAGTATGTCAGTATCTCCCTCAATATCAGGAGGTGCAATGAATATTTATAGTAGGAAAGTTTAGATACTGTATTTAGCAGTTCACAGCTTGAACTGTTCTGTTTCACTATATTTTGGCTCAGTGTTGCTTCATTTTTTGAATGTGTGTGTTTTCCAGTGGTGGAAGAAACATCTTTGTGACCGGTTCTGGCTTTGACCTGATCCAGACTGCTATTATGAAGGTTCAGGGAGGCAACGTGACATCTTTCGAGGTTTCTATTCACGTGATTTCTTCATCTGTTTCTTGCTCTTCCTCAGCCCAGATGTTTGCATCATCTCGTTACTCTCCTCGCTCGTTTTATTCATCTCGTCTCACGACTCCACGTCTCAGAGTTTCAGCAGTTCCAGCTGCCGACCCTCCCTCTCTCCTACTCACACAGCGCCGCCCATCGATCGGCGCTCATCTCGGGAGCCCACGAGTGCCGTGGTGATTCATTCACGCTCCGCGAAGCTTTTCAGCTGTTGGAGCGGGAGCGCACACCAACAAAAACACACATCCTCCTCTCTTAGCCTCCACTCATCAGTCAGACCCCATAAGCCAGTGTTACGTCGTGTCGTGCCCCTAAATCCCCCGAACCTGTAGGATTGCAGATAGCAGCATCACTGTTTCAACCCCAGCAAAACGTAACTGCGTTCCTCATCCAGCTTAATGAAGTAGGACTGACTGATGGAGACCTTGAAGGAGGTGCACAGAGCGTTCTCCAGTTAACTGGCCGGTGTTAAGTAGCAGCAATTTCCTTCGTTTCATTTAAAGGGCTGCATTTAACACCGGCATTAAGGTTGCAGAAGATTATGCAACTACGCCTCCCTTCACTCTACCCGGGCCAAGTCTTCGGTGCCACCCAGGGACAGGAGCGATTTGAAAAGACTTCTGGCTGCCACAAACTAGCAGCAGATGTAAAGTGTTATCTCAAAGGCCTTGGCTGGTCAGCCTCATAAGCTTCTCTTGGTTTAAGTCCAAGCACTGAACTTGGCCCAAATGTTTGGAATTACTGCAGCTGACTTGTAGTAAAACACGTTGATTACATTGCGTGTCAGAGCAGCGACTCTCTTTAGCTCTTAGTCAGCTGCAGCGGAGGGTTTAGTGCCGGCTTAGAAGGCTTCCACTTCCACCGCTACCACTGTTGCCTGCCTGCTGCCTTCCACATCTTCTCCAGCTCTTCTCTCTGGATCTGGACCCATACCTTAGACTGGTCACTCTCCGTGGGGGGTGCGTCCCATATTGGCCATAATCCCCACAGCTACAGTAGACGGGGGAAACTTGCAGAGGTTCCTATGAAGCATCGCTGGAGCCCACGCCTTTGGCTTTGTCCTTTCGAAAGAGCTGCACCGCGTGTGGGACTGTCGAGTTTAGCCGTCACGCGCTGTCCTGTCATCCCCGCACGGAAACAATCGGAGAGGGACCGAAATATCGCCATCAGTCCGGTTAATCGCACACAAATAAACAAAGCCGGCGGAGGAATGACTCAACTTGAGTTGTGATTGCTGTCAGGCTGCAATTCTACGATGGCAGACGGTGATTTAAATAGAATGAGTGAGAGGAGCGCTTACTTTTACCTTCCCCTCGTACCAAACCGGGCTTTTTTTCCCGTGACACCACCCCCGAAGCCCTCGCTCAACAAAAACATGAATCCACTGCCTCCCTTTCAAAACATCCCTCGACTCCCACTCCTTGTTTTTTAATCTCTAATCCTACCCTATATTTCCTTCACTGATTATGTTGTTATATTCTCCTCCTTTTTTCCGTTTTGTTGCATGAGATGAGTTTGTTTGAGTGACTTTTCTCTCTTCCTACAACGCTTTCAGAACGCCGAGGAGAGAAACGACACGTTCATCCAGTTTAAATCCCCGACCCTGAGAAGCTCCCTCAACCAGCCCTTGAAAACCTACATCCAGCTGGACAACTGGGAGCGGGAGCTGAAGCCCTTCGTCTACCACCCAGACCCCGTCTTCTACGAGCTGACGAAGAAGGTCATCACCGAGACCAGCATCATCAGCGTCACTGTGAGTACCTCCCTCTCTGTAAGTGAGTCAGGACAAATCACGTTATTATGTGACGTGAGGATGAAAATAGAAAAGATGCTGGATTGCTGTTGCTGCACCACATTTTCCCTCTGTTGCCATTTTCTGGTTGTGTTTTGTTGCATATAAAATTATGCAAATACCAGCACATTTGTTATTTTTCGCTCAGTGGCATGATTGTTTTAGAAGTTAAATGAACTGAGGCAAATGTACATTAGTTGCTGCAATTAGCAAACATGTATTTAATTTAAGCAGATAAGGGATTTTAGGGTAAATGTTTTTTTCTAAAACTCTTTGGTGGCATTAGTTAAAACTATATGGTCCCAAAAAAAGAGAAAGTTAAAAAAACATTTTTATGTTAACTATAATTGCAATATAATTATATTGCTTAAGGTCTTAAGTTTCTGTCTTGTATAATGAATAATTTCTCATCTCACCGAGTTGAACGTGTTTAGAAGCATGATTCAGAAGAACTGCTGCTCATATCAAGATTCTTGATTCTGATGCTGCACTGTTTTCATTCTCTCTGGAAGAACAACCACCGTCCTAGTGTTCTGAGGTGATGTCGTTTGCTTGCGTTGCCTGACACTCCAATTCCAAAAGATTTGTAGTTTTTACGTTATCGCCGCATACAAGAAAAGCAGAGAATCATGATGACTGAGATGAAAAAAACCAAGGCTGTGCATTTTTTCCATGCGTAAGCACACTTCAGGTAAATCAGCAGTGAGAAGCAAAGGGAGCGCGGGTCTGAAACCTTCAGCGTTGCTCAGATGCCATTTAACTTCAGCTAATTTCACCTGTTGTACATTCTGGTGCATTAGAGTGATTGAAAGCTTGTCTGTGTGTGTGCTGCTGTGCCACGACTGTGGGAAACGCTGGATCTGTGCCTAAAGTGTCTTGCATAAGAAATGCTACGAAACATGCTCACATTGCCTCTAATCTTAATCTTTTTAATTAACTTTGGCTCTCGTTGTGCAGCAGTCATACTACTGTACAAACTTCCCATCCCCTATAATGAAAGTGCACACGCCTGCCTGTAATTCGCATCGCGCCACGTTAAGCATTGCAGCCGCTCGTCCCCTGCAGGGCCGAGGCTTCTCCAAAGCCATGACCACCAAGGAGGCGCAAGCGTTTGTGGGCGACGTTCCCTACATGGTCAACACGCTGCAGGACGAAAAGCTGTTCCTGGATCCACCTTCGACTACACCCCGGGGGCGCTCCAGACGGCAGCACAGGGACACGCGGCCGGAGCTGCTGGACCTGATGGTGAGGAGACAGACGCAGCGCTGGAGGAAGTATTTAAGCTCCACCGTAGACCATAGTACTGGAGTCAATGTATTTAGCTGTAGACACGCTCGCATGCATCATAAATCTTTACAGTTGTTCTTTAGGCCTGTCCCCTGTACCACTTAAGACCCCATTTTCTAACTCGTTGAACAATATTCATGTAGCTACAAGCCATTGTAATTATATTTAATTATAGTTGAGCTCCGGTTATGACGTACACTCCTTTGGGCAATTCCTCCAAGTGATCTATTGCTTCATTTCTGTAAGTGTGCTGCGTAAAGAGGTGACAACAGCAGCGTATGGATAGTAAAGGATGCCTTCGCAGACGAGGCGGGGTCGTAAAGCGTCAAACCCCATGTTTGCTTAGCGTGGGTAACGGCTGGTTCCCCCTTTGCCTTCAGATCAAGTTCGGGAAGGGGGAGTGGGTGGTCGGCTCGGTGCAGTACGAGCACAAGAACGACCTGTCGCTCTACATCATCATCCCCGCTGTCATTGTGCCCATGCTGCTCATCATCGCCATCTCCGTCTACTGCTACAGGTGAGCTGAGCTGTTTGAGCTTAACGTCACATTTGACTACAATGGTTTTCCACCTTGGATAAGCTGTAGAATCATGGATTGTCTGAGCTTGTTGACCCCGGCCTATTAAGTGATGAGTCATAGCCCACATGCAGTTTTATAAACACTAAACTATGGAAACACAAATAGACAAGCTGCATAAAAAGCTTGGAAGAACCAGGCTTGAAAATGAATAAATGATCGTTTTAAGGTCCCAAAACTAGATTAAAATTCTGTAGCGGACGTCTTAAACCTGTCATGAGTAAATCTCATGGAATGAGTAAAACGTTAAGTCATCCTAACTCATTAAGTTTTTAAAAGGCTGTTCAAGAGTGGGCGTTAAATATTTAGTAGAAGCAGTTCTTCACCTGGTGGCTTTGCTTTGGAGGATCTGTTTTTACTCTTAAACGTTTCTTTGGCTTTGCTAAATATTCATGAACAGAGACGTGTTTGTCTATTTGTACTTTGGTGAACTTATTTAAATGATTTGAATATTTTTCGGCTGATTTAAAATGTGCAGTTCAGAGTTCTGATCCGCGGTGCCGATTCAGCACAGCCGGCCCGGCCCGGCCCGGCCCGGCTCCGCGTAATGAGCTGCGGTGGGACGTCTGCGCGGCTTCGACGGCCTGTTACCCCCTCAGATCATTAAGGTTTACAGCTCACCAAAGTGTTGTGCTGTTGTTTCCGATTGCTGGAGGCCTGGCGTAATCGCTTGTTCTTCATTATCCGGAGTGCAGCGTCTACAATGAGAGAAAGAGGAAAAGGTTGCTCTTTATAAGTAAATATTACAGTTTACTGGGTTAGTGTCACAAGTTAATGCCAACAATTATACTAAGATAAGGCATTTTCAGTCCACTGACAATTTTGTAAAGTAAAAAATTTTTATCTTTGAAATCTTTTTAATGTTTTAAAAAGATTGTCCTATTTTTTTGTTTTGTTTTAAATATTCTTGCATCTTATGTTCCCTAAAAACTGGGTAGTAAATACCTTCTACTGTATGTGTGGCTGTTTCATCGTGAACAGTGGAGTCGGTTATTTCCCTCAACTCAACTATCTGTGAAATCATACGTTGAACAGACTTTGCCCCATTGACGTCTGTGTTACATTTGTCCGTCTCGACGACGTTCAGGAGGAAGAGCCAACAGGCCGAGCGCGAGTACGAGAAGGTGAAGCACCAGCTGGAGAACCTGGAGGAGAGCGTGCGCGACCGCTGCAAGAAGGAGTTCACAGGTACCAGCGCTCGCTTCTGCCAACGCCCCTCAAAGGGTCCACGCGTGTACAACGCTGTGAAGTAATGAAGTGCCTCATTGCACTGATTACATTTCTTTGATGTATTGTGCTGCAGTGAATTAAATAAATTCTCCTGCTTAACATCATGTTATCATTATTATGATGAGCAGTTTCGCAGCAGCAGTAAAAAACAACAGTCTCTCACCGCTGAAGCAATTTTCCCGACAACGGTCTCGTTTCGCTGCCTCTCGCGTCGCGCTGATTGAGACGTAAGAGCAGGCGCTAGGCAATAAAACGGCGCCTATTAAAAGGGAGGCGGCGATGTTTTCTCATCTTCTGCGCCACAGACCTGATGATCGAGATGGAGGACCACACCAACGAACTGAGCGAGGGACGGATCCCCTTCCTGGACTACAAGACCTACACGGACCGGGTCTTCTTCCTGCCCTCCAAGGACGGCGCCAATGACGTGATGATCACGGGGAAGCTGGAGATCCCAGAGGCTCGACGGGCCATCGTGAGCCAGGCTCTGAACCAGTTCTCCAACCTCCTCAACTCCAAGACCTTCCTCATCAATGTAAATATACTGAGGACACGTGCGTCACTAAATAGTCAGATGAAATCAAACGGATTACAGTTGTATTTGGCTTGTTTCATGCAAGGATTGCTGGGAAACCAAGCAGCACTTATTAATATTGAATCTTCATGCACTAAATCGTAGATCCGTCTTCGTCCTATTTGTTGAGTGTGTACATTAAAAGCACGCATTAATTTAAATAGTCAGGATGTATGGGCTATGGCAGGAAGTGCATTCTGACAGGTCTCCGCTGCTTAGCCAAGCACTATAAACCTTGCCATGCGTGAGGATAAGGAGGATCGTCTGGCAGCCTCAGAGCCACTCACAAATTGAAAATGCAGTTGTGCGGTTGTTTGTGAATAAAGCAGGCTGACTTCGAAGGAGCGCATATCTCAATGCAGCTCTTAACTTAACAGCGTCTGGAGTTTTTCCAGCCAAGTGGCCTTTTAAAATTCAGGGGGGAGGATTTGCTGTTGGTTATTTTCAATAACGTAGTAAAGTTGTGGCGGCTTTAAGGGTTGAGTTAAACATTTACTCATCAAAATTAAAAAGGTGTGTGTTGAATAGTGCACAGGCCCATCTGCTTTAAACAAGGTCAATATGCTGCTGTATAAGGGCCTTTTGCATCTGCTTTAAATTCATGCTGTAAAGACTGTAATGTTTTAGTGGCAGAGTACAGTACAGTAAGAGGAGTGAGAAACAGAGGAGGGATGTGAGGATTACTAATAATACTGGAACAGAATCAGCCTCTGAGGTGTTAATTTCATATGTGTGGGTGATTCCTCTTCCACTAATTGGTATCTTCTCTGCGCCACAGTATTTTACAGGGCATAACTAAATTTACCTTGATAATTATTGTTTTCACAAGCTTTGGTGTTGTGATCATTTAAAATCACATTAGGTTGGATTTGGTTTTACGTGCGCGGGCGCCGCCGTTAATTCCACTTGTCACCCGCCCGTTTATGCCTGCAGTTCATCCGAACGCTGGAGCGCAGTCATGACTTCAACGCCAGGGCCAAGGTGTACGTGGCGTCGCTGCTGACGGTGGCGCTGCACGGCAAGCTGGAGTACTACACCGACATCATGAGGACGCTGCTGCTGGAGCTCATGAACGACTACGTCAACAGCAAGAACCCCAAGCTCATGCTGCGCAGGTGAGTCCGTGGGCCGCCGGCGCCGCGTCGGACGCGGGCTCGCCCCGATCCGCCGCGGACCTGAGGCCCAGCAGGTGACTGGACACTGCAGCGTATCCGCTTGGCTGCAGGCGCTTGTTTGGCAGCGCGGTAGTTCGTCTCATATCTAAACCCTGGCCCTGGTGTTATCATCCAGTTTAGGAGGACTGGACTCCGTTCAAGATGCTGCGTACTGTTTCACTCTGTTGAATACTGTAGTCCGCTCCCTGGAGCCAGACTGCTGATCTAATCCAGTCCTCCTCCTTCTGTTTCTCCTTCTGCTCGTGCTCCTTGCTGGAGTCCAACCACAGCGCGCTGTGCGCTTCGCCATCGTCCTCTTGTCCTGTTGCTCTTCACCAACAGGGAGTGCAGTCGACTCGTAATTAGTTTTGCTCCTTTTTACCCTCCACGCATAGTCACATAATGTTCTGTGTCTGCAAGTTGCTTTAAACCATATTCATCACTTAACATTTCCCGCAAATCCCGCGTCTTTTTGCTCTTTGCTTTTCTATTTGAATCATTAAAAAGTACATGATAACGATGTTAATTATGTCGTTAAATTAATTGGTATTTTAAGGAACCTGCCAAACACTCTGACATTGCCTAATATTAGCAGCAGCGTTATCTCCCTTGCAATGTCTCTTAAATACTTTGTTGTGTCGGAGTCGGCAAATATTCAGCCAAGCGACGTGTTTGAAATAAATAACCCTAAAGAAAATTCCAGCGCCGCTTGTTTTTTAACCTCATCTTTGCCGTAATGATGGTGTCAAGGTCAGATCACTCACTGATGATGCTGGCTGCCCTCCTCGGTAGGCCCCATTTGTGTGACGGTACAGTTGCTCATCATTGCTGGGAGGGGGCTCTGTGATCTGCAGCGGTTGGGCATGCTGTGGCTGGCTGTTACGCGGGTACACATCTTAATTATCTCCCAATGGAGAAGTTCATTATACTGATTAGGCCATTGTGCCAACACAGCCTCCTTATATACAAGCATCTAATTAGGCATGCTAACAGCTAACAATGGGCACCATTGGTGGCTGTCTAACAGTAGGATTGGTGATCTGTCAAGTGACCGCTGACACAAGTTTTGGATTAAAATATCATGTCAGTGACAAGCCGAGCAGAAAGTTCCCTCTGTGACATTTTCTACCAGCGCTGTCTTCAGCTGCCTTCAGATACGAGGATAATTGTCCGGAACAACCGTTAACTATCTTTGAGTTTTATTTTATTAAACCATTAAAGCTTATTATACCTGAAGTGAAATTAGTTTTGCAACAAAATTACACGTTTACATAAACGAAAAAATGTAAAGGCAAATACTCAGCATGTCACATTAATTCATGCAAATCGGTGTCAGGCTTGGAATTTTACTGTTATTATAAAAATCAGCAACCTGATGTGTCTTCCAGGTCAGAGACAGTGGTGGAAAGGATGCTGTGCAACTGGATGTCCATCTGCCTCTACCAGTTCCTGAAGGTAACTCAGGGTGGGATGTAATGGTAGTGTAGTGTAATGACAAAGGATGAAGCCATTAGTTGACTCATAATAATCACATATTAAGAGTAAATGTTCATTTAATAACTAGACTTTTGTTTAACCCAACACGTGTTTGTGTGTCAGGACTCTGCCGGCGAGCCCCTGTACAAACTGTTCAGAGCCATCAAGCACCAGATCGAGAAAGGGCCCGTGGACGCCAGGGTGAAGAAGGCCAAATACACGCTGAACGACACGGGCCTGTTGGGCGACGACGTGGAGTACTCTGTCCTGGTGAGAAGGACGCACGCGTGATCAGGCAGCCGCCGCCGCCAGCGGAGCTGCACGCGCCGCAGCAACACAAACATGCGCAGATGGAAAACAATGCACACACACGCGCTCACAAATTGTAGTTGCCATGGCAACCGCCAGCAAACCCCCAGGCGACTGCCCGCGTGTGTGACTTTCATTTTCAGTGTCAGTGTTCACTGCTCACAAACAACGCGCACAACACTTTCCATTATAGCCACAAAGAGCAAAGTTCAGGTTGAAGTACTTCAAGGCGGTGCGAGTACCGGGTTCAGCCGCGACGACCCCTCCCCGACCCGCAGACCCTCCAACCCGCACTTGACACGTAACCATTAGGGCACTTTACAGGGGTTGCAATTTGGTCTCGTGTTTCGCTAATGGAGGCAAATATGAGCACAGCTGTTTTCTTTAAAAGTCATCGCAAATAAAAAGGCCCGTGGTTAATGGCATTGTCGAGGGCAATTATCAAATTAGCCCGAATTACACGTCTCCCGCTGTGATGGATCACATTCTGTGATTGAATTACAGAGCGAGGGGGGGGGGGAGAAAAGCGCAATGAGCAGGATTCCACAGGCAGACACAACCTTTTCACCGCTCACTTTAAAATTCATGCGGGACCACGGGGTTGGTTCCGCCGCCGGCCCCCCGCCCCCTCTGCTCCAATGCGTCTGGTGGTCACTTAGTTAATGCTGCCGGAGTGACTGACTGTGGGAGGCGAGGGGGGTCAGAGTTTGCTCCCACTGAGCCTTGGTCATTATCTGGCCAAGGTGACAGGAGTCCTGTCAGGTATCACCGCGTGCGTGCGTGAGTGTTCGGAGAAGCCCGGTTGCCATGGCGACAACATCCCCACAGAGCTTTGTGTGCGTTCGCGGGTGGGTGGGAACATTTCTGCATATTTGCCATTTGTCCTTTTTCGGCCGTGGACACGTGGCCTCAGCGCCTGCTTGTGTTTGCCAGACTTTGCAGGTGCTCGTGCAGGGCGAGGGTCCGGACGTGACGCCCGTCAAGGTGCTGAACTGTGACACCATCTCGCAGGTGAAGGAGAAGATCATAGAGCAGGTGTTCAAGAACTTGCCGTATTCCCTGCGCCCCAAGGTCGACAGCGTCACGCTGGGTGAGTGAAGCAAAAGGCAGGAGGCGTCTGCTGGTGTTGATTAATGTAAGGACCACTGGGAGTGGCCAGGACGTCGCCATGGCGACCAAATTAAGTGGATCAAATGGTTTGTGGAGTAAAAAATGCTTTTCTGGTGCTGAGGAGTGATTCACTGTCATCACCATGAAGTCTTTCTCACTCGTCTCGTCAAAAACCTAAGGGACCGACATGAAAGGCTAAAGCTCTGTAGACGTTTTCCAACATCAAAGCAAATTGAATTCCCACTCAAGCTGTAGATCTCATTCCTTTATACATTTTAGATAAGCAGAGACTACGTGGTGAATCGGAGCGATAACTCCTTTATATTTGGTGATAGTTGTGAATGAATCACAGGTTGCAGACGGCAGGGAGCTCCGGTCTGCAGCAGTGTAGAAGGTTCCTACAATGACATCGTTGGGGTGAAAGTCACAGTTCACACGTAGATTTGAGATCTGTTACTTCCTCACCTCAAATTACCTCCAGTGCGTCACGGATTCCCAGGAGTGAGACTTGGCCAGACTGTGAGATGGGTTTATTTAAATCCACGTTATTACAGTATGGCCGCAGGCCTGTGATGAAACAAATGCAGTCGGTATTGGATAGAGTGAAATAAACCCATCCGTGTGGAGATGAGTGCCCAGTTACTGCAGCACCTCCACGAAGCGGGTTCGGTTTTAGGTCTGACCCCCTTTTCCTCCTGTCCCAACCACAGAGTGGCGTCCGGGCTCCACGGGGCAGATTCTGTCAGACCTGGACCTCACGTCCCAGAAGGAGGGCAGATGGAAGCGCATCAACACTCTGGCACACTACAACGTGAGTACTGACAAAAATTTGCTGCCGTGATGCAACATATTAAAAAAAAAAATGAAGGCTAGAAATAGCAAAGGGATGTGAAGAGGCGGCGGGGAAGTGAAAAGCTGCGTGCTGGCATGTGGAGGTGAATGGGGTTGCCTATTTTCATGCCATTTCAGTAACAGGCTGAGCTTTATCTCTCGTGTCACAGCGCTGTGAATGTAATCTGCGCCCGCTGCAGTTTTCCTGAGTTGCACCATATGATTTTTAAAATTGGTTTCCTTGTTGGCTTATTTTCATAAAAGCGCTTTCTTTCATATCCACTAATCGATGAACAGATGTGAGGACACGTTTCTCACTATTCTGAGCATCTGGCAGTTCAGTGGCTGAGACAAGACAAGGAAACGTCAGTCATACAATCTGTGTGTGTGTGTGTGTGTGTGTGTGTGTGTGTGTGTGTGTGTGTGTGTGTGTGTGTGTGTGTGTGTGTGTGTGTGTGTGTGTGTGTGTGTGTGTGTGTGTGTGTGTGTGTGTGTGTGTGTGTGTGTGTGTGTGTGTGTGTGTGTGTGTGTGTGTGTGTGTGTGACTAAACAACAATTTATGTCCAAAATCACAAACGTCCTTGGGACTAATGATTAAAACAATTCCCTTACAGTATATAGTGAGTGATCCATCGTTGGTTCTAAGACTGCACCTCCACAACCAGAGCTTCAAAGCGACAAAATTAAAGATTAAAATCAGGAGGAACGTAAATTGAAGACAGACTGTGATAGAGCTACTTGGCTATTGTTAGTGTGTCTCACTGCTATTTGTGATGAAAATCCTCCTTGGAGACAATAAACTAGTAATACGTCTTTTAACGAACAGCACATGAGGATGCTTTTGTGCGACGAGCGCTCAAGGACAATACTGGAAATTGCAGAAGTGGTCCTTCAAAGCCTTTCACGTGCCTCTTTATTTCTACTCCATCAAGCAGCTCTTTAAATAAAAATCCTAGACTTTGAGTGGCGTTTATCGTGTACTGTCTGGACTAGTCTTGAGCTGGAAGCTGATACAGTAACTATTGAAGTATGTAAACATTTTCTGATGAAGCTTCTGAAGAAACATGCCTACGAATCAAATACACAATAAGGTTCTGTAGGATTCCTCCTTTCACTTTTCTCTGTTATCAGTTCAGCAAAAATTAAATCTCCAGCTCGGCCGCCGTGGTTTGCTATTGTGGCTCAGCGGAGACAGAACACCACTAAATCTTCTTGGCACAGTATCGATCCAGGGAAAGTAAAGGTCACGCACAAATATCCCCTGCCCGTCCTGCATTTCGGCCACTTAAACCCTCCTCTTTTAAAAGTGCTCCCCTTCCTTTCATTCCTCCCGCTGATGTGTTGGAGGTTGCTGTTAGAGGACGCCCTTGCTGCCATACATTCATTGTTTGTGTCTGAGTGGTGCTAATCACGGTATTTGTGCCATAAATAATGGGCCGAAGCCAAAGAACCTGTAATGACCTGACCTGTAAATACCCCAACAAAGACCCACCGGTGCCGTCCACTCCATCACATTGATTATGAATTAGTTCTGGGGCACTTAAAGAGACTGCTGAGCTCCGTCACTGTACCTATTAAAGTTGATGTGGGTGAGGGGAGCGCGTGCTTTGTCTAACGGCTGCTGTGTGTGTTCCAGGTGCGAGACAACGCCACACTGGTTCTGTCCACAGTGGCCCACACTCAGCAGAACTATGACCAGAACCAGGAGAACCACGAAGAACGTAAGTGTGTTGCTTCACATGTTGAATCCACGCACAGATCAGAATACAAAGCATGTCTTTGTTTCCGAGCCCTAGGGCTTCAGTCAGCATCCCTGTTCTCATTGAACATGCTAATACTTGTTGTTTTAGCACGCTTTGAGATTATGCTGCACATGAATAATATTTATCTGCAGCCTTTTTATGTGCATTTCAGAATAGTCAATTGTTGAATCTGCCTGCATTCGCATTCACAAACAACCTCCCAGGTTTCATCATCTGAATATGTTTTGTGAGGTTGTGCATGAATAAGTCATCAAAAGAGATTTTGGGAGAGAGTTTAAGAAGCCTGTTTTGTGACAGGAAATGCTCTGCTGGACGACGACAAGGTGTTCCACCTGGTGAGGCCGGCGGATGAGCTGGACGAGATCAAGTGCAAGAGAGGCAGCATAAAGGACAAGTCCATGACCAAAGCCATTACAGAGATCTATCTGACGCGACTCCTGTCCGTCAAGGTACAAAGACAGAATTATTTATTAGTAGTCCTTTGATTTTCTGACTGAAGCAAACCGCAGTGTTTGATCGCTCTGGTTTCCAGTTAAAAGACCAATTTTATTCATGAAGTCGAGTTTAAATAGGCAGAAAATAGTCAAATATTCTCCAGAAAAGCCGCACATCTTCCCTGGCATTAGGCGCAGATGGCTGTGTCTCAGGCTCTCTGTCTATTCCTGTCTGTCCACGGCTCCATTCAGGGAACGCTGCAGCAGTTTGTGGATGACTTCTTCAGAAGTGTGCTGTGCTCGGGGGCAGTGGTGCCGCCGGCTGTCAAATATTTCTTTGACTTCCTGGATGAGCAGGCGCTGAAACATAATGTGGATGAGGAGACCATCCATATCTGGAAGACTAATAGGTAACTCACTACAATATAATCCACTGGTTTAACCTATATGATGTAAATACATATTATGAACCTATCAAATGTTATTTAAAGTAGCTACGAGTAGTGTAGAAATGTCACTGGTTACTTTTTCATATGATCAGACCACCGCCTGGATACAGTAACTCTCCAAGAAATAAAATTTACTTACCCAAGAAAGCGCTGAATACAAATGGACAATTTCAGCTCACTTAGTTTGCGTTTGCGATCGTCCCGCTCCCATGTGACATTTAAGTGCATGAATTAGTGTCACGCTGGCTGGGGCTCAAGCGCACAAGACGACGCGTTGCATGTAGATGCAAGTGATTGACGCGCGGCTGGCAAGAGAGCACCCACACAAGGACAGGAGATGAGCAATTTAATTACTTACTACACTCCACACCACAGTCTGCCTCCACCCGCTCTGTTTATCAAATCAACTGAGGGCTATGTATTAAATATGAATGTGTGTATGAGGCATAACAACAAACAAACATGGTAATTATGTCCCCAGCTAATTTAGTTCTGTGATTATAGCAACATTGCTATTTTTATGCTTCTATTGTATTCTCACTGCAGCCTTCCTCTGAGATATCTCCCAACCAGTATGAATTTTACACGGTGTTCGTTTCATGTCTCAGATGGCGGAGCACTCGTACCGATAAGGGAGAGGGCTTTTTTTTTTTTTTTTTTTTTTGGGAAACCATCATATTTTGGGGGTTCTTTTGAAATCGCACGCCGACGCGGGTTGGAACGAGACATGAGGAGATTGTGTGTTCCCGTTCAGAGGGGAAATTAGCGCGCGTACTGGAGCGTCGCGTCGCGTCGGGGCTGTAGGTTGTTAGGCTGCACGGGAGAAAGGTCAGGGTGCTGCTGTTATCGCGCCGTTTGTTGGAGGAGACGGGCGTCATTGGCGGCTGCTCGCTGAAGGTCCCTTATGTCATTAGGGGGAAAGAAGGGCTGTGGGGTTTTTTTTTTCTTCTTTCGTTTTCATTTTTATTGAACAGCAATAATTCTCACAGAGGTCTGTGTCATATGAAATTGTAATATAAAGTGACAGTGGAGGGTATTGTTCTGAATAAACTGCCACGTACAAGAAAGGCTTTTCTCCATCCCTGTTATTATCTTGTACTGCACTCAATTGCACCTCAGGCAGGAGCTCTTGCACGTGAAATGCCTGCTTGACTCCACCGATGAGCCTTTCCTGCGATAACAACCACTACAATAAGACCGCTTTCTAACACCCCCCCAAACAGCCTCCCTCTGCGATTCTGGGTGAACATCCTCAAGAACCCCCACTTCATCTTCGACGTCCACGTGTCTGAAGTGGTCGACGCCTCGCTCTCCGTCATCGCCCAGACCTTCATGGACGCGTGCACCAAGAGCGAGCACAAACTCAGCCGGGTGAGTGGCGCCGAGCGTTGAGCTCAGGGGACGGCGGAGACCAGTCCGTCTGACGCTGTGTCGTTGTTGTCTCTGCGTCTCCAGGACTCTCCAAGCAACAAACTACTCTATGCAAAGGAAATCTCCACCTATAAGAAGATGGTGGATGAGTAAGGCCAGCAGCCTCCGTTCCATCTGTTACCTTCATCACGGCGTAATGTGTAATTAACCACCTCTTTGCACCTGTCTGTGTGTGTAGCTACTACAAGGGCATCAGGCTGATGGTGCCCATCAGCGACCAAGAAATGAACACTCATCTGGCAGAGGTGTCGCGGGTGAGAAATGCAATTCTCTACATTTAAGCTACGCATCTGATTAGTTGCTTCCAGCATCAAACAACCAGTATTAGATGCAGTTTCCCACTGTGGGACTAATAAAGGGCTATAAACGTAATACTGTGTGACTGGTAGGTGAAATGGATTTTGGGTAATGTAGTCACCGTAATTAGCTGTGCTACTTTCACCTGCTCGATTTTCCTCTGCCTCAAACTATTTTAGGCGCTGTAGTTAGTTGTGTGAGTGCAGTGAGGCGTTTGAGCAGCGAGTCCAGAATCTATGATATTGGAGCAGCGAGCTTCTTGTTTATGTGAGCTGTGAATTCAGTGTAAGGACCGTGCCCTTGACCGCTGCCAAGGTCGACTGCCGCGCGTCGCTGTGTACTGAATATGAAACCAAAAGATGACGGCTGCAACCAGGGTGTGACAGATAATGACTTTAAATGATGTCTAATGGTTAATGATAAGGTTTTCTATGGAGCTGAGTTTGTTTGTGTTGTTTCTGGATAATTGCTCATTCAAGTGTCTGTTGTTTCACGGCTTACTTACATTTCCCATTTAACCTTTAAACTGTTTTTTTTTTGTATGGTCTCCAGTCTCACTCAGATAGGCTGAACACACAAGTGGCTCTCCATCAGCTTTACCAGTACGCCAGCAAATACTATGACGGGGTAAGAGTCCCTCCTCTTTCCTATCGCACCCAAAGGAGGCTTTCGCTGAATGCACTACTGCCCACTGTATTATTGCTTTTCCTTTTTTCTTGCTTCACTCTTGATATGCCAGAAGTGTGATTGTATGAAATTTTAATTGAAAGCATTTCTGTGGGATGTGAATTGGAAAATTGCTCAGGGAATTGATTTTTAAATGTCCATTGTGCATTGCCACTTGAGGTCATGAAAAGGGGATAAACAAAACCTAATGAACAAGTTGGATAAACAAATGGGGCTGTCAGTCTCCCCTAAGTGGGGCCCACAAACAATAACAGCTTATATGACTGTTCATGTCAAATAAAGTCGTCGTGCCCTCCAATTTTCCTCGCCTCCTCTTCCTCTTTGTCCTGTATTCATCCTTTCTCCCCATCACTGCTCCTTCTCGGCTTTTTGCGACTTTGCCCTTTTGCTTCGCTCGCCTCCATTTCGCTCCTCCTCACCTTCCCTTCCTGTTTCAGATCATCGCATCCCTCGACGAGGACCCAGCTGCCCAGAGTAAACAGCTGACCCTGCGGCTCCAGCAGATAGCGGCCGCCCTGGAAAACAAAGTGACTGATCTCTAACACGCTGGTCGGCACCAAGGGAGGATGGAGGAGGGGAATGGAAGGATGCTGCCAGTGACTACGGGGGCTTAGTTCTTGTGTTTTGTTTTGTTTTTAAAGCGAAAAACACACGGAAATGAGGGAAGGTGAGAAGGGACTTTTTGTGCTGCAGAGTAAGGGGGGACTAATGAAATGCAGATAGAGCAAAAAGAGGAAGAAAATGATGGGTTACGCTGTCATAGGTACGCCTTAAAGCTCACTTGCCAAACCTTAAAGGTCTGCGCGCTCGCTCATGCTTCACTGAATATTGCCTCCCACAATGCAGCGTGGGAGACGGCTGTCTGAGAATTAGGCCCCTCCGTGGAGCACTGGCACAGGAGATAATCAGATGTTCAATTTCTTTCTGTGTAGAAAAGGTTTTAAGAATTGTATTATATATTTTTTTTATCGTGCAGTCTTTATGCGGAAAGCTTTATAAGGAAAAAATATCTTTTTAAATGGATCACCTTGTGGTGCACATAGTGTTTTTATTAGCCTGTGTGTGCGTAGATGTCCGTGGAGAGCGAGCGCGTGCGACGGCGTGTGTTTGTGTGGACCGTGAGAGTGCGACTGGGAGTGCGTGTGCGCACACAGGATGCCTAACGCCAGGCGCGAGGGCGAAGGGACGCCTGCTTTCTGTCATTTTAATTCCCCGCATCCAGTGACACGCTGGACCCCGCTCTCATCGAGCTTCTTGACAGAGACCAAAGGGTCCTCGCAGGGACACCGGTTAATCTAGCAATGTACAGGCTCAGTAGAACGACAGGTCAACAGTAATTTCAGAAACATTACACTTACATTCCTTTCTGCTTTCCACTCGGATTTGCTTGGAGCTGGAGTGCCACTTGTGCTGGTAGAAATCGATAATAGCACAGTCTGTCTCCCTTTATTGTACAGTGCCATGAAACATTCCACTTCAACTAAAGCACAGAAGGACGTAGATGACATTTTTAAAGACATTTCAGTTAATGACTATTTTCAGATATATTGTTTTCTGGTTTATGATGAAACTTGTTCTTTTTTTTCTCAACTGTCAGCAAGAAGCAGCTTCGCTCCGCCATGGAGCCGTGCCGCTCACATTACCCCGGCAATAATGTCAGAACACCTTGAGCCGCATCTAGCGCTCACGTTAGCTTACGAAATGTACTCGCATACAGCAGCAACTCAGCAATATGATTTGTAATGCCATTATTTTACTATTGTCATTTTAATGTTTGAAATAACCATTCGTTTAAGCATTCTGCCTCTAAAGCTATGAAATAAATCGCCTAATGCATATGATGATAGTAATAGACCAGAGACACAGTTGGTACTTAAATGCTACGTTTTGAAGTGAACTCCAGTGGTTTTAGTGTTCTGTGGTGTTGGCGAGGTCAGGTTCAATCATGTACATAATTGTTATCGTAATTGGAATATTGATATGTCAATGTCAGAGCTGAGGTGTTGGCAGGGTAGAAATGGGGGTTTGATATTTCTTGGGCCATTAAACGCCACTCCAAATTGTAGGTTTTGCTGTTGAGATGATTTAATTGTGCTCCCTGTATCTGATCATGGATGTGTGTAGTTGACAGAGCATAACGAGCTCCAGAGACCCCAGAATGTTAATGATTCCTGCCTTGGCTCCGGAGAGGTTCTGTACGGACCTGGAGCCTGCCTGCTTGCCTGCCTGCCTGCCTGCCTGCTCTCTCAGCATGGTACCCTGGCATCCCGACCAACAGCACTTGGCACTGCCCACTCAGCGCAGTGCAGAGTGGCACTCTGTATAATGGAATCAGCAGGGGAGGCTTTTGATCTTAATTGCGTGCCGACTGCAGACTCCATCCTTGTCTCCGCTGTTGTTTACTGCTGACTCTTCTCTCGCTGACAGAGTTGATGCAAGAAGCTTCTTTCAGAGCCTTTCTTTAACCAAAAATGTGCCTTATTGAATAGGATGATACATACAGTATATATTGTTTCTAAATTATTCTATTGGTAACCTAGGTCATTATGATAATAGTGCTATAGACAAAGCAATGTATTTGGACTTGTGATATTATGTGTGCTGTCTAAAATGCAAGACTGCCCTGCTGCAGCCGTTTGCGTGCCAATAGGCTGAAGACATTTCAGTATGATTTTCTTTACGGTTGCAGTTTCGATGTGTGCATTTCATTTGGGTGTCTGTGGCGTGTGCTTATTAGGACTTTGGTGGCTATAAGGCGAAGAGCCAAAAGGAATAAAACAGTGGCCAGTGTGATTTGGCTTTCCCTTGAAAATGTTTGGCATTCTGAAATTAGTCTGAAGTCAAATGGTCTCGATATATGTAGATTGAAAATAGCTCAAAATTGTTACAATGGTGTAAATTTTTTTGCCATGTGTTTCTCAGCTATTCCACAATGTGTATGATAAATGACTATCTATACTCGACAAATGACCTTTCTTACTGCTGTGCAGTGATTTTTATTTCTTGTTTCCTATACCATATAAATCTTTGTAAAACATGTTGAAATACTGTATTCTAACTGTATAACCCTATGCATTGAGTCCTGGGACAAAAACACAAAAGAGAAAAAAAAGTGTGTGCAGTTGTCGAGACTTTCTTTCCCACTTTGAAACTTGTGAATGTGCTGTATTGGTAAAAGAAACCGGAACACTCCATTTTCTGTACAAGACCAATAATGGAAGCCAATGTTTTCCTCCATCCAAGGCAGCTCAGAAGATTCTCGATCTTGTACCTGATCTGGTTGTACTGGATGAAGCTAATTTTACAAAGGTTGTGTGTGGACGGAGCAGTTACCCACAGGTTTCATCATACACTCCTCCATGAATAAACTCAGAGACACATACGCCCTTCATATCTGCTGTGTTTCTTTCACTTTTAGAATATTGACTTGCTTCAATTGAACACTCTCCTCCCATGCATATTGCATGAGCTACAATCACCTTGGCTGACAGAGTAACTTACCACAGGTAGCCAAGCAAAGAACTGAATCCTAGCTTTGAGGATTCTGGTGTTTCTGTGGCTCATTCTAGGACCACAGAGTCACTGAAGAGCTTCTACACAGACAGTAATGGGTCGCCTATAATTATGATTGCCATTCATGCAAAAGCAATCCCTTTATGACGGAGAAGGCCAAGTGCTCAGACCTGACTTGTTTCAGATATTCACACGTTATGAGCCTAGATCATTTTCTGCATCACTCTCTTTCTGCATCAAACCTTACGATGGGTGATGCTTCTCCCCAAATGCCACATCAGGTTCCTGTCACATGGCTCAGAATACAAACTAAAAGCCAATATCTGGCTTCACAAAATGAGCTAATAATGTAAATAGCCGCGTGGCACCGCTGTCATTGGCAGTGAAGGTTGAAAAATTGCTGCGAAAACATTAATTAAGTAATGACAGCCAAGAATGAGAATGGAAAAAGAAAGATGAAAGGCAAAATTGCCTCATCTGCCTGCCTAACAAAGCCCGGTGCCGGGGTGGAGATGACGAGGACGGTCCAGCACCCTGCACAGGCCATCCTCTTACTGAGCGGATCATTCATGCAGCAACAGATGCAGCAACTTCAAGGGCTGGTGCCAAAGCGACAATGATTACACTTGATTATCACAAGCGCTGCATCTCGCACGCTTGCCTGGTGGAAAATCAAAGGCAATACTGTACCTTGTATTTCTGTTCATTCGTTTATTTTTTGGAGTCAACGTTATGTGCTGTGAACTGCACTCGCGATGAGACTTCTGAGCAATTATACCCTTCAATGTCTAGAAATCGATGACGCCGCACACTAAGAATATTTATCGAGTCTCTCTGCAGGGGTTCCTACAAGAAATTGGGTTAAAATCTGCATGCTGGCTTCTGTTCTGTCTGGGTGCTTTGCATACAACAACCAGCTTCTCCTTCAGCAGGAGATACCAGCGGGTTGCATTTCACCTCAACGTGTTTCAAGCCTTCTAATGAGATTTGGCTTTGATTTCCTCTGCCTTGAGAGAAAGGAGGTGGAGAACCTGGTTGGGAAACAACAATGATGGCGTGTTGTTATTTCAAAAGTGGTTCTGGTGAATAATTTATGTATCAACAACTGGTTCCAGGGCTGTATGAGCTTAGTGCTGACCTGAGGGCAAATGAAATGATCGTGTTAGGTTAGCTCACATTTAATGGGCTTAGACCTGTGCGATTTTAAGCCAGTGACCCAGGCTACATCCGCACACAGCTGGTTTCATCCAGTTATGGGCCACAAATAATAAAAATGACAGAAAGGTTTATCTGTGTGATGTGTATGCGCAACTTAGTTTGGAAACATTATATTTGTGTACTTCAGCTATAAATTAATAACTTCTAGTCTATTAAAAATATATGCACTAATAATTTATTTTATGTTTCCTTAATACTTGCAAAAGATTTACTACTGTTGAAATCATCGTAAACTTGCTGTAGTCAGAGTTTATTGAACCTCCTGGGGAAATTGACAATCACTTATTGTAATAATCATTACTTATTATTTACATCAAGAAATAGTGATTCCCCTTAATAGGAAATTGTGTTATATGATGTTTAAAATGTTTGGAGCTAAATCACAACTCTGAATGATTCACTGCACCCTCACAGCAAGTTACAGGCTATTTATTTATAAGTCCTGGAGCAATAAGCTTTATAAATTTAGAATAAGCTCATTTTTCATCAGGTCTGTCTTATTCCCTGGAACACTGAATTCCAATTGTTCCCACATAAATCTACTGTCTAAACTGTCCATAAACAAATTAATACTTCACAAGCTTCAGTGTAAGAGATGGAGCACCGAGTCAAGTAAGTCCGTGGGAAAGCAGGAGGATGGAAGGTGCGATTTTGGTCAAGGTGAGAAAAAGCGTTTTAGTACAAATGTTTATTGTTACTACCCTACGATTGCTTTTAGTTCAAGATTAGTTTTTCAAATGAATAATTTATTTATAAAGGTCACATTCTACAAGTAATGCTGCTGGACGGTAACTGTAGGCTACAGGAATCGCATTGCTCTGTATATTGAACAATAAATTACTATTTCCTTTTGATACCGTGTAATCCTCCCAAGGCTGGTGGATCGCGTTTTTTACAGTTTTGCATGTAACACTTGAATGCAACAAAGTGCTTTGGCGAATGACTTTTGTTGTTGCGTGATTGGCAAACAATATTGACCAATCAGTATGAGCCGTTCAAAATTTCTAGCCAATCACCGAACACTAAACGGCTTTGTGTCCAATCACCTTAAAGGGAGGACATCCTTATTTTGTCCCGTACCCGCGGCAGATGATGGAGTATGAGTGAAGCTAGCTTGCAAAGAGCGACAACATACTTGCAGCATTTTATCTGGCATCTCAATATGTTAGAACAAAAAGCGACGGAATAATAAAGGCACCTTAAAGCCATTTAGATGATGAACATACTTCGTTTTGCGTGCTAGTCATATGAACTGTGCTGAAATATTTATGTAGTCAGGGCGAGCTAGCTTGTAGGAGCTAATAACAAACTTTAGCATGCACGCGATACAAGCATTCAGAGAAGCTGCAAGACTGAAACTCCCAGTGGAAACAAGCGATAATACAACAACGAGGGGGTAAATCGATTTATTTATTGAGTCGTTTACCAACTCAGTTCGATAAAGCTTTGGGTTGTTAAATAATTATTGTGATATTGCTAACCTAGCTAAATGCTATCCCTTTCCGTTTATGTTACCTGGATTTGATGCAGTTTCTTCACTGGCTATTTTATGCTTCGTTAATCAAAAGTAGTGCTACTCAGTAAAACGTTAACATATCCCATTAATGTCATTGTCTAATTGAACATTTAGTAAGATGTTACACCCTGTGCTGCCAATCCTCTCGCTTTTGAGTAAAACAAAATGTAACTCCCATCTACTGTCCCTCATACAGGCTGAGGCAACAGTGACACCATGTACCCTTGTTCGTATAACCCCACGAAGCCTAGCTGCAACAGCAGCAGCATCACTGAGCTGCTGGGTGCCCTGTGTGACTGCAGCCTCTCTGGGGTGTCGTGGAAGCGTCGTGCTCTTGGAGGAGTCTCAAGAGAAGGTTTCCGCAGAGCTCTTAGGAGGCGCGCATATGGCGCTCTGCTATCCAGGCTGTTTCAAGATGGAACCAAAGCGGCTGCCTCAGGACTATGTGCAACAGCTAATACACCTCCCAGGAATAAAGTGCTGATGATTTGTTTTGACCTGAGGGTGGCAGGGTGCAGGGAGGAAGCAGAGAGTTTAGAAGAACAGCTGGAGAGGTTGCCTGAGGGAGCATCCTCTGGTCTGAAGGAAGTAGATGCAGTCCTTGAGCTCCTGGTGCACCTAGCTGGTTCAGCACCGCCACCTCCTACCTCCTTTAGCATGGACTACATGAGGCGAGAGCGGCCTGTGTTGCGAAGACCTCAGCCCTGGAGCTATCAGAGTGAAGAACTGCAGAGGCTAGAAGCCAATGCATGGGGGTTAGTGTGTGGGCAAGAATGGGGGACTTTGGAAAGCTTGTATGGATCTCAGAGACTGATGGATGCCCCTCCAGGTACGGGGCTACTGGCTCTGCGGATTAAATTGGAAACTGAAGAAAGGTTTGAGAAGGAGACCAGAATGACACTGTTCGGAGCATTGCAGCACACACGCACTTCAGACATAGACATAAGATTGGACCTGCCTCCTGTTCCCAGTAATATTGATGTAACTGGGCTGGCCATTAGGGTACGGGATCTTTGTTTAAACTATTTTTTTTAGCTCTGGCACAATGTTTCTTTTAGCCTTGCATGAGTTAAAGCTAGAGGTCACGTTTCTATCATTGTTTGGCTTTTTAGGTTTAAACCTTAAGTTTGTGCAGTTTCATAATCAGCCCTACTGGTTGTCTGCTCAGGTACCCCCTTGTATAGATCAGTCGGAGGATGAAGGCTTCCAGTCGGCGTCTAACCTGACCCCAGACTCTCAGTCAGAGCCCAGCCCCATTCCAGACATTGACATATGGGAAGCTGTCCGCACATTTGAACCGGGAAGGCGCCGCTGTTGGGAATCTGTTGGTTGGTAAGTGACATATCTTTATTATTATATCGTTATTATTATTTGTTGATCAAAATCCAAACAGTGAAAGATTGTAAAGTTAAATTTTCCACAGTGGAACAGTTAGATGCTGTATAAAACCCAGCCCACTGTGCATTATAGAGCTCCGCATGTACATGTGTTTTCAGTTTAACTCGCCATTTGTGGAACAAAACATCAATTGCCAATCTGTTTCTACCACTAGCCCACCAGGGAAAAGGGAGTCTCTCTATCTAACAGAAGGAGGCAGAGAGGCCTTTGACCAGCTTTATCGTTTATTGGAGGGGGAGATGAGAGTGATGAGCAGTAGCACACCCTCTCCTATCCTTTTGCTTCCCTTGGACTCTCAGACACAGCTCGTATCTGACCTCCTCAACATGCTGATTGGAGTAGCGTCCACAACCTTCCCTCTTGATCAGGTGCATTTCATTATCTTCATTTAGCAGCCTATTAAATGCAATAAAATGCCATTGATATGTTGTTTTGTTACTCTGTCAGCCTAAAGTGATAAAAGGACAGGGACAGCATGCAATTACTAAGTACAGAGAAAAAGACATTGGATAATCAATGACTAATTTGGGCATTTGCGATAAAATAAACTCACTTGATTTATGGAATGCATTAACTTGAAACAATGAAAAGAATAAAAACAAAAAAGTTCAAGTCAGCAACCTCAGACACAATAAATCGAATTAGGAGGAAAATAATGAAGGGGTCATTTATGCCAAAATTTAAACTCCTTGACGTCACTCCTGTTGCTTTATTGTCTCCCATTAAATTTTATTGTTTCTTGTAGATTAGTTATTTTTTTAAAACTGTGTAAGTTGAACTTTAAACTTGTATTTAGCCTTAAATAACTTGTCTCCCTAGCTGTGTGATTACTTCTATAATGCAATTTGAAGCACTAGCAATGCATCCAGTTCTTCTCTTGTTTTGTGAAAACTTTGTTCATATGGTCAGAGCAGTGTTTATTAAACTCAGTGCCAGCAGTGGAGCTGCAAAATATTGTCATGTTATGTTATTTTTGTTCTCCCAGAAGGGTGCCGTCTAGGATCTTTGTATCCAGTTCTAATAAAAGAACCATGGGAAGGACAAAAACCTGACAAACAAACACCTGATTATATATTGCAGTCTAATATTATACCACAGCCACCCGTGCCTTCAGAAATCACCATGAAGGTGACTCTCTGACACCTGTGACAAAAATTCAATATTGCTGGCTTTACAGCGGCAGCCTTTGCTGCAAGGCAATTTTTATTGGGTGTTATTACATAATGCACTTATTCACTGCGTTTTTTATGATCTGTTAATGTGTGACTTCCTTCCCAGAGTGTCCAGTTTGATGTCAGACCTGGTGTGTGTGTGTCAGGAGCCTCCCCAGAGAGCGTGTCTCGTCTCCTGGGAGAGCTGGCCCAGTATGGTACATACTACCTGAGGCTTAGTCGCTTCTCTCTGCAGAGTCCTGACAAGAAAGGATTAGTCTTTCAGGTATGTTTAACCCACATTAATGCCATTTAGACTACACGATTTGCTGTAATGTAAACTTCCTGTTTTCTTGCTGTAGTCAGTCCCAGGATTCCCCACACAACCTGACAAGCAATAAATCACATGCACAGTTATTGTGAAGGGAAACAGTATACTTTTTATATATATTTGATACTATTTTCTAGTTATTTAAGATCATTCACCTTACTGTGCAAAAGGTATTAAATTTATTTTTTTATTTGGCTCCATATGAATACATCCCATTCCGATCCTGCTTCCACTTTTCATACACTACATGATAACTTGTGCATCCTTTTTGAAGGCTTTCACTGGGGGCCTGCGGAAGTACCTGCACTACTACAGGGCATGTGTTCTGAGCACTCCACCCACCCTCAGCCTGCTGACTGTTGGCTTCCTCTTTCGCAAAGTTGGCCGCCAGCTCAGGTGAGGTCAAAGAGATTGTTTTCTGCAGGTATTAACTTCACACTGTCATGTGTAACTCTGCCCAGTCAACATTACAGTCGTTTCCTGGCAGAGATGACCGTGATGCAAATATGATCAGATCGCAAAAGTCTCTACTTTCTGTCAATTTAAGGTACCTGTCAGAACTGTGCTGTGTACATGGGCCTTTGGGTGCAGGCCAGACTACCTTCCCTGTGGTGAGTACTCTTTTATCTGTAAGCGGCAATGTGTCATCCATCACCGCTGTGTTTGGCCTATCAGATGGGATGTCAGCTCAGTGCTGTGTGGCACTCCTCAGGGCGTTAAACTGCTATCCTACCTGTACAATGAAGCACAGAGTAACTGCAGCAATGAGAACTACCCAGTCCTGCTGTCGCTACTGAAGAGCAGCTGTGAACCATACACACGGTCAGTCATTGCACTCTTCACGCAGAACTAAATCCTAACAACCAAGGATGTGATTTGACTTAACTGATGTGCAGTGAATGTTATAGAGACCATAAACAGAGGAAGGTTGCCTTGTTTTTTGCTGTGCTTCATTTAGGTTTGTGTCTGACTGGGTGTACAGCGGCGTGTTTCGAGATGTTTATGGAGAATTCATGATCCAGGTCAATGAAGAGTTCCTTAGCTTCAGAGGTGAGACACTCCGTACACTGGTGCATAAACACTTCAGGCAGCAGGTTCTGAGAATGAAAAGTCAGGCAGAAAAAAATAGATTTCATTACAGCCTTTATTGCCTGATAGGGTTTGTCCTTGTATGTATGAAAGATGTCATGAAGTTATTGGATAATAATCAGTGAGAGAGCGAATCGGCCACCACAGCTGTGGGAGCGAGGGCCATCTCTGCTCAGTTAGCCATCGGGAAAACAATAATAAAATATGTTCTTTATTCTTTCCATACACCATGCTGTCTAACACGGTACTTTCTCAAATAAATTCATTTTTCTTACATCCTTGCTTTAGTAATTGTCCTTGACAATTGCGGTCTGGCTAAATTCGTTTTCCATCCAATTAATGACTTGCCTCCTTAAGGAGAGCAGAAGAGTAAAGTTGAAACAAGGGTAGCTGAGGACCATCTGTGCTCAACAGGAACTGCCAGGCCTATTTTCTGTCTGGTGCTTATGTTGCCTTGTTCATGCTGATATTCTGTGTGCATGGTCTTGTTTTGTTACTTAGCCAAGAAGGTCTACACAACATAAAAATGTCTTTCTTACTACCAGTCTAAGGTCCCAAAAGTAATTAAAATGAATATATTGTAGCTAGTTTACATAATAAATGAAGATTTGTGATTATGTGATATATATCAACACCTATTGAATCAAAATTGTTTTATTCCGTATTTTCGTACCGAACAATAATTATTTACATATCAATTAGGGTTATATACATACATTATTTGCATAAAGGGAATAGAATAGAATACAATTAATAGAAAATTGCAACACACAAGTTTTTCCTCTATGTGATGGTGTTCAGCTCGGACACAGCCTGGGGGAAGAAGCTGGCTCTGTGTCTGGTGGTTCTGGTGGCTATGGCTCTGTGACGCCTGCCAGAGGGGAGGAGTTTGAACAGTTTGTGTGTAGGGTTTGTGGGGTCAGCAGTGATGCTTCCTGCCCATTATTTGAGTCTGGCCTAGTACAGATACTGATAATACATTGTGGTGCTGGTGGATCAGCTTTTTGCACTAGTGATAATGTTTGATGCTGTAATCTGACGACCATCATTATACCTTCATATGGACAGTAAAAAAGTGCATTTAATTTGCTGGCAATTATTTATTGTTCATTGTTGATTTGTGTTCAGACAAAGCTAATCAGAAGACTAATCTATACAATTTGTGCAGATCTTTGTGAAGTAGTAAAGATAATTTTAATTAAAGTCTGCTCCCCAAACAAGTACAAATTAAACTTGCTTCTTTCTGATATAACTCCATAAGAGTGGTTTTGTATGAACCATTATTGCCTCCCCAAATATTGTATGTCATGCAACACCCCATGCAAGGTCAAACCATCACCTCGCCTTTGTCTGGCTAAGAGGTTCATTTGCTCATCTGCTACACCTCATCAACTCCCACACTGAACCTCTGCACTTCTCCTTCCTGCTTTTCTGGAGGACACACAAATGTCGTTGTTCTCCTCAAAGTCCATCAGGCAGGGAAGCAATCAGCGACTAAGCTTTCTTGGCAAGCCGCGGGCTCTCTGTAAAGGGCTCTGGAAGCTCAGTGCATTCATGTTCTCTTATGCTTTTTGTTGAGGATCACTGAGCTAAGCGTTAACAATTTCCAAGTGTTAATTCAAGCGGCCAGAGTTTTGCCGCGCCCTGTAAGTCATACTAACAAGGAACCGTTTTAGGCCCAGCGTAGGCTTACTGTTATCAAGCACCTATTACAGTCTGTACTGCCTCTACGACATCATGAACTCTTCTTAATCCCTGCAGATAAACACTTCTGGATTCAGGGCTACACTTTGATCTCTAAGGATGTGGAGGATTGTGTTCCCATCTTCCTGAGACACATCGCCAATGACGTTTACGTCTGTGGGAAGACCATCAACCTCCTCAAGATCTGTTGCCCACAGGTTTGCTACACATATTTAGCTTAAAGCATCCTACTTTACTTTTGTAATGTATTCACTGCAGAGAATAAATCCTGAGTTAGCGAAGCGCATACAGTATTTGATGAGTATTACTATCTATTTTGTGAACTTCACTGTCCACCCAGTGGCCCTGCCATTCAACAAACTCCTACATATACTTCACAAATTATGCACCTGCTGCAGCAATGAGTCAAGCCTTTTTAAAGTCCATACGCCCTACAAGGGGTGGGACAAATAATCGATACTGTGACATATGGGGATGCAGGCTCCTGTAAATTGTTATCAATACACCATCAACAGAATGGTGATGCAGTCTCTTATGTTACTGAAGCAGTGTGTTCATCACTTGCTGCGACCGTATCTGTCACTAGTGGATACTGTAATATATCCTCTGTGACATCTGTCTGTACATTATATCACTGCATCATCACTACATCACTAGTTTTTTTTTTTTATTAATTGCTACATTATTTCATAGCAAAATAAACTTTTAGCAGCCTGAATAAGGAGTCTGCCAATCTTGAGTTTTCCATTTATTATCAAGGGTTTTTATTTTCAGAACATAATGGCTCCATCATCGTTTTCTCAGAACCCAAGGTGACGTCTCCAAATTAGGTTTTGGACTGTAGGGGAGACTAAACAAAAAAAAACAAAGCAAAGCTGTTTAGGCAAGACAAAGCAGAGAAGCAAATTGTCACAAGAGGTTGGAAATGTCAAACTTTTTTTGGCACTCAAGCCTTTTACTCTAATACTAAGCTTTAGAGTTTGGCTCGTGTCCCCATGGACCCTTCACAAGCCTGAAGCTTAAAATGTTAGAGAAACAAGTGAGCTTCTGTTAAGCTTTTGAAGGTTTTATGTAATCTAATTATATTTAATTTTCTCATTTCTCTGACTCTCCTGCTGATTCACCAGCACATAATGTTATTCTATAACTGGACCTATCTGACCTGAACTGCAGGGCCTGTGCTCTTGACTAATTGGCATTCTGTAACCATGGTGTCTCTCTGTATACTCATTTGCATTAGTTTGGTTCTGCTATTCCTGGAGAAATGCTCTGTGAATAAAATATTTAGAATAATTGTCACTAATGTGCTTATTATTGGCCAGTGAAATATGACTGTTGATAATATGGCTGTTGATAATCCAATACTGTGACTTAGAAATAGATTGAAACTAACAAAAAGCAATGAATCCACTGTGCTTGATTAGGATCATACAAAGGTGCAGCTGGTGTCTTTAAGATTAATGTTCTCCTTACGGCTCCTGCATCTTCTAAAAGGTTTACTCATTTTGGTGCCATCTTCCTTATTTTTCTGCTATTATTCATGTAGTCTCCTATTTTGATTTGACACATTTTGGCAGTAAATTGAATCCCATAGAACTTGGAATATATTTCAAAAAACATAACCTACAAGGATGTGCTCTCTTGTAAGCCATGTGTAAGCAGTGCTTGCAGATTTTGCTCGTATCTGTGATTTAGCTGAGGTGATGTAAAACTGATGCAGAAACTGTAACTGAATACATTTTAAGTTTTAAGAAATTGACCTCACTCTCTGCACAAGTCACTACAAACTGTTGCCTTTAATTTGTATGTGTTGCATCTCTCATCATCTTAGAGTTGCTGCTAGTTTGCTTATGTATGAGCCTGAAGGAATTAGTTTCAGGTGTTTAGTACATACTATGTCCAGTAATTGCACTAATTTTTTATGACACTCTTTGTCCTCAGCACTACATCTGCTGGTCTGAGCTGCCCATGCCTCGCATCGCTGTCACCTTCTCCCTGCAGGAGGTGGAGGAGATTGAGAGAGACTGCGCTGTATATCGTGGACGGCTGGAGAGAATCGCTAAATACAGCGCCGTCAGCAGGGAGGAGCAAGTACTGACCCCCCACAACACCCCACCCCCACATACACGCCTTTAATGCAGATTCAGGTTTTTGTGATTGATTTTTCCTACTTACTTCTAAAGTTGTAACTTTAGTTCATTTTGCTCCTCTGCTGAGCTATAACCCGTATTAGACAAGGAAAGACAAGAATTTCAGTAGGCCTGGCACTTAGTATGGTGTATTACATTAATGAAGACACCATTATGTCAGTGCTAGCTGAGTTTAATGGAGTTTTTAAAAATCAAGAGAGGCCTTCACTACTGGAAGGGGAGGAGAATCTGCAGAAGAAGTCATTACACAGGTATTGTCCCTTAAGACACAGAGAGAGAATGTTCTTAGTCTACATAAATTGATCCATGATTGTGACACTTCCCCTCAAGTACTGAGAATTTTAAAACGGTGCAGCTCAGGACGGATGCTGCATGATGAAGCACTACACTCTGGTTTCTTTGGTCTGCATGGAGCGTGCTCACTGACAGAAGTTTGGGGGGAAAGAGGTGAGCTCCAGGGCAGGAGGATAGATCTTTGTTAATGATGACTGCTTGTCTGTCTATTGTTAGGCCCTGCGAACAGAGAGGGCACGCCAGGAGCTGATCAATCAGGTCAGGGAGTCGGCAGCCAAAACTCTGGAGAGCATCCGCGGTTAGTACTACTACAAGCACACACAACAACTGCAAAGTAATTTATGTAATGTTTGATGTGCTCTCGCACCCCATCCCGCTGAGTGTGCCTTTAAAAAATGGCTCGTCTCAGAGTATAACCCACACCTCCGTGTTGACTCCTACCTAACTACCTGGGCTTTCATTCCTCTCAGGAGACCAGCAGAGATGCACTGGGGCAATTGCAGTGAGCGATGTCTTGAATGGCTTCCAGTACTACGGGCTGTGAAATCTAATCATTGCTCGCACAGCGAGTTAGCAAACTCCTCACATCATTTATTACTTCAAAAAGATGTGTGGCAAGCTTTGGGAGGGGAGGGGGTGGAGTGCGGCGGAACGTCTGCCCTGAATGCACTATGTGTGTCTTAGCATAAGCATATTTGTGAGCGTCTGTGTGAGGCAGATTGTGAAGTTGTCCTGTGTGTGTGCGCGCATGAGAGGTGATGATGTTATGTGCTTTTCTACACACCGTGAGTAAACAGCCCACTGTTATCTCCCTCGCCTCCTGTAGGGCGCCAGGTGTCACAGCGTCTGGCTGAGGAGGCCAAGAAGAGGGAGCGGTTTGAGGAGCTGAAACAACACCTGGAGCAGGAGCAAGAGGTAATAAAGTGTGTGACCCAGGGGAAAGAGTGAATGATGTGTGTTTGTAGGGGAAGTTACGCAATGTGCATTAGTATGAGCATCGGTGCCGGGTTCCACCCCTAGGGTCAGGTGCCTTTCTGCTTGGTGGTATTTCTGTATCTGCGTGACTTTTAAATGTGATAAAAATGTAAGATTTAAATGTGAAAATGCATCACAACATGTAATATATCAGGCATCAAAAATGTATTTATTAATTTCAGCTCAAGTGTTTTAGAAGCTGAAGAAAGTCTGTGTTTTTTTTCCCCTCACTAGTGGCGAAATGCAGCCAAGAAGAAACAGGAGGAAGATGACTTTAGCTTTGCCAGAGAACTGAGAGACAGAGAAAAGAGGCTACAAGCCCTGGAGGAGCAGCTGGAGCAGAGAGCCAGGTCTGGCCACCGTTATGGCTGCTACTAAACATATAAATGTTTTAGTGACAAATGATCATCTCATAAGATCTTATTTGACTTTTGTCAAAATGACTGACAACAATTCAATTCATCAAATCGACTTCAAGTGGGATATTTTAGCATTGGGACCTTCTCGCTGGATTTGAGATAATGATGTGATGTCACAGCTGTAATACAGATGCTGAACTAAGCTGTTGTCATCTGCAGCCTTTCATCCAGACAGTATTCATCAAAACCATTTGATTCATGTCATGGGACTTTTTTCCATGACAGGTGTAAGACCACAGCTTTTTATCAGCACCTTTTACAGTCTTAAAGTGATTTGGTTTATTGTAGATCATTAAAGCAGGTGATAATCTTCCAAGGGAATGGCTCCAAATTAAATTCAGAGCCATCATAGACCTTAAAAGCACATATTCACACATACGCACATGGCAGTACACTCATCAGAGCTGCTCATAAGTGCTTACACATGAAAGAGCAGTTACTGTAGGAAGAACGCTGATTGCACTCAGATTTAGATATAAATTATTCATTATTCAAATAACCCTACTATATATAGTGTGGTGTGAATTGTCAGACCCGTTGGCAAAATTACATCTGTCTGTGTTTAGAAAGAACAGTCAATACTGCTGTCCTTGTTGAATAGCTCGTATCTTCTGGCATCAGTCATCACATTTTTATATATATTTTTTTTTCAAACTGAATGATCATTCAAGAACAGACCTTGATATTGGTCCTTGCCTACACGTGCCTTTCCTCTAAAATATTCATCTGTCTCGTGTGTGCTTCTGCTTTGACACTATAGGAAGGAACTTATTGCTCAGTACAGCCGTCTGTCGGAGGAAGCAGCCTGCCGAGAGCGGCGGGCGCTGTGGAGGGTGCAGCGAATGAGACTGGATGCAGCCCGCGCTCAGTTCTTTGAGCATGACAGGGAGCAGATTCAGGTGGATTAAACAGAATCACATTCAGTAACCAAGCACTTGGCGATTAGAGACTGTGTGGTCCTTTTAAAGTAATTGAGGTAAATGAACAAAGCTCTTGTGGCTTGTTTCCAGGCAATACTGGAGAACTACCCGTTGGGCCGGATGAGACCTCCTGCCGAAGTGTTGCCACCTGTTCCCTCAGTGCAACAGACTGAACCACGACCCACACCGGTAGGACATCACACTGGTTCTTGAACATTTGCCCCCCCCCCCACACAGTAATGCGACTAAAATGAATGTGATCTTTTGCAGGAGTGTCTCAGGCAGGAGCCGTCTGAACAACAGCCTTCTGACACTCATAAATCCCTGATGCTGTCACCACCTGACCCATCTTTCCCCACTGACGCCCCCCTGACATTGGATCCTGCTCTCATCTCTGAGAGCATTGATATAAATGATTTTCTCCCCAAATCTCCAGACCCTGGTGGTCAGCTGGTGGACACAGCCCTACAGGAGATTGGCTCTGACCTACCTGAAGCCTGCCCTACAGCCCAACTGGTTGACTATGACTTCAGTGCCCCCTTTAGTCCACTTGAGGGTATCGCCGGCCAATCGTCAGTGCAGCCGCGGCCTCGCTGGGCAGCTGCATTTCACCCTGACTTAATTCAAAGCCACCCCTCTTTCTCTCAAATCCCCATCGGGGAAAATATGTCTCAAGTCCAGGAGAGCATCCCAAACGCCAGCCCCTTTGGCCATGCATCCAAATCCAGCTTTACACCAGGGCAGTACACCCCAGAGGAGCCCCAGAGCACATCTAAAGCCAGTGTTTACGGACCGTCCTCTCAAGCCTCAGTGCAGCCAGTCAATGGGAGCTCAAACACAGACCACACTGAAGAACGTGATGCATCTATGCCAGAAGAGCAGACTGAAAGGAGGATTTCAGAGAGTAAATCTATTGACCCTACTAATGAAGACGGCCTTGCCGATACTGTGCTTTGTAGTACACAAGGGCAAGGTCTTGATGACAATAAAGCAGTGACCGACTTTGGTCTGGTTAAACCCCTTCAGGCAGGGACTCCAGATCACACGTCAGATGCTCGACCTTCACCCAGCCTCCACGGACATTCCTCTGATGCCCACATAAAGCTGGGACAGTTCGTACCAGAGGTAACTGTTCCTCTGCCATCACCCAGTATTCACGGCCACGCTTCAGATTCTCACATTAGCACTGGAGGTCATGTTTCAGAGGTTGATGCTCCTCTCCCTTCCCCCAGTGTTTATGGTCACTCTTCTGATGCTCACATTAAAGTTGGGGAAAACGTTTCGGAATTTGTCGCTCCTCTTCCAACTCCGAACATCCACGGCCATGCATCGGACGCCCACATCAAGGTTGGGGAGCTTGTGTCGGACGTAGTCACACCACTTCCCACTCCCAGCATCCACGGTCACTCATCTGACGCGAACATTAAAGTGGGCGAGTTTGTGTCGGACGTAGCTGAAGCAAGGCCTCGCTGGAGTAAACACGGGCATTCCTCCGACAGCACACTGCAGCCAGGCTGCGTGGTTTCTGGAGATCAACCGGCTCCTTCTCCTTTGCCTGGAAGCTCCCGTGCACATTCATCAGACTCAACATTAGTGATTGGATGTGTAGTTACAGGAGACGAACCCAAACGCTCTCCTCTCCCTGGCAGTTCTTATGGACATTCATCAGACTCCAATTTAGGCATCGGGTGTGTGGTTTCCAAAACAGATCCGCTCCGATCACCACTTCCAGGCAGCGCCTACGGCCACTCCTCGGATTCAACGCTGGGTGTAGGATGTGTGGTGCTGGGGACCGAGCCGCAGCTCTCCCAAATACCAGGCAGAGCTTTTGGCCATTCATCAGATTCTTCACTTGGAACTGGTTGTGTGGTGAAGAGCAAAGATAAAGAAGATGAGAAGAAAAAAGAGGCCATTGAAGATGGTAAAGTTGGATGCATGACTCATTCTGCTGTGATGCTTAGTAAACTTGTTTCTTAAAGTTATTTAAAAATTAAAGTCTCAAAGTTATTTATTACACTACTTGGTACTAATTAATATAACCGTAAATGTTGAATTTACAAGGTAATATCAGCTTTGTCTCATGACAAATATTCTCATTGTCTCATGATCATATAGAAACTGAAGAGCTAGATATTTTTCTGTAATTAATATAGTTATAATTTATATCTGCCAAACTTTTGATTATTAAGACCAAAGCTGACAGACAAAAAGAACTTTATATATTGAGAATATTGCCTAATAAATTAAAATGTCAGCGTCCTGTATTCTCTTGGTGTCAGAAGGTCCTGGTGAGCACCTGTTGGAGGTCATGGGGTCGTGTGCAGCCAACTTCATCATGTCCCCAGGAGAAAAATCTGAGAGGGAATACCTGCTAGCCCTGTCTGCGCAGTATGAGGTGGAGCACTATGAAGACTGCTACAACCTGATGGGTTAGTTAAAAACACACAGATAGTTGGAGACTTAGTTGATTAAAAACAAAGCCTTCGACGTTTGTACCAACTGTGGACGTCCAGACATTTTTCTAGCAGTACTCAATCAAAAGGAAATAAGTAAATTAATTTTTTTTAAATTTTCAGCTGATGCTCCAGCTGCCCCATACAAATTATGTCAAAAAATGAAATGTCTGTAATCTTCTGACAGTGGACTGGAGCGTAAATATATTTTATTGGAGAACCGGAGCTTCTGCACGTCTTCACTTCTGCTCCCTGGTGTCTCTGAAATGACTCCAAGTAATAAGTAGAAGAATGTCTTTTAAAGAGGGATGTAAATCATGCACTTTACAGTGGGGCGCACCGGATGGAAATTAAAACATGCATTTTCACATGTTCAGGAGTGATGCATTTCCAAAGGGTGTTAAATACTCCATCAGCGGCACAGGGGTTGCATAAAAAGCAGTGATATTTCATAAGCATATTAAGACTGGTTTATGTTTGGCTGGGATGTATCACAGCTCCTTGAAGTAATAGCCCGTCTTCTTCACTCTGCATTTGTAGTTCAGTCATCCTGCTGTTCATTCATGCCGGCTTCCAGGGCCTCTATGAAATCAATCAGAATCTACTCAGCCAAACACATCTTCCACACCACTGATCAAAGTCAGCAGGCCTAATTATTTAGGGAGTGCTGGTAGAATTAGAGGGAATGTGGACAAAATAACTTAACAGCTTGCACATTAGATGTTTTTTACTGTCCGTTGAGAAGCTGTTGTGTTTTTGTTGATTGGGTGCAATAGTTATTAAACTCCAAGGTCATTGTAGGGCTTTCATTTTACTGCTTCAGATGATGATGTGTCCACTGGAATTAGTTGAATAGTTAATGGTTGAAATATTTCTGTTGACGTTAGTGATGTTCTGTCCCTCTTGTGCAGCCTCTTCCCCTGAGTGTCAGCTCCTGAAACAGGTAACGCGGGGCCCGTGGGGCCTTCCCATGGACCCTACACTCCGCAGAGCCACTGACACCACCGCCGTCCAACTCAGCGAGATGGTTTCCCTGCCGGTTCTGATAAAACACTCCGTCACCGCCCCACTCATCACACAGTACGTGTCTGACTGAATGCTGCCTCTGTTTGGCATTACACATTGAATTTGGAGGTTGCTGTGTATAAATGTATGTTTGGAGGGTCTAAGGAATAATTTGCTTACTTTTCCTAAACAGCCATATGCTACATTTAGAGAAATGCAGGTGTGTTTCCTTCACGGAGCCCTTGTCATTTTTCTGCTACTTCAGGCCACTTTAACTGCAGCTAAGCAAATATTCTGCACTGTAGAAATAATTTAAAGTTCTGTTCACTTCCATCTTTGCAGGACCCTTTTTTCATTTGAAATAGAGACAAACTCGTGTTTAACTGCTATGTTTATGCACAGAATGCAGTTTAGCCTGTGTGTGTAAAGAAATGGCTTCTCATCCATTTCTGCACACACTGTGGTGCTGTATATTAGCACTGATATTCATAGCTCTAAATTTTTATTAACACATTTTTATCCCTTGCTTGGGTGACACACTGGAGATTCTCACCTCTATTTTTAATCTTTTACTCGCTGACTTTTTAGTGAAAAGAAACCTTCCCTAAATCCACCTTCTATATAAATGTGAATTGCTCAGGAATAATTTAAAGTAATGGGACGGAGGAAGTCGTCCAGAAAATGGGGGGAAAAAAAATGCACCGGCACATTCCCTGAGTTTTCTTAAGAGCCCATGTCTATCATCGCCACGATCTGCTTCCAATTTGCAAGTCAGCATTTTAAGTTCTAATTGTGTCAAAACTTTCCTGTCCTTATCTTGGTCGTAGTCTCATCCACCTTCTATTCCCCAGTGTATCTTTGGTGAACAAGGCGGTGGTGGACTACTTTTTTGTGGAGCTCGGGGTGGAGAGACACTTCGAGGCGCTGCGCCACTTCCTGCTGATGGAGGACGGCGAGTTCGCCCAGTCCCTCAGTGATCTGCTCTTTGAAAAGGTGATGCTCTTTCAGCGGACATTTCCACGAGCAGCTGTAAACTAATAATTTGTAAAGTTGTTGCTTTCAGGTAATATAAGTGAAAAGAGAATTATTACTCAGCTCTGCAGTTCTCTCATTGCTCCTGTTAGCATCTTTTCCAGCTGCAGCAAGAGCTGTTTTCAGCAAAAAACAACTCTGAATGCCAATGGAACATTATTTATCCAAATAGAGGCAAATATAGAAACGACTTTAACAACCTGATACTTTCAGCGGTTGAGAGCAAAGTGAGGCTTAAAGTCAGACTCCCAGCATAAGCTGACGCTGCTTAGTTTTCCGGGATGTGTAAACTAGCTGCAGCGTCATCCACGTCCACTTTAATAAGTAATAAACCTTAGAAGCTGTCTGCTTTGCAGGACCCGTTGAGTCGCTGCCAGTGTTTGAGACTAATGTCAAGCCAAAGCTTCCTGGCAGGAAATAACAAGTGCGGCGTTTGTTACCGCCGTGATGCTGTTCTGCACAAACATTTCTGGACATGTGTCTCTCGAGGCTCATGAGACAGAAGGTTTTTGTTTCAGCCAAACACTGCAGCAGCTCATTTCACTGATTAGCACACCTTCAGCTGGAGAAGGGAGGTAATCGTTGTAATCACCTGTAGTGTTTGCCTGAAATGAGAATCTGCCAGCTCTCCTGTCTCTTGTCTGTATTTGACCTTTGTGCTCTCTCTCTCCATCCATCCAGTTGGCCAGTGGACAGACTCCCGGCGAGCTGCTGACCCCCCTCGTCCTGAACTCCATCCTCAGCAAAGCCCTGCAGTACAGCTTACACGGAGACACCCCCTTGGCTAGCAACTTCACCTTCGCCCTCCGCTTCCTGCCGGAGATCTTCCACCCACACGCGCCCGACTCCCTCAACTGTTTAGAGCTGCGCTACAAGGTGAGCCGGCGTGTTTTCATGTAGGCAGAGCAGAGCGCGGGCGCCTGCGTGGCTGAGCTTGTCTCGAGGTGAGTGGCAGCTTGAATGTGACAAGCCGCCATGTTGTGACAAACTACTGTGGGCATGGAAAATGAGCTTATCGCGCACTTAAATGGTTGAACCTTGTAGATTGATTGGAGTTGGGTCGTTGCGATGACATGCACAGTGAGTAATGCTGCTGCACATTGTCCTCTCTTCTCGCTCCCTCCTATTTGTCTCGTTACTCTTGTCCCTTTCCGTCCTTTTTTGTTCTGTTTATTACTTTGCTCCCTGACCGTGCTTCTCCGTTCTTCTTTCACTTTTGCCTCATCTCTCACCACTCCGTCTTCCTCTCACCTCCTCTATCAATGTCCCTCCACTCACACCTTTCTCCTTCCCTCATCCCATCCATCACTCTCCCTTTACCTGCCTTTCTTGACTACTGTTCCACTTTCTTTTGCTTTCTTTCACACTTATTCGCTGTCACACCTCCTTCCACTTTCCTCTCCTCTTATCTCGGCGCCTCCGTCTCTCTGCCTTCATGTCATCTCCCAGGTGGACTGGCCGCTGAATATCATCATCACGGACAGCTGCATGAACAAGTACAACCGTCTGTTCTCGTTCCTGCTGCAGCTCAAACACATGGTGTGGAGCCTCCGTGACGTCTGGTTTCACCTCAAGAGAACAGGTGAGAGGAGGGAGCTTTTGATTCTAGTGCAGCTCGGGGTCCAGCTTCCCTTTGAGAATGATGAACAAAGATTCGTCCTGTTGTGCTTCAGCTGTTCATGAAATATTTATAGAGACCAGTGTAGTAATTTCTTCATGTTTTATTTATTAAAGCACAAGTCACGCCAGTGGGATTGTTGTGAGACTTTGTGCTTCACTGGGTTAGATAGTATTGATCATTGAGGACCTGTGTACAGACTTCATAAATGGATAAACCTCAAGGGAAAAGTTATTAGAGGGTTGTAAACTTCAGCGGTTAGAACATTATTATGTTTGCTAACACAGGACAAATGTAATAGTGAAGGGGGTTTTATCATTGCTGATTCATGGGTATTGATTTTTGCTAAAAGAAAAATAATGATAAATGTCTAAATGTTTCTAGGCCACACTGAAAACAAATTGCCTTATTTTCCATCAAACGCTAAAAGATGAACTTCTCCCTTATTATCCCTCAGCACTGGTGAAAGGCGCCGGGCGCTCTGTGCAGTTCCGTCAGCTGCAGCTGTACAGACACGAGATGCAGCATTTTGTCAAGGTGATCCAGGGTTACATCGCCAACCAGATCCTGCAGGTGTCCTGGAGCGAGTTCACGGCCAAGCTGGCCACTGCCAGCGACCTGGACGCCATCCACCGCACACACGCAGACTACCTCAACAGAGCCATCTTCAGGTGAGGCCCGGACCAGCGCGTGCGTCTGTTCTATCTATTGCTATACAATCCTTGCAGCACAATGCGTGCTGTCATCTGCATGCACAAAGAAGTGATATATTCAATTTATTGCAGGAGGAGACCATATGTCCTTGTTTCTCCTTGAATGCAATCCATTTTAAACAAACGGCTTTCCAGCACTTTGAGTGATCACATCTCCAGGGACTGAGAGTTATCACCTTTTAGCTTGTGAGAGCAGGCACAGATAACCTTGTATATTAAATGACTGTATGCATAAACTACAAGAAGTGCACACACAGAAACCTAGCACTTCAGGAGACAGAGTTCAGGCTCTAGGGAAAGTCTCATGCCTTTTAGTTTGTTAGCACAGTTTATTTTAGTATTTAAACCCTCTTAATTACACTATTGTAACCTTTTTGTAATGAGCTATATGTATACACAAAATGATCACTAAGTTGACTATGATATGTTATCTTTACAATCATGTTACTTTTATTTATTTATTTTGGTTAAAGTTAAAACCATTATAACATGGTTCACACCGTAACCTAAGTTGCAGCATGTCTTGGCTTAACCTTTGACCTGTAGGTCTCCTATTTAGGGTTAGGGTTCCTTACACAAGGACCTTAAGCTCCCTGTTGTAAAAGTTCTTTCTACAAAAAGCAAAACACCCTAAAGTGAAATGGGTCAAATTATCTTTCTCTGTACATTCACATTAATTTTAAGTGGCACTGTGCACACATCATTTCATATAAAATTAATGCAGCCTTCTTGCCACAAGTTCATTAAAATTCCAGCTGGATTTAACTTTTGAACTCAATGAATCAATTCTCATTAGAAGACATTTTCACTATTTCACTCATTTAATTATTTTTTTTAAACTCACTCTGCACTCTTGTTTCTCAGGGGCCTGTTGACTGAAAAAGCAGCGCCGGTCATGAACATCATCCACAGCATCTTCAGCCTGATCCTCAAGTTTCGGGCCCAGCTGATCGCACAGGCCTGGGACAGCCAGCAGGGGGAGGCAGTGCACCCCAGCTTCATTGCCATGCAGCAGTCGTACAACACTTTCAAGTATTATTCCCACTTCCTTTTCAAAGGTAAGGACAGAATATTGCTTCAGACCTGATTTCATGAAAGTCTGCCCTCATGAATGTCATTCACCTACCTCTGAGAAAATGATGAAAGCAAGCAATTCTGATTCCATAGTCAGAATGTTGTCAAGGATTCAGCTGTTTCTCCAACATTAAGTGGGATAATAGAAATTGGAGAGAGGTTTTCTCAAAGCGGGAAAGTTTTCCAGCAAAATTTCTATTTGTTTTGTAACAAAGATTTACCTACACTCGTACTTTTTTAATTTAGTCAGACTTGAATGACTAGCAGAATGAATTAACAAGAGTCTCTTTGTGTTTCAGTGGTGACTAAGCTGGTGAACAGAGGCTACCAGCCTCATTTAGAGGATTTCCTTCTCCGCATCAACTTCAACAATTACTACAAAGACTCCTGAGCCGTGTGCTGGCGTACAGTATGTGTAAGCATGAATCTTAGTGTTGCAATGTCACGAAATGGACTGTACAGTGTTCATTGGATATAATTCAACAGCGTGAGACAGGTCAGATAAATGCAACCTCACCTGTACTGTATATATTAGTGTGTAAGCAAAGTGTGTAAAGTAGGCTTTGTGCTTATCTGATGCCTACTGTACCAAATGTCTCACATGCTCAATTGTGCCTATGAGGGTTAACTGCATCTGAATGAAATTCATTTGAAGGCAAAATGTTTTTGTTTAATAAATGCTCTATTGTTCTGTGCTTATCTTATTTTCTATTTTAGGTATAACAACATAAACCTGAGTAAACATTTACAAACTGCCTGTTACCAGTAGTTTTAGAAAACTGACAAATTAAGGACAAACATTTACGGTAATGGACCCGTCAGCTCCAGCCATCTACAGAAGAGGGTGAGGGTTGTCTTTGCTAGATTACACAAATGTACCAGATTTTTTCCGACAGCGCATTATTTAAGAAAGCACAACTATCAAGTCTACGCAGCGCAGCTGTAATGGGCTGCAGCAGGAATGCCACAGGCACCAGATTGTGTAAGTCATCAAATGAGGGAAAAGCTCCTCGATTGTTTTAGGTGGATGCACTGAGCTTATCCTGTAGTGGTTCAAACACTACTTAGTTTGCACTAAGACCTAAGAAGGAGCCGGCGTAGCTCTGTCAAGTGGGATTAGCACCTTGAGCATCACTTAATACAAAATGTATGTACTGTAGGAGAGCTATGCTGACAGAGTAACTACCCTTTCCTTAACTTACAACAGGAAACTAAAGCATTGCAGGTTTTTGAGGCAGTAGATAACGGATGCTTGGATGTGTTTACAACTCAAGGTTCCACAATTTAAAGTATTTACCAATGAGGCTTTTTACTTGGCTTGAAGAAATCCTGTTGGGTTGTAAACTCACCACTACTACAAAGCTGCTTCCTGTCTGTCCAGCAGAGCCTTCAATGTGTCTGACATGGCTTTGAGTCACAGTCAATCCGTGTCACATTGACAGTGCATTTTTAGCTTTCACTGGCCAATGACATGACTGTCACAGCTGGACTGGTCTGAAACGAAACAAAGTTGCACTGGAATCCATAAATGAATGACTTTTCTTATGAATAACATGAACAATGAGGAGGGTTTGCTTTCCAGTGACTACTCAATACCCCTCTGAGATCCGCCAGTGCTTTGTCGTCTTAGCAGTACAGCTTAGTGTAGCGGTTTTAATTTCCTGCAAAGGCAACGAGACAGAGTCATAATTTAATCATGCACGGCGTCAGCAAAATGATTCTGGAAGCTTTTAATGCAGCTGACTCTGATTAAACATCATATAGACACAGCTCATATTTACACAGGCTTTAAAGAAACAAAGTGATAAGTAGTTTTAAAATTTCACTGAAGAAGCTTCAGACTGTTTAGAGTGTTCTGACATATTGATTATGTTAAGACATGTATTATTCAGTAAGGTTTTGTCAACCATAAGTAATTTAGATTAGTGTAAATGCTTAACATCTTTCAGATGCCAAGTCCATCATCAGAGGCAGGAGTCTGTCCACTGGATGAAGATACATATCACTGCTCAGCAAAGAAAACAGACACAATTTTAATTTTGTTTTTAAAAGTTAAGAGTCTCAAATCCTTCATATTCTTAATGCCTTAAGTGTTATGATATAACCTTGGACATGCAGTAACTGTGTGTATGTGTAACCAAAGAGGAGGAATAAATGCCATGTTATGGTATGAAAGCTGTACATACAAGTCAAAGTGGAGGAATTCAAACTATGTAAACCTAAAGTCACATGAATGATTGACCACCACCAGTTCGATGGCTGGTATATTAAAGAACACGATTAATATAATGTCCCACTTGCTGAAACTCAATCAAAAAGCGCTGCTGCGGTCTGAATGGATAAACACCAGGTGATCCACTGCCACACCTCCTGCTTTTATCACTGCAAAAACTAAAACCATCTACAAACTGTGGGTGGGACATTACCCGACTTGGGACTGGTGTTCCACGAGGACATTTTCATCCAGGGAAGCTCTTCTTTCCGGTCTTGACTGTAGTTTGATGCTGACTGGAACTAAGCTTCGGACTCCAGGTCTTCCTGCCCGTCTTCGTTTGTTGTGTTGTCCGTCTCTGGCTCCAGCAGCAGGAACTTGCCATCGTTCGTCAGGGGCATGTTCTTCATTAGCTGGGCCAGAGCCTCTGGGTCCTTGGAGAAAATTAAAACAACAATGCTAAGTAAGGATTAGCTTTATTGTTTGGATTGTGCTCATCTCACAGACATGTACATTTTAATTTAGAATACATTAACTGTCACTTTAATACTGTTAAGCTACTGACTATTTAACATCTCCCTGTGTTTCCAATTAACATGAATAAAATTAATTTGTTCAGATGGTCTGGCGTTATTTTGTCTGACATTTTCATAGCAGAAAAGAAGGAAATGTTATAAATTATAATGAGGTCTAGGAGCATTTAATGCATAATGTGTATTTGACCTTATGTAACTTGACAGACCCAAACAGGTTTAATATTCTGACTTTAACTGCTATTTTCAATGTTTCTCTTACCTTTTTGGCTTCTGCAATGTCCTTTGCCAAGTTTATTGTGTAACATATCTGTATATACACAAAACAGGGAAGCTTCAAAATTTGTGCATCGCTTAACATCGTTCTTGTTTTGAACAAACGTTTCTGTCCCAACCTTTTCGCCTTCGGTGTTGCTCTCAAATACGAAGGCGCTGAATGAGGGCTCTCCCTCCTCATCTGCGTCACTACCATCTCGGTTCTCCACCACAAAGCCCATCAGCCTGGCATTCTCTTGGTGGGCTACAAACTGGCACACCTCTCCTAGCTGGAACTGAGAAATTGCAATTGAGTTACAATTTTAATAAATATGATTAAAAATATCATTTAAACTGAGACATGTTCTTCAGGATGACTTCAGATCACATCACCTAGAGAAGCTATGTATTAGTGAGTTGGTGGCTCATACCCCAGAGGAAATAATCCTGGTTTGTCAGAATCAGACATTACAATATAATAGAGACAGAGGGAGGTTTATTATCACTAAACTGCAATCATTCACAAGTTACATAGAACATTACACCAGAAATGACCATAAGTGAACAGTGACTCAGTTTCCTGTGATACTTACAGTCATTCTTGTAACTTGAGTCTGAGGGTCAATCAACCTGTTAAAGCAAAACCAACTTTTAAAGGAAGGTAAAAACACTGCAGTACTACTTTAATAATAATTATAGAACACATTCTAAACGTTGCTTCACAAGAGGACGAACCACATTAATTAAAAGACTCAAATAAGACGCTGCTTTTCTGATAATGATGATTTTCTGATGATCAGGCAGGTCTTTCTACAGTAACTGCAAATGCTCAGTCACCTCTGCTTCTCAGGACCACATCAGCTTGCTTGTAACCTGAGACTAACAGGTCTAATATACAGCACAGGGAACACCTTAATGGGCTTTAACACTATTAAAAAGTAAATAATCTTTAAAAATCAATACTAAAACACTGTGAGCAAAGAGGCTAAAGCAGCTTAAACACAGCACTCTTCATTCTAGTTGAGTCTTTCAGCTGAATCTGGAGCCAAATAATGGATTTTGACAAGACATGAGAACATAAAGGCATTAAAAATGACCCTAGTCTTTAAAAGATGAGCTTAGATATCTAGGGATGTTTCAGACTGGTTTAAAAAATACTGTTTAACAAACCACTGGGGTTATTTTGGCTCTTTAACACATACTCTACGACCTTTACTGTAAGAAAGCACCACCATCTTAAAACCCCAAAGTCAGTTGTCATTGTCTGTCACAGAGGCTGCAATAATGTAAAATCAAAGAAATATCTCATACTCTACCTGAGGTCACTGCTGGTGACCATGAGGTGGGACTCTGTCGTCCTGAAGATGTTGTGGATGGCTCGAGCAGCCAGCACCTGCCTCATGGCCTCATAGATGACTTCTGGGTTATTGCCACAGCGAACCGCCATGGAGCCCAGGAAGCGCACAACAAATACCTGCTGCAGGAGGGAGTCTGTGGAAACACACAAACATAACCCCCACATATACCTCAGCAGCATAAACCCAGGGACTATAACCAATAGTTTAAACACAGGAGAGTGAACACCAAAAGACAGTGTGAGCTAAAGACAGGGGACGAGCTTACCGTCACTTTCAGCAGAACAGTCATCATCCGTTTCTCCGAATGGATTCGTCCGTCTGTCAGAGAGGAACCAAACATTCAGTATGGCAGCAAAACAACAATTACCCTCAGCATTGAGCCATTAAAAATCATTCAGTGTTCCTAGAAGTGGTAAAAAAAATGATTAAGCAGCCATAAAAAAGCATAATCACCCAACAGGCTCAACCCTGCCTGTCGCAAACATGTACCCGCACAAACTCCATGCCCTCACAGCCCCCTCACCTCCCCCCAGATCTGTTTTGGTCCAGAAACTCAGAGGCTGGCAGCATGATGTCAAACTGAATTGGCGTCCCAGGGGCGATGAGGTCTTCTGGTTCCAGAGCAGACCCCGTCTTCTGAGAAGCGCCGCTGGTAGCGTGAATTCCTCCTGGCTTTGCTCTGCAGGAATGAGGCAGATAAATGGTGAAGATCAAAAAAATAAACAACTGCTGTAGGTTTTCAGCCAGGTTATAACTTCATACACAATACTGTTCTGTTATATATATTTATATATGTATATGTGTATACATACATACTAGTGGTCCATGGTGCTGCAGAAGACCTTTGTTTTATAATCAGTCTTCAGTCAGTTATTACATTAATTTCACCATGACTGCTTGAGATCAATGAAATCCATAACTTGCAATTTATAGATTATACAAATGATGTACAACATCTTTTTGGTTTTGGGAACTGCTATGGGAGGACAAGTGCACCATGTCCTTTAAGTTGACTGATCACTATCCTCAGTAATCACAGGTTGACCTTTTGTTTTTCTTCCCCCTCTGAAAGAAAACTGATCTCATGTCACAATCACTTTCAGACGCACAAAACATGTGCATTGGCAGGTGTCGTGCTACCATCCCAAAAAAACCCAGCATTTCATAAATAATACTGCATTAAAAAGATAAACTCAAAAGCACTTCACATACAGACAGGAAACCTAATGCTGCAGCCTCAACTGTCATTTTCCAATCCAGTTTGAAGCTGATTCTAGATTTCAGGAGCAGCAGTATATGCAGCGTTGCCTCTAACCTGTCAGGGTTGGGTGAGCCTTCTTGTCTCTTCTCAAAACTGGTGATGGGGGTGACAGCTTGGATGGCAGACTGGTTCAGGCGGATGGCAACAGCCTTGAACAACAAGCAGGGACAATGCAGCGTTATTAGCAGCACACAAACGCCTATACATTATGTATTAATCTCTAACAAATAAAAAATATAATAATTTGACATTTTCTCTCCAGAATAAGTTGTTTTGTCTCCAGTGTTTAATTACATGAAACTAAACAGGACGAAGGTCTCTAAAACTAATACAAATAAAGACACGCTGGTGGACACTGTTAAAGTCTGTTTGTATCTGGAGAATGAACATTTTCATAGAGCCGAGCTTCCTGCAAACATGCAAAATTCTAGGAATGAATGGTGATCAAGGCAAAAGGGCAAAGTGTGTCACCATGTGACAACAGTGGAACAGCTGGAATGTTTTTTTACTCAGACAACATTTTTTCATGGTTAACTGAAGGTTTTACTTTATTTCAGTGTCCCTGAACTTGTTTCTTCTTATTGTATTTGTATTGTATTGTATTATTGTTATTGTAACGTCCTATTAAATAAGAGCCTCACCTCCGGGTTGTCAGTCAGGTAGATTTGTCTGGAGATGTTGTTCACGGTACAAATCCACTGGAAAAAAAAAACAGCACAACAGATTCCCTTAGTTCCTCCACCAGTCCTGAAATCATTTGGCTGAAATGAACTGTAACAGGCCAGTCAGATGTGACAAGCACAAAACTAAACATGAAAATTAAATATGCGCTGGATGACCAGACTTTCACACTTACTTCTTCATACTCCTTTTTGCTCTCCGCTTGCAGAATCATTGACCTGGAATGAGTAAACAATTGAAGGGAATCACATAAAATGCACCTGGCAGCATTACACGTAGCTCTGATTGGAACTCAAACGTACGTTTTGCCAGAGGGGGAGGTGATCTGAAAACAGTAGCGTCTGTCCTCACACTCCACGGCCATGACAGAGCTGTTGTCCAGGTCCAGCACCATGCCCCCGGCCACCGCCCCACGCGGCTGACACATGAGGTTCCCGCCCTGCGTGAAGAAGTAGAGTCGGTCCCAGGCCGTGGTCACCAGGCCCGTTTTACTGGAGCACACAGAAGAGGCAGAGTCAGTTAAAGGTCCAGAAATAATGATGTGGTTCAATAACTTACTCCTCAGATATTGGCAACAGCCTGCAGTTATAGACAAGATTAAACAGATGCTGATTAAATATTCAAGAAATACAACATCTGATCTTACTGAGAATCCAAGTTTGGATTTTTACTAATTCTGCCTAAATCAGATTTCTTAAAGCACTTCAGTTTTGTCACTCGTGCTAAAGAAAAGTTAAATTAGGTTATAAAAGCACCAGTGTGCTTACCTTCACATGGGACTGATGATCATTTGAAATATTGGATTTTTACTCTATCCAATATTTACGCTTAATCCTAAAGTGTATTCTTAAGCTCCTTGCAGCTAAATTCTCATTAGTACAATTCACTTACAAACATCTTTACTCATCATTAGGACTCATCGGTAAAATTGTTCTTTCCAGTAATGACTAATAAATAATGAATGTCTCCAGTGGAGTGAACAAAGATTCTTGGTGTAAATTGAAATCTCTTATTCAGTTAGTCTAGTAACTAATTCTATTCTAATGCCTATTGGCTTAGTTAGTCACACATACCTCATTTTTAGATTACTTACTTTAATTTGTTTATATTATATTTTTTTTATTGTCTATTATTTTAGGCACCGTTCACATTGTACTATGTACATTTCTATTAATCATAACAGTTTCACAGACTCACTGTTCACGGCTGCTTATATTGGTTTGGATTTTTTAAGCAGCATCATCGTTCATATGCAAATAAATAAATATAAATAAACGACACTGCAGTTTAATGCTGAGCCACTTCATTCAGATAACAAATGAGGAGTATGCCTCATTTTGAATTGCTTATCTGTGAGCCTCCTTTTAGTTTCTGCCTAAAAAAAAATATTCCCCAGTAAATTCGCTTTGATTAATAAAGGCGCGCATGGCTCATGCTGCTGTGAAGCCGTTAGAAAAAGCAAATGTTCTCTGGACTCAAGCTCCATTTGACAAGCGTCTGAAGCTGCTGGCACTGTGTGTCATTAAACAGAATGGCATCCTGTGAAACCTTTTCTCTGGTGTCACAGACATTTGTCAAAGACCTTCGATGTATATGAGGGAGAGACAGAGTTTGACAGCTCTGGCATTTCACTAAATCACATTGCAGGCTATGCTGCAGTTCTACCCCCTGAAGCCATCAGGGAAGTTTCCCCTCTCATTCATCCACTCTGCGATAAGCTGACAGCGCGCCCTGTCAACATGTTACCTGACCTACCTCGTGTGCCCTGACACACTCTTTGTTTACTGTATTCATGCATAATTTAAGCAGCCTTAGCAAGAAAAGCAAAAACCATTTGTCTGTTAGCGCTGATTATTTAAGTAATGACAGTGTTCTACAGCTGCATGCATGTCTGGCACCAGAATAAATTCTCTAATGCTTAAAATGCACATTTAAGCACATTCAAGTTCAGGAGCAGCTAAGGAACAAGCTTTGGAAAAACAGAGTAGAAAAGTTGCCTGCACAGTCCATGAGCATAACATTTCCCCAGATTTCAGACTAGGCCATTATGATCGTAAATAAACTTACTTTCTAATGTTGAGGTAACCAGCCTTCTGGATAAGTGTGCGATTGACTGACTCAGTGTCCTTGTCTAGCGTATAGACGGTGTCTTCAACAGACAGAAGCTCCCTCTGGCATGCACGCATGGCCTCTGCCTCCATGTCCAGCTGGGCCTGGATACTGATCAAAACAACAAGTTTGACACAAACCTGCCTTTCTCAGCTAATTCGGGATCCTCTTATTATTTCTTGAACACCAGTAAAACCAAGAAAAACTGCTGGCATTCAGGTTTAACACACCAAGAAACAACCACAGTGAGTTCAACTGTCTGTGGATCATCACATGCACATCAACATGAAAGCTAATGTTACTGAGGGGATTCTTACTTCTGTGTCATCTTCTCCACAGAGTTGAGGAAGCTGTCCATCTTCTTTGACACCAGCTCAATGCCTTTCTTGAAGAAGCTGATCTGAGTGACAAAAAGTAATAACTATTGGAATGACTTTTTTTTTTACCATTTTTATAAAAAAAAAAAAAACTATTAGCATTTTGTCAAATGTGAGAAAGTCAGTTTTCTTACAGAATCATCATTACTGGCATCAGTGTGTTAATGTTAATGTATGAATGAGAAGTAGTGTAAAGCGCTTTGGATAACAGAAGGGTGGTTATAGTATACACATACATATAGTATACTGATAGAATAACATGTTTGTCAACAGTTGAGTAGCACTCTCCATGTACCTGCGCCTGTGTGTATCCAAGCATGGGCTCCAGCATAGCTACTCTCTTGCGATACTGCAGTGCATTGAGGGCACAGTAATACTGCAGTGAGGCCTGGTGCTGCTTCCTTCTGGTGTAAGCCACTTCCTTTATCAAGTCTGCCTTCAGCTGTCCAAAGAAAGAGTTAAAGATGGAAAACGGGGAAACTAATACACAAAATGTGACTTTTTTTTACTACATAATGTAAACAAAAGTGTTATTTCTCAGCATTTTTTTACCATTCGTTTTACAGTATTGAAAATAACAAATGTTAAGGAAAACTATGGATGAGAAGGTGAAGCCCAACATTTTACTGATACTCATTGCATACGAGTTCAGTGTGTGTGTGTGGATGTGCAGTCATTTTATGCAAACACATGCTTTCACATTCAAATAAGAAATGCAATCAAAACAAGTCATGTCACATAGATCGAAGCAAACAGCAGAGAATTATCCCCAAGTGAGGCCTGGAAATTGAGGAATCTTTTGTTCTTACTCTATTTGAATTTCACACTCACTCTCTCACTGCATTACCAGAGCACTACTGCACTCATACAGCCCAAGATCAATAGGGAAACGCTCCACAAGTGAAAGCATTATCCACTCACGCTACCTTTTCATTCTCCTTCTTCTTTGGCAATCGGCTGTACTTGACCATAGCTGCTTCGTGCTCTGCCAGAAATGAAAGGCATGAGGATCAAATAGTAACTGTAAGTATTTTCTGAAATCGGTGAACGTACTCACCATCAGTAGCAATGCCAAATATTTCCTTCAGGGTGCTTATCTCTGCAAAATAGATTGACATCTTAATACTGCATTAATACCCAGAAATTATACTGTTACATTTGGAACGTGTCTGCACCAGCATTTCTACCTGTGAGGTCTTTTTCTCGGAACTGAATCAAGGGGAAGACCATGCTGTCAGCCATCTGGTTGGCGAGCTCAGAGTGGAGAGAGTTCAGCTGGACGGAACAAAACAGATTACGCACAAATATCAAGCGCTGTACAAGGACACAAACAGAGGATGTGAGCTTGCCAAACATCTTGAGGGGGGTTTCATTTATTATTATTTGTACAATGACATTTTCTGCCAGCTATTCCTGCAGCGAGCTGGAAATCAGTGAACGGGGTGGCGTAACTGAAGACACAGCTGCTCCTACGGTATATCATTATGGAACAGCACATTTGGAAAAGTGAACAAACATCCGCATATCGCACACAAGCAAATCCCATCAACACATTATACTCCTACATCCAACAAGCTGGCATCCAGATTCATTTGATTCATTTTGCAAGTGCTAAAGTTCACAGAATTAGGTTTAGCCACAGGCCTAATTCTCTATGTGAAATTAACCTGTGTCCTTTCTGCATACATGTTGAGGGTGTGTCCTCCATCTTGCTCAGTGCTGACTGGGCAGGCTTGTGGACTCCCATGGCTGAATTAGACAGGCCCATCTGCTCGTCTATACACTTAAGGCTGTAGAACTCCTTCACCCATCCTGTCACCCACTGATGCTTCTACCCATTGGCAGTAGGCATCATTTCTAAAACTGTATGCAATCAGTTCAGGACTTACACTTGTCACTGAAATGCTGAGGGAACACAGGCTCAGTATCCTATGTACTGAGTTTATTGTCTCTCTCTTAAACCACAATACGTTATGTGTACACTATATGTATGTGTCACAGGCCACAGACTGTAAAGAACTTACCTCTCCCACTGTTTTGGCGAATCTCTGCAGAGTGGTGATGACCTCTTCGTCGCCTTTTCCAAGGGCAAAATTCTAGAAAGAAAAAGTAAACAAGATCAATCCATGACACAGCATGAAGTGGCAGGACAACAGCTACTGTATGTTAGCAGCTAGGAAAGGAAATCTGGCACTTCACTATTATTAAGCTAGGCTAAGTTGTGGTTAAGAGAGGTTGCTTAGTTAATTCACTTCAGGTCATTACTAACTCACACTGCAATCCAGAAGGTGGTGTGTGTGCTGAAACAACCACGTGACCGCAAACATGATAACGTTTTGAAATGATGAGTAATAAGGTAAGATCGGTTTCAGGTCCCATTATCACATCTTTTCACTCCATGTGGAAACACATTAGAGCTTAGTTTAACAGATCGTGCTTAGTACAGTACTTACTTTTTTCTCGTAATCCAGGAGCTGTTGCGAGAGTTGCTCGGTGGCCAAGCCCATCTCACTCTGTTAAAAATAAAAACGGGATTATTAGCAATTTGTCCAAGTTCCGACATTTTCGTTCTCCGTATATAATAAAAGACTATTAGGAAATGCTGAATAAACAGGGTTCAAATGAAGAGTTCTCTGAAGAAGCACAAATAGATGGGTCATACTGTATACTGTAGATGTCATGTGTATAAGTGAACTATTACTGGTTCAGAAAATGTTTTTAGAAAATAACGTTAAGCACTTTGTGATGTCATTCCTTCAGCATTAGACACTTTTTCCAGCAAATGCAAAGAAGGGGGAGGGTTAAAGGTTTCTTTCTTTATTAATATGACCATTTAACCTATTTTGTTACACAAACTTTTTTCATTTTTCTTTTTTGTGTCCTGTCTGGCAGTTCAACAAGCAATATGTATTAGGCTGAATATTGTATAGTGATGGACTTAATGTAATGCTTTTACAAAAGGAGTATATAAGAAACATATATCCTCCTCTTGATAAATGGTTTGTTCCTTCCTAAATGCCAAAACATAAGGCATCTCAGCCATTTTTAAAAAACACATCTCAGTTTGTAAGTTTTCCTTCAACGGTTTGCATGTGATAAGGTGCAAATAGAAGTGTGTAATGTCCTTGTTTGCATTGGTCTATTGGAACTTCAGCACCACTTTCGGTTCAGTTAAAATCAAGACAATGGTCCATTACAAACAGCTCAGAGAACACAGTAGATGTGTGGGTGTTTGGGTTTTGTTTAGTACCTGAGCTCCAAACACCCGCTGCATTGATTGCAGCAGCTGGTTCGTATAGTCGGTGAGCATCCCAGCATCTTCCTCAAACACGCTGAGCAAGGAGCGAGTCTGTAAGTTAAATATTAGACGAACAGAGTTCAGGTGTGAGCATGTGAGACGTTTGTCTGGGTTCTGCCTCAAAAGTGTGAGAATTTATAACATACAACATGTTGGTAAACTAAATATCTCAGGGATTTGGAGTAAATTTAAACAAAGCAAGCTTCCAGCAAGACATCAAGCTGTGGTTTGGAAAGTTATATTGAGCATTTGTCACTATTTAATAAAGAAAGTAACTAAAAGGCTGGAAAATAATGAGCAAATTAATTTCAAGTGAAAGTACATTATTTGTAGGCCATTCCAATTCAGACAGAGCTGGGTATGATTGCTGATTTGATTGTTTCTGAGCTTCAGTCTGCTGCACACTGAGCCCACAGAACAAATCCAAACAAATGCAACTGGCAGGGTCCCATCACCAAGAAAAAAACACTGCTGGAAGTGCTAACACAGCTTTAAAGCAATGATTTTACTGCAGGCTGGCTATGCAAAACGATAAAGCCTGGCTGGGTTTTCACAACAGGTGCAGCAAGGGCACGGCAGATACGGCAAAGGGGAACACACCCATCGGATAAAGTCTGTTTACTCTCAAGTCAAGACTTTTCTCATTGGAATCATTAATAGAAATACAGAATATTATAATCCAATTATGCTGTTGACAAGCAAAGGCCTCCAAAAGGACAGAAACATTAGAAGAGAAGTAAGTTTCCAGGCTGCACTTAAAATACTGCAACACAGTCTAAATTAGATGTGCAAAAACAAAGTAGGTGTATTTTACTGAAAGGTCATTCATATTCGTTCTAAACAGCTTTTACGTCGTATTTTATAGCTGTAAGAATCAAACAGCCTATTGCATTAGGCAACACTGCCCTGTTGCAGGCGATGGAGTAATTCCAAGTAGTCCGATAATGGAACCCCCACCCACATCCTCTAATCCAGGCCCGGTTTGACTCCAGAACAGCTTCTGATCTCGAAAATATAAGTTAATACGACGCTAGAAAACACATCGGTTGTAGCTGAATGGCCCTGGTTGAGCTACACGGGCGAGACGTATCTCACATTTATGTGGTTCCGAATCCATTCTGAATATCACGTCGCACAAACAGAGGGGAACTCTATGACGAGCCGTGGCGCTGCTAATACAAACGACGCAAACAAAAAACGCCGCTCACAATGATGTGCAGCAGAACGTCGAGCGCAGTTTACGAGAGGGCAGCCGCTCCTGACAGGATTACGTTTCCCACAACAATGTGTCAATTGAGAGCTGTCATCGACCAGCGGCAACACTGGAAGAGGATAGTCGAGGCTAGTAAGCTAACTTCAGCGTCCACAGCGCTCCGATGCCAGCCCAGTGTGGAAACACAAAGCCTGCACGGCCATACCTGAGGACTGTCCTGCAACGCGTCCTCCAGGAGCAGTTTGTGGTGTACGGCCGGCATCTTGCTAGCGTTGGAGGAGAAGGGAATCGGAGCTGAATTATTTAGAGCGTGGACTCAGTTTCCCAGAGGCCTTTGGGGAGACAAGAACACGTAGCAGTTGGAGGCGGGCCCAGACTGACGTCATCCGGCCGTTGAAATCAACAAACGGCTAAAATATACTGTTTAACTCTAACGCTGTTGTTTGCATTGTTGAATATTTGATTAGTTTACTGTCCACGAATTAGTTTTATGGTACATATGTGGTGACTTGTGCACATAATTAAAACAGAAGCTGAGTCAAACTAATTTATGGTTTTAGAGCATTTGAGTGTCAACAGTGACATCATGTGGTTGCGGGAGGATTAGCAGTGACATTTTTATAAACATACATAATAAAGTTTATTGCTATTTATCCAAGTATTATGTAATTTGGCGTTTAGTGTACTATCCACAAACAGTAAAGTTACTTGATTGTTATATTTGTATACACCCAAACTGTAATGTAAGTTATTGCACATCAGTGAACATCATTACATTGCAAATAAATACATAAACAGTTACACTTAGCTGTAGAAATCATCATCATCAAATGGGAACACTGAAGTAAAAACGAGTTGCTATTGATGATATGTGTCTGAAAATTGAGCTCTTGAAACTGTAAAATGGCACGAAAATTATCTGAAAATGAGACACTCACACTTGCCATTAAAACAGATGAGTCCATTATAGAGAAAATTATGGTGAACAGATAAAAGGCCTTATTGACCCTATAATGCCTTTTCCTTAATGAAATCTGGTTTCCACACATTTCTTTCCAGACCAACAATTGGCCCTGACTAATGCATAACAGCTGTAATGATTGTCTTTTCGCAAAATAATCAATATGTCAATAATTACTTCTGCTCAAATTCAATACAAAATTAATTCATTTGATAAAGGTTTAAATTCTGGATAAGACAATAATGTTAAATTGCAAAATATAACAAAACATGTGATAATTATTTTTGAAAAATAATGAATTTACAGAATACAACAACATCAAAGTACTCTACATTTACTTGCCAAAGAATTCTAGAAGTGATCACCATCATCATCATCATGCTCCTGATGTCTTGTTTTGTCTAGGTCATAATTGCAAGATTACAGGCAGAGCATGAGATGTACTGAGTATATTTGGAACAACCGTCTGTCTAATTACTTCACACTTCCTGCTGAGGCTACAGACATCCGGAAAAATAAAACCCTTCTCTTCACTGATCTCATCCTAGATGATAAAGGCAGTCGTTTGTGCTCTTGTGCTTTCCAATTATCCGGTGTTCTGACTGATCATGTTCTCCTGTGTCATGTCTCTTATTTTTACATTTAATTTCCACCTACCACTTAAGTGTGTGCCAAGAGTACAATTTAGTGGTGGGCCAACAACAAAACATCTGTGAGAAAAAACAAAAATAACATGTACAGATGTAACAATTATTCATTGTAATCCATAGTAAAAAAATAAATAAACGTCATGTATAATGATTAAATTAATACTACTGCTAAGCACTTGGTTTCCATTAAACATTTGCCTGTACCATGGGTACTCAAAAACAACCCATGGTTCATGCTCAGGTTTCCATTGGGTCAGCGATCAGAACAAGTTGTATAATTATGGCAAAAACATCCTGGGTACATCGAAAAAATATGTCCGAATTTCATCCATCTTTACAGTTACCTCCCATTTAGAACCAACAAAAACCTTTTCAGTGCACTCTTTTGCCATTAGTGCCACTCTTGTTAAAGTACATTGCTAGTTTCAAACATTGCACTTTTTACTTCCTTTGACAAAAAGCCTATAAATTTAGTGAGCTGCCTAAAAAACAGATGATGTGCTCAGCCGTGTGCCACTTGAAGGCAGTCCGACTTAGGTTGGTTGGAAAAATATTGTATAGGTTGACTTTTATTCCTTGTCTTTTATAACTGAAAATTAACTGAAACTCAAGTTTGCTGCAAAAATCTCAAAATATCTTAAAGACAAAATGCAACCTATATGAAATTGTTGCCTTTTTTTATCCCAGACAATTTATGTCCCAGCAATAACTGACTTAGTCATCTTGTTGTGTTGTGTGGCAATAAAGACAAGCCGTGACTAGTAAATTTCCCTTGAAGATCCCAGGAAGCCTGAGCACATTTGTTCTCCCCCAAAGGATTTGTGTCATTTAATTGGGTGACTGGTGGCTCTGACACAGACAAAGCATTTCAGTAGTGACTTTGATAATTAATTGTGTTTGCTTGCTCAGCTAAGACAGGCCTATAAAGAGAGATGCTCAAGTTGAAGTTGGTCAGTGGAACCAGCCTGGATTAAACATAGCAGTGATTCAGCTGATCAATCACAAACGCCCTCAGGAGTCGTACCTTCTGCAGAGAAAGTGCTGGCAACCGGAAGCGATTAAATGACTCTTTCTGACAAGTTACAGTAGTTATTGCTAATCTTCCATACATACTTTAGGTTCAGAAATATAATTCTAGTTATTGCAGGTTGCATCAGGTGATATTATAAGACTAAGAGCATTGCTATGGCAGCAGCTGGGTGTTTAGTTTGACTTTACTTCATGTACTGGCTACAGGCCCCTTGTAAAATATCATGTTGATTTTATCATGTCTATTTTTTATATAGCTTAAGTAAATATTTTTATATAGTAAATATAGTAAATAGCTTAATGTGTTGACCTTAGGACAGAGACGTGAAGCTACATGTAGCTATTTTCACACTAGCCACCTGTTGCTTAGGCCTCAGTGGCTATTTAAGTGTACTTGAGTATAAAAGTATTAAGAGAATAGATAATATAAGTCTCTAATCTGTTGGGTGACAGTCAACAATAACATACGTACTGTAGCTGCACGAGGCCTTGGCTGGAGGCAGAGGCCGCACAGGGAAGTTAGCATCACAAGCTAACACCGGCAGCTGCGTAAACGAGCCCCGCTGGTGGCCGCTGCTTTGTAACGCACTCAACTCGTACGACTGCACTAGTGTGGGACACAAACGTGTGACTGCAAGCTGACCGAGTAGACGGGTTCTGCTGCGGCCTGAGGTGGCCCAAAGACTGACCTCGTGGTTGCGGGCGAAGGCCTTTCCAGCTTCCCACGCCCACTGCCTGTGCAGCTCATGCAAGTGAGTGGTAAAACGAACGTGACTAGAGCGCGTCTGTGTTTTAAGACAGTTTGAGTCACAGAATGTTCCTCACGCACAAGGTGACGCTCCGACGCTCCTTAAAAGCATTCCATTTATGTTTTACCTTTATATAAAACCAAAGCTTCCCATTGGCTGTGCCTCACCCCGCCCCCCCGCCTCTTCCCCCCCTGGTTTCCCGGGCAACCGTGTCAGGGTGGAGGAAAGAGCAAATCATCTGAAAGAACAGCATCTCTCTGCCTCCCCCCCTCGCGTTCTGTCTCCCCTCTCACGGTGGGTATAAAAGCGTCCCCCTCCACGCTTTCACTTGACTGTCAGCTCTCTGAGGCGCGACTGAGGCGAGGGGAGGGAGACACGACTGAAGGAGATCCCTGTGAGACGTTTCTTTGACCTTAAACCTTTGCTCTCTCTCCCCTATCTCCTCACCCCTCCCACCCAAAGTGTTTTGGGTCTCCCTCGTATCCTCCATCTCCTCCTTCTTCTTCTTAAGCGTCTCAAATCTGCCTGGACAGTGGCTTCATTCATGCGAAATGGGCTGTGGCAATTCCTCAGCCACCAGCACCTCGGGAGGGGGTGAGTGTCTTAACAGAATATATGCATTTGCGTGTCTGTTTGTGCGTGCGCTTGTTAAACGTGCGAGATCGTCGTCGCTGCGTCTGCGATGGGGAGAGGGTGTTGTGAATGTAAATGAAGTGTGTCAGGGTTACCCTCAGTGTGTCTGTGCTGGTGTGTGTTTGTCCGTGGGGGCTCTCGCCACATCGGTGCCATTCATGAAATCGCACACGGCATCATGTGTCTTTGTGTTTCAAAAGGTTTTTTGCGCCGCCTGGTTTCTGTGATGGTACCATGTGCACGCGCACGGTGCTGTCCCGCGGCCACGGGCGCTGGGTCCATGCCGGTCCCCCCCATGTTGTGGTGTGAGACAGCAGAGCAGCCTCGTGGTGTGGTTGTGTGACCATCACTGATGCTGACGGCACGCGCTGCCGTCGTATGTATCATTGTGAAAAAAAGGCTTTCCTCTTCGTGTGTTTTAATGCCTGCGCTGGTTTCCTCGGTTTGAAGACAAGCAGTATCAGTGACCACTTGACTGATGCTGGTTGCGCCTGGACCTGCACGGCTTTCAAACAGCCCTGTTTCATTCACAGGCTGCATGACACATTTAAAGGGAGGACATCCTCCTTCTCAGCACCTGTAGCTTGTTCCCAGAACAAGACGTTTCTACAAAACGAAGCAAACGCCACAGTCAAACACAGGTAATAATCCCACTGAAGTGTCTGCAGGATTACCTCCCCGTGCTCTTTTATGAATGTGTGTGTTCCTGAACGGCGCTCGGCAGCCTCAGCGCTGTCCTTTAATGTGATTCACTCGCTCATTTAGGCGTCTGGTGGTGCTGGAGGTGAGTCCCGTGAAGGACACCAGTTGTGTTTATTCCTGTGTGAAAGGCCGCGCACATTTCTGTCCTGCTTCTTAGAGGTCAGTACATGTTGAGCACAATGTCAAGGACGTGTGACAGCCTGTGTGGCCCAGTGGCTGCGCTCATTTAACCACGCTGGCGATCAGAGCAGAGTCAGGGATCCGGGAACTGTTTCCTCCACCAGGGTTTTCTACACGTTTGACTGTGTCGCCACGTATTTTGTCATTTATAAGCGAACCGGACATGTACAGTAGTATTATCCAGTGCATTTGTCTTTACAGCTGCCGAGTGAGTTATGAACAACTCCCAATAAACGTCATTCTGGAAATTTTAAAGTAGATTCATATAAGAATGTCAAACATTGGACCTACAAACTCCGATGACCTCCTCAGTGAACCCTATATATCACATTGCGCATCTCTAGGCCTGGATATGAATGAGCTTTTGTCAGGCAGCTGAATAGTCTCCTGTGTCATGCCAGCGGACCCAAACCGCAGCCGTGGAGACTATGACAGCGGCGTAGTTCAGTGGTTCATTGTAACATGCATTTTCTAATCTCCTCCTATTGCTTCCTACAGTATAGCTCTCGTTTCAAGGTACATTTCCACTGTAGCACGATGTGCACCCTCCACAATGGCCACCGAGGAGCGGAGTAGTGAACCCCCCCCCCCCCCCCCCGTCGCGAATGTGATGTTCAAGGAAGCGCTTAGAATCTCCTCCGTCCCAATGTATTATGATGTCATTTCAATTCAAATCAAGTCCAGAGGACCGCCTGTGGTGCAGCAGAGGATGAGCGGCCGTGAAGGCGTCAAATAGGATTGGGATGAGCGTAGCGGGTGTCGTTTAGAATAGAGGCACTTCATGTTCGTTCACAACGTGTCCTCCGTCACCGCTGCAGACTGTTGTACAGTATGAACAGCGTGTCGCCCCAGGCTGTTGTTGCTGTGATGAGGCTGATGGATGGAACTACCTGTTCGCCATGATTGACAGGTGACAGTGCAGATTTAATCCAGTGTCTTATTGGCTGCTCGTGGAAAGTCTGTAGATGTTATCTGAAATAAATTAAAAAAAGACTCATATGCTGTTTTTTTTGTTTAACTTGTTGCTTGCTTGTTTTACAATGATTTGATAGATTCGAGAGCAGGTGTGTTTAAAGCAGGTTTTCTCCACGTCTGCACAGGTTTCCTCTGGCTTCTCAGTGCAATTGTGTTAACTGGTGACTCAGTCGCCTGTAGGGTGAATGGTGGCGTCCATGCTGTATGTACAGTATGTGTATCAACCGCCAACCTGTTCAGTCACTGCCTCTCATTCTCTGTGAGCATGAATTAAATCTTATCTTCTGGTTTGTTTTCAGGGCCAGCAGAAATCTCCAAAGATGTGTAAGTGCACACCTGATTATATGTTTCACATCACAGCAGACCTTGATGAAATACAGTACCTCCATACATCACATGCTGTAGTATTCATAAAGTGTTAGTCTGTTCTGACAGTATTTACCGTCACACTCCCTCTGGTGAAACACATTTATGAACTATGCAATTAAAACCATTAGGTGGCTTTTAGTCTCAAAACAAATCTGAAAACAAAAATGTAAAACACATGGGAGTAGACGCTGAAACCAATTTTAACAACTAATTTTTACACATTTGATGCCAAATAAAAAACATCAATTTAATGTTGACGGCAGGGTGTAATTCAAATATACTATACGTGAATAAAAGGTCAGACCTTAGTTAACACACTTTTTTATTATTTCCATCTGCAAACAATGTGTTTTGAAAAATGAGTCTTCATTTTATTGTCATTTCCAGCGTGTGTGTGTTGTTGTGTACACAACCCCTGGGAGCTGACAGCAGCTCTCAGCTCTACTGACTCAGTGAGGCCAATCAGTTCTTTCTTGGAATCAACAGCGCAGATGTTTAGGAATACTCATTTCTATTTATACCATTATTTTGCACTCACTGCTGCCGTAATGTCTGTGGCCTCATGTCAGACATTTGTGAGGCTGGCTGGTCACTCTGCACCCAGGGTCATGACCTGGAGCATCCTGATCATCGCTTGTTCCGATCTCCCAACAGGGAATAAACAGTCCCAGTGCTGATCAGCTAAGTCAGAGCTCTTCCACAGTCCAGTGGTTCCACAGACTCATTAGCTTGTTTGTTTGTGATGTTCTTATTGCTGCCGCTTTAAAGAGCTGACCTGACCTGTGCCCATTCTCTCAACCAGCACAGAAGATCCTTCAGCAGAAGATGAGAAAAGAAGGTATTTAGCTATTTATTTATTTATTTACTATAATGCTACTTGTTGCTTCTAAAGTTGAATTTATTTAGCTTTTAACACATAGGCCAAAAGGTCCAAAAAAATCATCATTGCAATTATAGTGTGCACTGTTTTCTCAGGTACAAATATCTGCTGCTTGAGAGTTTGTCTTTGTCCTTTCAGGAATTATGGTGGTGTGTATGTGGGTCTACCAGCCGACCTCTCCGCTGTGGCTGCTAGTCAAGCCAAGTCCACACATAAAGGTAAGAATCGACACCTGGGGTTCTGGTTCGGCTCCGGGTTTTACTTCAAGTGCAAGAAATCCTTTTTTTAATTTACCTGCTTTTTGTTCTGTTTTTCTTTTCTATCCTCTGGCACAAACATTGACTCCTTTTTGTTTCACTGCGTTAATACTGCTGATTTCATCTCCTCCCCCATCTGCAGACTAGCTGCTATCGAAGGACACACAACGCAGGTATTTACAAATATAATTTATCCTCTCAAACGGAGGAAAAGCTGGCGCACGTGAGAGTGAAGGACGCCATTCTTTATCTCTGCAAGATCCTCCACACTCACTAACGAGCCTAACGAGCAGAGAGCCTGTAAGTGCTCCAATCACCAGTCACGGGGCGACGTCTCAGGCTCTCGCTGAGCGAGGATGTGGACGCTGCCTCGTGCACCGTGTGCCTCAGTGATGCAGGGACTGGAAGTGGAGGCCGACGCGCGCACTCCATCGTCGCCCTTCACTCCGCAGGAGGAGCGACGTCGCAGAGGACGAGCACTCGCCCGGGGACTCGCAGCTGTGGGCGGCCGCTGGCGTCGTGACAGCCGTCCTGGAATGCTGACTTTCTTTCTCAGGAGGAGACACACGGCCGACTCACTCATTATTCACCAGGAGTTACTGTAAACAACATTCCCAGTGGTCCTCTGCAATAAATCCCACTGCTCAGTTCGCACAGATGCAGAGTTAAAGAGGCAAAAAGCAGCAAATACGTCCAATAGCGTGGATTTCATTCAGGGACCAAGACACACTACACCAAGTTATAGCTGTAAATGCTATGCTAACGCTAATAGCAGCCGTGAACAGAGCAAGTAGTGTTTGAATCCATGTTCTGGGTGCATCAGCCAGGTTGGACCTGTGGATGTCGTTTGTGACCCAGACTCATTATGTAACATCAGGATGTGAGTCATGATACTAAGAGGATTTCTGTCTGCGTCTCCCTGACTTTTCTTTCTCACTCTTATGCTGCGTGTTGTTTTCTTTCCCCATAAGAGCTCTAATTTTGGGTTTCTGGACAATTCTCGCAGCACTTAATATCTCACTCAAGGATTACACAAGCAGAATGGTCTACATAAATGTGACCTACTGTATTGTGTAACAGCAAAAACCTTTTTCTATCTTTAGAGACAAAAAAACAGTGAGCAAAGCAACAATAATTAGTTGCAAAGATTTTATTACTTTCTATTTTAAACATGTATCAGACTTATTCAAAAAGTAATTCTGCTGTTTGATATTTGAAATGGGGAGGCTAGTATTTGTTCCCGTCAACAAATCAAATGAAAAGCCTAAAATCAATAGTGTTCTTTTTTATTCACCGACCTTGTAAACCTGTCTGTGGCGCTCAGTTCTAGAAACGTGACATGATTAAAAGTAAGGGTGTGTTTGTTTGTTAGGCAGATACATTTACTTGATTTGTTGTCAATAAGAGAAATATATATAATAAGTGGCTTCAGATGTCTGGGGTCATTTGTCACCCCGGCCCCTGACGCCTCCCTCCTCCACCGTGGAAACAGGCCAACTTCAAACAAGTGATGCTCTTTTGGCGCCACACAAAAGCCTTCACTCGCCCGTGTGCGTGCTGCTTAAACTGACCAGCTGCATGTCACTGGATGTGTGCCGTCTCCCGAGGGCTCGGTTCAGAATGTGCTATCGGTCACGCGGGTCCCGGGAGACTCCGTGGAGCGTCTCCTGGACCCGGAAGCCATTTGTTTGCAGTGTTTTCCTCCAGTGGAGAATATACAGCAGTAGTGTGGTTTTGTTAGAGCTGCAGCGTGTCCCCGTTTCCTTCCTCCCGCTGCTTTAGTTCCCCTTCATGAATGCCTGCTAGAGAGCTCCGGCTTTTACACCGCGTCGTTCCACCTGTCTCTGCCACTTTCGTCAGCACGGCTCTGCCCTTTAAGGCAGTGGCTCCTGTATATGTTGAATGTCACTGCCGTTGCCCCGTTCAATTAGGCTAACGGGGACGAGAGGGCAGAATGTGGGCCCGTAACACAGTGTGATGTGGAGTCTTCAGCGTTAAAAGCACATCACGTTTGAGAAGGAAGATAGCATATTAATAAATCTGTTTGACATCAGGGAGAAAAGCCACTTATTTGATTTATTTATGAAAAGACTGATGCCACTCTGTGATTGATTAATTTATGAACAACATAGCATTAAGGAAAATCACCTGGCAACCTTTAGAAATCACGGTTGCAGTTGCCTGGCAATGTCACAGTGACTCCACTGTGCCGCGTCTCCCACATCCCTGCAAATCCTCCACTTGCTGCTTCACACTCATACATATTTAGCAGAGCAGATATAGTATGTTAATTAGCGAGTTGGAGAGATGGAGGCACCTTTTACTTAAGGCCACATTCCTTCATTTTCCTTTCCACATTTTGGATTATCATGAGCTCACTGTCTGCTGCCTCCACGTTTATATGAACCGCACAGATATGAGAGAGGATTTCAGTCACTCTTCTATTTAACAAGTGACTGTGAACATCCAAACAGCTGTGCATTGTTTTATTTTTTTTTACACAGATCTGTGATTAAAGAAGTAATAATGAGGTGATTGTTTAGTGAAAAAAGGGTTTTACAGACTCTCAGTGTGTCACATGTTCTGTTAGTCTTTCATTTTCACATTCATGACATTGGGATTCATCAGTGATGCTGACATGGGGGGGTTGTGGGGGGTGACTTTGGACTACTTGTACATGATCACCTGATTTTAAGATTTACAATTAAATACTTTTATATTATCCTCACACGTCTGTAGTTATTGACGTTATTTGTGGAACTCGGCTCAGCAAATGTGCTGCAGGACCTTTTTAAGGCGCCATCATTTTAGCAGGATGCATCAGTCAGACCTTCATGGTACAGTAGAGGGGCTGGTTGGTAACAGGCATGAGATTTGCAGGATGAATCCGATCAAATACAGAGAAGCCCTTGAGGAAACGCAGACTCCAGGGTGCGCGAGATGAGTGTTCACCTTTCCGAAAGATAATGACCGGAAGGAGTCAATTCAGCCATGGCTGAATTCAGCTGAGGATAACTGCGACTACACAGCCAATCTGAAGGAGCTTGAGAGGATCTGTCAGGGCGAGTAGGATAAATCCAGATGGGAGGCGATGTAATAGCTGCCAAAGGGCAAATACACAGTCCAGTTGAATGAAGAAGGAGCTTTCAGTCCACCTGCAACATAATCAATCACTGCTCCATCGCAGTAATTGACTGAGCTGGGAGAGTTCGCAGCAAAGGGACGGAGGAGCACGTTGACTTAATTGCGTCCTGTCTGGCAAAGATGCAGCTTGAGCATCTCCAGTGGTCCAACATCTAATGATGTGGCTGGCAGGTTACTGTAACTAGGACCCCAGAGCTGCGCATGTCATATGCTGGATGGTATAGAGCTTCACTAATAAGTCACTAAGGAAAAGGGTCTTAGAATGTCACACGCAGCATATGTGGTCCCATAAATTATTCTCTATGACGTCCGAGCAAAAACAAAGTCTGGCACGAGCTCAGTTAAAATGCATTTTTACATTTTCCACCAATGCAGCTCAGGGTGGTTAAACTAGTGTCTGTGCTGCAGGTGCACACGGGTCTTAACTAGAGCCACTGTCTACTGTGCGAAACCACTTGACTTTGTGCATGAAAACAGACGGGGCTCCGGCAGCAGTGTTTCCTGACGCAGGCACAAATAGAAGTCTGTGCGTGTGAACTGCTGAGGGCTACGTGATCGAGAGCAAGTCCCTAATAAGATCATTTGAGCAGCTGGCCCAACAGCATCACAGCTGCTCCGTCTCCAGCTGAAGGTTTCCGTCAGCGCTGCTGTTGCCTCTGATCTGTTCCTCTCTGTCGCCTCTGCTTCGTCTCAAGTCTACTTCATTTATTTATGATGAAAACCAGAGGAGAAGCAGATTTTAATTTTACACTGTTACGTTTGGCATGGTAACTTAATTGACAGGGTTCGAATGGTAATTTAATTGACAGTGTTGATGAGGAAATGTTCAAATACCTAGAATATTTACCCAAACTTACAACTAAAGATTTTATTTTAGAATAGAAGCAAACAGTATACAGTGTACAGCATGTAATCTAGGACCTCCCTTGTTACTGAAGGCTGTATCTGCTACAGCCAGTGTGTGTAATGCTCTGTATGACCAGTAGGAGTCACTGCAGCATAGGCCAAGTTTCATCCCAGCAAACAGGACAAAGATTCAGGACCACACATTAGGTCAAGTTTCTATATGTTCTAACCCATGAATAATGTGAAGTATGTTCCAGTGAGATGCTTTAAGCTCTGCACAGTTATAAAATGATAAAAACAACTTTCACAGTCCTCATTTGACTTGACAAGCAGTTGTGGGTCGGGGCCAGACTCACACTAATCTGCCCACTACCTGTAACAGGCTGCTGATCGCAGTATGGTGGGGAAGGAACGCTGCTCAGCCTGGTGAGTTCACAGCTGATGAGCTCAATCAACGATGCTACTTCATGATTTTCACAAATATTTGCATTAGGGCAGATTTCAAATCTGCTCTAATGCTCCAATTTGTCCTGAAGGGCAGAGAACTAATTTCTCCCGGAATCACCTGAATTCTACCATATCATTCTGATGAAACACAAACATGCAGGTCTAGAGCTACCACTAATGTCAGATCACTGAGAGTCATTATGAAGTTGAGGGAGTTTATATTCTACACATTTCAAGATATATACTATCTGATATGTAGTAGATATATAGTATCTGATATGATTTTCCACAACCTCATTGAAACAAAAAATGAGAACTGTGGCTTCTGACTATTATTTTGCAGGAGGAAGAACTCGTGACCTCGGTGTTTCTAAAATACTGGCTGTGGTGGCTAACAAGCCCTGCACTGTTATGACTATAGAGAGTCCAGGTTCTGTCCCTCTGGATATCGCAGTAAAATTCCTTCCATACATCATTGACAGACATGTTAAATGAACGTGACTGATGAGGTTAATAAATATACAGTCTTCCCTTATGCAATTTTGCTCCGGTGCATCGCTGTGATGTAAGATTTAGTGCTCGTCCTGCCCTGCTGCGTCCAGACATCGCACACCGTGGCGAATGAACAGCACAGGGCTGCTTGTGTTCTCCAAGCATGTCGGACTAAATGTCAAGGCCTCCTTCCTCAGCAGACTCTCCGCTGTCACTCAAATTTCCGTCTGAGTGCTTGAAAGACTCAGAGGACACTCGATACAGTCGTCCCGGTGAACTAAATTTGACATGCGATGTCTGGTCAGTTAGTTTAACAAACGCTCTCAGGTTCTGTCCAGACGGCGGCCTCACACTTGGCCCGGACCAGAATGTGGCACCCCGGACCCTCGGGTGGGGGGGTGGAGGTGCAGGGCGAGGGGTGGGGGGGGGGTCTGTTCCGTCGTGGCGGCTTCACTTTACTCTCAGTTTCACAGTGCATGTGCTTCCAATTACAGACAAAGGAGAGGCGGTCCTGTGCCGCATGTGGTTCCATTTAGAGCAGGTGAAACAATGTAGGAAAATAGATCCGTCATCTGTCGCATTCCAGGGGCCAGTGAGAAACAGCGCTAAATCACAGCGAAGCTAATCCTGAGGGGAACGGGTGGGGTACAGGGTCTTGGCGGCATCTTCAACAGGGGCCTGCGCGTGGTGGCCGGCGTGCCGAACTTCAAAGCGTTACAGGAACCTGACGGAAACACCCCGTGTCCGCTTTTCCACGCGGTATTTAAGACTTTTTGGTCCGCTGATTTTCAGCCATACTAGAAAACGTGCATCTCAACATCTGTCTGTGCAAGTATTCATCTACAGCCACTTTTACAGTGCTGGTATCCCGTGGTGGTGGTTCCCAGAGGATGTACCCTCACCCTCGGAGCTCTGTTTGTGGGCTTCGACAGAAACCTTTTGTCTTCGACCGTGCGTTCCTGAGGAAATATTTAATAGAACCCGAGGCCAGACGAGGAGCAGGAATGTCTCTGACGGATCAGTATCCAGGACGCAGGAGCAGGTCAGCAGCTGATTTTATCAGCTCGCCGTCCCAACCCCTCCAGCTGCCCTTCACGTGAGCGCTCCGCTGGGGCCTCGACGGCTCGGCACTTTTCAGCATGTGGTTATAGTCAGTTCATGCAGCCACTCCACTCTGCTGGAAAGAATGTAGGTTAATATAGCAAACGGGATCTGGACATCGCACTCTCATTTGCCTTTTATAGCCCATAGGAGCACCGGCGCAGCATGTGCTCCAAGCTGTAAATCAGGAGATGTTTGGCATCGCACTGCTTTACGGGAGGGGGGGGCTCAAGGCCTCAGTCAGGCCACGGACCAGCGGCACCCAGTAAACCTCTCACATGCAAAATGAAAGGGAGGACAGATGAAAGAAAAGGAGACGTATTTTTAGCTTGGGTAAAAGCCCAACAAGTGTCAACTGGACTCTAACAAGGGCGTATTTGGGTGATTACTTCACAGTTCAAACAGTTTTAGAGGAATACCTTTTTCTGTGTGCTTCCGCCAATTCTCACATTATGGGAAGCCATAAAATGTATAGATTCCAGGGTGGTGTTAGGAGAAGTGTGCCAAGACCAGTTCAATCACGTTGTAAAAATGTGGCAGCTGATTTTCCATCATGTGCAGGGGAACCTTTACTGTACATGCACCTCCAACTCACAGGCTCCGTCGCCTGGTTTAGGTTAATGATTCAAATTAGAGTTGACAGCTTTGCTTTAGACCTTTTTCAGGCTAAAGAACAGGAAAGGGAATTTGTTTTCTAGTTTTGCTTTTTCAAAACCCAGTGGTTAAATTTGATTCTATTTAAAGTCAGACAGTTTGAAAAACAAAAGACAACAGATGTAATGTGTTTTTGATTGCTGCGGGTTGATTGCTGATTGTAGCTAATATCAGGAAACAGAAAATTGTGGTCTATTAGGTTTAGGGCTGATTATAACAACTGTCATTCTGAAGCCTTCAGTCTGTCCCAGCCTGCCACAGCTGTCTGCATCTGTCTCAGTCTGGATTACCCTCATGTCCTCTTAAATTTACTTTAAGCCAGAGTTCACCCAAAGACACGTACCTTGAGCTTCCATTCCACAGAGAGGCCTGTGGGCCAGAGTCTGGGCAGGGTGCCACTCCATCAGGAGACGCAGCATTAAAATGCTCTGATTATCAATAAGGTATAAAAGTACTGGATATATGCATATTATTTATCAATTACTGTTCATAAAGTTTACCTCTGACCTTTGGGGAATGAAAGCCCAGATTGTTCTCAGAGAATCACCCTTGAATCTGTCCAGTCACTGATTTATTCCCGTCTGTATTATTGTTTGTATTGTTTCCATCTCTCTCCAGTAACAGAACTGCTTCAGTGATTGAATCTATTATTGTTATCTGGATTAGTGCAAACAAAATTCCACATGGTTCCTGCAGGTTGGAACCGTAAATATATCTGAAAATATGTTTGTCTTCTCTTTCTTTCCTTTTCCCCTTTCTTTTTTTAGCCAAGTACTTTTTTGTATTATGTGCAACACATCACAGCGAAGCTCCACAACCCTGTCTCGCCCTGAGCACTTCGTGACAGTCGTCTAATTGCCAGTCAACACCCACTGATCCTTCCCACAAAGCTTTAGAGTGGAGAGACACAATGCAGCTGGTCCTCGAGAGTCCTCAAAACAAATGACCCTTAATTACTTTAATAGAGCAGCACTCCCTCAACTCTGGACTCCAGACCTGCCCTCGGCTGGTGCAACAGGTAGAAGCCACTAATGAACTGCACGCTGCAGTCTGAGAGCAGGTGAACCTGTAACAGACCAGCGCTAGCAGCCCGCGGGTACAATTCCCGCTCACCCAACAATTAACCCGGCAATAAATCATCCCACAGCTGCGCCGTCACATGGGGTCCATCAACCTCTGCGACCCCTCGCTCTTAGATAGGGGTCGATGAGAGAGGGGGTGGCACCCAGAGGTTGGGGTTACAGATGGACTGTTTGAAGTCGGAGATGTTATGGTTGGCGTAGGAGGGAAGGGCCCCCCCGGAGATGGTGTTTAGGGTTCGGGATGAGAGACTTGAACAGTGTTTTAGATTAGGCTTCTAATCCCTCTAATGAAGGCCAACTTTAGTGCCCCATTGTTGTGTAAACTGTCAGGCCCGCGAGGCCTGTGCGGCAGTGACAGCCCGGCTCCTTGTCTTTCATCAGTCGGGCCGTCGCACACACGGCAACAGCTAATGAAGTCAAGCTGACGGTGAAGAACATTAGCGTGTGCGAACACATGGACCCATGTATGCGGTTAGCGCACAGGGTGCGCACACGTGTCGGCCCGCGTACGCGCACTTGTAAACATTTAATCTGCTCTTTGTTAGCGGAAACGGCAGCGCACTCCATTTGGAGGCGGCAGCGTCGCTGTGTTTTTGTTCTCCGTTTGGTGGTCGAGGCCGGAATAAGTGTTCGCTTCCTCTTTCCTGAACGTAACGTAGGCTTGAGCACGTCGAGATGTGATGATTAGCTTGTTCCGTCAATCTGGTGTTTACACCGTGAACACATTTTAATCAAGGCCCAAGTGTTTTCGGAGACTTGTTGACACAATGCTTCCTGCATATACAAACTTAAAGATCTTAATGTATCATTAGACGTCGGGTTATTTGGACTCCGTGGAGCCCAACAAAACAAACTCAGTCGGTTCATCTAGCGTCTCAGTGTCGAGGTATCGTTCTTGTAAATATCAGCCTCTCTTTGTCTCAGAGGGTGGAGATGAACTCAATTCAGCTCAGAATTATACAAATTCTACTGTATCACTTGTGAGACTTGAATGGTTGCGTTTCTGTGCAGCATACACACATTTTGAAGGGGCTATTTCTTCAGTAGATTCATGAATAGATCATCTTCAACTCAAAATATTTCTCCTTTTTTCTTCTTCTTGGCACCTATGAACACAGCCACTATCACCACCTGGGTGACAGTAAACGACTGGCATTTAATAAATTGCCGCTCCATTGCTGCAGTAAAGTGTTATGTAATATGTTTGGTTGGACTAGTACATTGTGAAGAGAACACAAGCTGCAACCTAAACTCATTTAACGTGTGTCATTAATTGTTGGTGCACACACGCAGCTTTCCAGACGTGAGGAGAAGAACACATTCACAGGCAAACAGGCCTTTCTCTCTAATTACGCTATTCCAGGAGCCATAATAGTCACTCTCTCTCTCGCTCTCACTCTATAAAACCCTCGGAAGCACGGATACAGCACCGTGCTCTCCATCCAGCGGCCGGCGCAGGCTGACGCGTTGCCCACAGCGCTTCGTGCCACTCCTGTCCTCCCCACACCCTCTCACCTCACTGCTCCTCCCGCTGCCACCCGTAGCTTCCTCTCCACAGTCTAAACAAACACAACTGCCTGGCAACGGACCTTTCCTCCCCGTGTCACAGGTCATTAATCCTGCCCGGGTTCTGTTCAGTATTGATGTGGAAGGACGAGAAAGGAGGACTTTCCAAACAAAACGACTGTCGCTGACGCACCGACGCCACTGTTGTGTGGAGACAAAAGCTGGTTTGGAGCTCAGCAGCAGAGAAGACATCACCCGTTACCCTTTAATGCTCCTCCCCCCTAGCTTAAACACAGAGCTATACTAAGACATTAACATTATATTATCACTCTTGGGGAATTTATCACCATTTCATAACTGCTAGTACATTCAAACCGAATTCCCCACAGACTGACGGCATCTCAGTGAGGATGAGAGTGAAGAAGCCCTGACGCGGCCTGTAATCAGCAGCTTATATACGACGCCCCCACCTTGAGCCGCCATAGGCAACAAGCTGGAGATACAGTGTACAAGCACACGGCGACTGGGAGCGACTTACAAAATGGCATGTGGCCAGGCTGGGGTCTTGGAATGACATCCTGCCCAGACCAGAGAGGTCAGATCTGCTCACTGTGCAGTTTACGACGCCTGTGACATAACCGTAAGGGAAATTTTGCGGGTGAAAGAAAAAAAAAAAAGGGAAAAAAGAAAGTGCCGCTCAGCGCTCGGCGTGGCGGTGCATTCAGGTTCCGGTCTAACAACGCGGCCCTCCAAACGCCGGGGCAGAAACCAGCTGCACGTGCAGTACCTGTAGGACTCAGCACCTGATACGAGCACGCAGGCGACAGGCGTTGATGGAATCTGTCAACAGGCCCAGACGAGACGAGCGAGTGTGAGCGCCGTTAATGCCAATCGTCCCTTTGTCAGAACGCAAACACAGACATCTCTTAAAGCCTCACAGGGGTTGTGTGCTCAGTCTTAATTGTATTTACTTTCTGATTCCTATTTGCTCAGCCTCGTGTTGTTTGCCTGCACTGCTCTAAGGGTTGCTGAGTTTACGGGACTCTGTGTGCTCTGGCAGTCTGGCTCCCTGGCATCTCCATTACATGAAGTATGAAAGTACAGCTAATGATAGCTACAGTGCGCTCTCCCTCCTCCCTTTGAAGTGGGAAGACTCAAAACACAGGAGCTGCCACTGAGTTTACTTTTAATATAAGGACTCTACAGTGGGTCAGTTCTTTCCTCAGTCCTCAGCCTAGTTTATGCCTTCCAACAAATTCAAGATTATGGCTCTAAAATGTATGAAGGCAAATGTATCTGGTTTTTTTTTTACCTCATTTGGTTTCAATAAAGCTGCAATAAGGATTTTTTTTATGTTGACTAGGAAAGTGCAGTGATTTAGAAACAATGTGCCTGGGATTCATCGTTTGTGCTGGTGAACCTGTGCTCTGACACCACACACTGGAGGTCAAGGGGTTTAGGAGACGCTTACACAACCACACAGCTGCTTTTTGCATTCAGTGCGTATGCGTGACCTGTGACTTCGCAGCTGAAAGATCCAAGCGAAGGTGTGAAAATGTCGATAGCGGGAGACAGGATGCGCGGAAAGACCGAGAAATCGAAATGCCTGTTGTGATAAATCGTGTCGAGTGTGAGTGTTTGCGTGCCAGCATTCCTTTGAGTTATAACTGTGTGTGTGTGTGTGTGTGTGTGTGTGTGTGTGTGTGTGTGTGTGTGTGTGTGTGTGCTTTCTGACAACAGCACCCTGTCATTACCACCCTTGAGTGCTGATTACTGGAGCTTCATGGCCTGTGGAGCTGCACCTGGGTAGCGGCTCACATCTGTCGCAGCCCCGTCCAGGTCTTAAATTGATTTAAGTGCTCCTGATCCGCTCTCCTGTCCAAGTAGCGCTCTGCAAACCAGTCATTTTCCCGTTTCATAATGTTTTACGCTCCTGAATCAGCTTTCAAGAATGCTTCACGCTCGCTTTGAGAAGCTCTTCTTCGGTCTGAACAATGACAGCAGCTTAAATCTCCTGCGGTACCGGCTCTGCCTCATCGACACCTGTCAGGGCGTGTGTGTTTTTCTGCATGCAGCTCCCAACCATCATCACCTGGATCACAGCTGTGGTTAAAGATGAGAGATGCTGCACGTAATCCCCTTATCACGACACATTGCATAAGCTTGTGCGGCATATTGTATAAGATGCATGTAAATAGTACATGGAAACAAAGGTGGCTAAAACCATAAAAGTCAGTAAATGACATTTTCTTTTTAAGTACTGCTATAAAACTAAAGATCAGAACTGAACTGAGGAATTTAATAACATCATGTTATGTAGTCATGTTGTTAATGACACTTGCAGCTGGAAGCAGCTGTTTGTTTTATCATAGACATGGAGACGCCCATTATCTGCATTATCTTAGTCCCGTGTTTCTCATGTTGTATTTGTTAATGCCGGTGTATCAGTTTCTAGGCTTAACAGATCATTAGAAACTGATTATGACGAACACACGTTTCTGCTTTCACACATCCCTCTTCCTGACTGCGTTTTCCTTCTGCCGGGCTGATTACACGTACAGCGGAGCCTGAGAAAGGGCTGCGTCCCGTTCTTCTTCTCTCCTACTTTATCTTGGTCTCGCCCTTGCTCTTGTCTTCGCTGCCTGCCAGACTCGCGAGCTGAGCATGTTGTGGTTTCAGCATGAATCCTGCCTCGGCGCTCACACGTGGGTGGACCATCCCCAGGACGGCCTATTGGCTCTCACTTTCAGAATGAATCTCAAGATTTAGTAACTCAATAAAATCCCTCTGCACGACTTGTGCTCTCTACTCACCACCTCCTCTCCTTCCTTCTTCATTTTGAGGTCTCGGTCACTGTTGATATTTTGCTGGACTTGTGATTTATGTTCTCGTCTGCAGAGACAAAAGCAGCGCGGAGCCAGAGAGGGAGAAGGCTACTCCATGTACATGCAGAGGAATGCGCCGGTGAAGGCCCATCACCCCCACCACTCGGCCGGCCTGTTCTCCAACGGCCTGCTCCATACATCATCCGTGCACCACCCCAAAAGTAGGTCAATAAGAGACTCCGGACTGAAGTTCTCCAAAACTAAAAGAGGACGCAGTCTCAGAGCGAGTGTGTGATGGGCCAGTGAGCGTGACCTGACCCAGTCTGGCGTTAATGTTTGTAGGTCAATGTCTATAAGGAGGAAGAAGGAAGTTTAGGCACTTAACAAGTGCAATATATTTAAAATGACACATGAAATGTAACACACACACACACACACACACACACACACACACACACACACACACACACACACACACACACACACACAGTAAATGTCTCTGGTGCAAGAAAAGCAGGCAATCATTTTTTCTGTTACAGATATCAGCAAACTGTAACAAAGCAGTTTAGAAACATTAACCACGACTTCAGGAGCGGTAGATTGCAGAGTAGATGAACACAATGACAATGATAGGGAACATAGTGGTAGCTGGTGTAGTCCTGGAAGCTCTGTAGATATGGTGTAGACATCCAGACAGTAACTGGACCTAAAATCTTAAACTTATTAACAGTGTTTATTGAGGCAGGTGCAGAAGGTGGGAGGAGCAAGTAGGGAGGGGGCGTGGCTAAGATCTCAACATTTGGGTTCAAGTAAGCTCTCAGTCTTCGCCATTAATGAAACCAAAAGGCAAATTCCGCAGTTAAACGTATGACGAGTGGCCGCAAGAAGGTTGCAAGCTGAGAAGGTCGGATGCCACCATGGGAGAGACGTGGAGTCTTGAGATTCATTTTGACAGACCACAAACTTCATGCGGTCTTAAATTACTTAGCAGACTCCGATTTACCCTAAAAGACTCCTGGCTATAATTGATATTTGTATAATAACAACCTGTAGACTGAGCGAGTGAAAGGAATCGCTCCCAGTCATGAAGCTACAGAGAATTAGCACGTGAATCTGCAACTCCTCTTGGCTTTGTTCAGCTGTCTGGCCCACAACTTCACTGCTTTCATTCGCTCCCACTGTTCTCTAGGTGTTGTTTTTGGCAGCTGCTCGCATAGAGAGAGAGAGAGAGAGAGAATTTGATGAGCACAGGAAGCGCTTGAAACAATTTAGTGTCGATAAAGCTTCATATTTCTATTAAACGGACAAAAAGCGGGAATAGGCCAAGAACATAAAAACAAAGACTCATTTATCAACTGAACATTGACAATTTCAAATGAGCGATAATAAATATTGTTGCTCTAAAATTGCTGCGTTATGAAAAACGTGCCTTTTCTGTGATGACATGAGAAAATTCACACATTGTCTGGGCCGTCCCAGGTCGTTAAAGGCAAACGCCAGCAGGATGTGCAGAATTATAAATAACTCCCAGTGCACAGAAATACGAGCTGCAGCACAGACGCAGCGATTTCTTCATACACAACTAAAACGCAGGTATAATCCAGGCCAGCACACGCTCATGCAGCTCGGTTCAAAGCCTCTCCAGCCTTGGCGGCGGGAATGCGCCATGTCTCGCATGTCTGAAGCTTCTACAGGATCAGATTCCTTGGAAAGCGGAACTGTGAGGGAAAAAAAACGCAAGAGAGAGAGAAAGAAGCAACAGCGTGGGGTGAGAGTCACACGCCGAGCACAGAGAGAGAGAGAGAGAGAGAGAGAGAGAGAGAGAGATGAGGAGGCTTTGGTCAATATATAGAAAAAAACACCTCCAGACACATGACCGTTTGAAACTGATGGGAAGGAGGAAAAAGACCAAAACAGCACAAGCCTTTCAAAACAAAAGCGGCGCATGTCATCTGTGCAGCTCACAGCAGTGACTCTGTTACCACAACAGGAGAACACGGGGGTTTCAAGGGCAGATGGAGGAAGGAGGGGAAACGAGGACGGGAGCAGATTTGTTTTTAAAAACGCATCATCTTCCATCTGGGCCTCGTTGAAGACAGTAACCTGACTGTTATGTAACTGGGTTAAATCTCTGCTTGGAACTTTGTGCGGGAGAATCAACAGAAACGTGTTTATCTGATGCGCTCGTCTGAAGGTTGCACATCGGCCATGGGTCGGATCAAGGGGTTCAGTGATGCTCGAAGGTCAACGATGAACCATCCTGGGTCTCGACTCTTTGGACGTTCGTATCAGGTCCTTCATTTTAGGTCAAAGGGTTGATGTTCATGGGTCAGAGGAGATGTTTAGTGCTCAGGGACCAGCTCCAAGCCAAACCTTCAGGCCTCAGGAAGTGCCAGAGGAGCCAGTTGTGATTCTGGCTCCCAAACGACTTCTTCCTCAGTCGCACTGAGTTTATTGTTGTAGCGAAAGGGGAGAGGATTGATGCTTATAGGTAGCAGGGGAGAAAGCCGTGTGCGGCCCCAGTGTCTGGAATGCATTACATATCCATCTCCCAGTCGAAAAATACCTCACCTCACAACATCGCGCTCTCCATGTGGTCCGGTTCGCTACACGGGCTTCACGTTACAGAAGGATCAAGGAATCGCACGCTAACAGGCTGCGGAGCAACGCGCGCTCGCTTCCATCTTCTACCAGTTGCAATAGTAGGACGTGTTTTTTGCTGTTAATGGAAATTTGTTTTCTTTTGTCCGGGCGAAGCAGACCCAATGATAAAAGGCCGCTCCCTAATTATATTTACAGTCGGACGCTCAAAGCGCCTCCGCTCACTCAGCGGGCGAATCAACGCGAGCGCACAAAGTAAATACCGCTAATTAGGAGGAAGAGAAGAAGAAAATTAACGCAAAAGGAGAATCATGAAGCACACGGTCAGGGTTTTGCCGCCAAAAGAAATATCCAACAATAGTAAACATCTGTAAACAGTTCCTGATTCAAAAAACAGATGAGAGACACGACTTCCATGTCACATTAGAAGGAAATAGATCGTTTCAAGGCATTTTTGGCACTGTTGTGTATTTTTCTATGCATATCTGTATACATTAGGAGTAAATGTTGTACTTTGTTGTATTTCTTGCATATGTTGATGTTCGTCCTATTTAGTTCTGTGGTAGAAGTAGGATTTCCATTAGTGGGTGAGTGTGTGTCTACAGCTAAGTGAGTAGATGTAAATTTAGCCTCAGCTTAAAAATGTTTCACTGTCGAGCAATTCTGAAATCCTGAATGTTTGCACTACAACAACCCCAACACGTCCTCCAACTTTCTATTTCCTGAAACAGGTTTTAATTTTGTCCCTTCTAGGCTACTGTAACAGAAATGTGGCACAACATGAAGGTTTGTGTGTTTGTTGATATGAACTTTTAATAGTAAAGAAAATTATTTCAAGGCTGGATTTGACAATGTTGTTCACTAACATCTGTCAGAGTTCGTGTGGAACCACTTAATTTATCATAAATCACGGCTCCTTTGGTGCAATTTTTAATAATTGGGGAAATTGTGAAAAGGACAAGGTTAAAATTCCAGTACTGTAGGTGGAGGTAACATGCATCCATGTTTTGCCAAATGTCAAATAAACATCTGAGCAGAAGAACATTTTGGGTTTTAACTACTTCAGTGCTTCCACTGACTTTAACACAGAATCACTGCACCTAAAAAGCAAATACCTGCCAGAGCATTGACATAGTTTCTCTTCATGTTTTGTGATTAGGTCCTGCATGTCTGGATGTCAGGTCAAAGTAAAGCTGATGCGCTTTCAGGAAACTGTTTCATCAGTTGCTCTTTGAGACTCGGAGGAGACGAGCCAACGTTGATAGAAGTATTTAAGATAAAAGAAAGAGCAAGTTTCAGATTTATCTCGCCTGTTATCAGTCGGCCCCCTGGACTCGTATATTTTATATTGGAGCGTGATAAGCGCTGGTGCCAGAGGACAGAGCAGCAGCTGTATGCCAGCTGTGCATGATAAGCAGGGAGGATTCTTCAGAGCTACCTAGCTGTGGGCAGCCTCCATCTCCCCCTGGCATTTCTGGAATCCCTTTGTGCACAAGCACTTAATCTCCGGCCAGTAAAGTTCCTCCACTGCCTCCCTTCACCCTGCCAAGCCTTTTAATGGCAGTCAACCTGAAGGTATCTGGGCCCAAAGCGTCGGCGATTACGGTTTGAGCCTTTGAGCCACTCATCGCACAACCCTTGAAGCTTGTCATTTCTCTACCTGGCACATATTAGGGCCGGTCCTGGGACTGTACAGTACAGTGGAGCTGCACTTATCACACGCTGGCAGTTGCACACACTGAGCTGAGCCCCGTCCGTGTAATGTATAGGCTCTTTCTAATCCAAACACCATCTCATTGGCTCAATTAGTGCTCGTATTGAGCTCCAATCCATCCTTCATAACACGGGGCCCCACAGCATCAACGCCGCCTTTTGATTTATTCTAAACACACGCGGACACAAAAACACACACAAGATTAAACCACGAGCGAAACGCTCACTGTGCCGTGTCAGAGGGGGGCTCATGTGAGCTGGTCAGTTGTTGGTAATCATCAGATCTATTTTTTTTTCCAGTTGAACCACAGTCTGGCTTGAATTAGGGGTAGAGAGAGCCCTGAATTCAGGAGGACATACCTCAGGAAGAAAATGTCAGCCCTGTCCACATGTTGCCTGGAAGTCTGTCAAGCTACAAAACAAAGGCCTCTTCTGTTGTCTTTTGAATCCCAGCCTCGTGCTGAATTGACCGTGCCATGTTAGGGAGACTGTCTGAAGAGCATCCAGATGTCAGCGAAGTGGAGCTGGAGCAGCCTGCCATCCACCGCGCGCCGCATATTATTACAGAGGCTGGAAGCGGCCCCGTTATTAAAGCAGCCGGCTTATTTAGGGCTCCAGCAGAACGCCGAGTCTTTGCCACAACAGAGGGAGTGCGTGAGAGGCAGAGGCTGCGTCGCCAGAACAACGGCGGCTGGTGTCGAGGGACAGGAACAAGCTTAAAAACAAATATGGATGCGGAGAGAGCGGTCACAGGGCTTCCGTCGGCATCGTCAGCCCTGTGAGTCTGGGCCTCCTGCGTTCACTCCTGACGACATTTTAATTGGTTTCTAATTGGTTGAGCGCCGTCGCTAAACGAGCCGTGCCTTCAGCAGTTACAGAAAAACGGGCCCGTTGTTGAAGTCGGGCCGAGGTTTCACGACAGCTCACCCGGGGCCTCACGTTTGGGATTCTGTGGAGAAACGTCTGCTCGGGTGCGTGTTCACGCATGTTGATGTCAACGTTCAGCTCCAGGTCCGGCTGTGAATTAGGTAGAATAACACAAGCCGCCACTGGACGCAGGTTGGACCTACGTTGGCTTCTAAAATGATTCAAGTCAAACAATCCGTTTCGCAGCACAGGCCTCCGCTGTATGGAACTGCCAAGACGTATGAACATTTCCTTTTTCGCAGCACGGCCGTTGCCTGTAAGAACATTTTGTTCCCCGTGTTTGAAAAGAATGTGTGTTTTTAAGCCACGTATGTGCTATCTGCTCTGGATCTGCCCGGCCTGTGGTTTGCCAGCGCTTTAACCGGCACTTTGGAAAGGTTCCTAAACCCAAACAAATGTGCAGATATCATACCAACGTGACATCCAGGGTCGCCACCATGGACACGTGAAATAACAATATGACAGCGTGTTGGCAGCGAAAACCTACAGGATCTGTGGCGTTTGACAGAAATGTTTGATTCCCATTTAATCAGTGCAAGGTGGAACCAAATCAATCAAACTCACACTCACGGGATCCCAGATGGCCCGGTCCTGCCGGGTGCTGAGTTCTATATGTATTCTATTAAGCTGTATAGGTTTTCCATATACTGTAGGTCTGTAAAGCTTTAACCAGCTTCGTGTAGAGTGCTGAGATGGTTTCTGGTGCCATGTAAATAAATTGAATTAAAGTTTCTCTAAACTTGTTTAACTGTGAGAATGAATGAATAATTGGAGCAAAATGTAAATAGCTCTCTTTCGAGGGCACCGTCGTCTATTTCTGAGTCAAAACTGGAGCACAGCCTAGTTAATGTGTGCCTGACCACAAAATGGGGCAAAGTCATCACTCAAGCTTAAATCTTTCCCACTTTTCCCACCTGAAGGGGTTTCAGCACATCACAACCAGCCTCCAGCGCTCGGTCCCACCTTCTCATTTCCAGCTGCCCAGGTATCCTTCACCACATCCCGGCTTTATCATCCACATTCATTTCGGCTTTATTGCCGGTTTGGAATGCGTGGTATGCCCACAGGCACACCCAGCCTCTCCACACACACACACACACACACACACACACACACACACACACACACACACACACACACACACACACACACACACACACACACACACACACACACACACACACACACACACACACACACACAATCACGGATGCAAACACACACACACACACACACACACACAATCACGGATGCAAACACGGATGCAAACACGGGTCTGAGCTTGCAGTGATGGTTTTCCACAGCAAGGTGAACTCCACTGATGCACGCACAGATCAGACAGGGTTTTAATCGAACCGTTGTCACCACAACGCCCTCGGGGCCTCATCTCCACGTCTGTCACTGCCTGAAAGCAGAGCCCCAGTCTGAGATTTCACCCCTGCACCGCCACCCCGGCCTCACCCAGCGTCCTGTCCTTTGTGTCTGGTGCCACAGAGGAATCATGTTGCCTGTTTGAAATATTCATGCATCGCTAGTCTTAATGAACACATGCATTCTTCTTCTTGTCTGCGGAGAAAGTGTGGAAGCGGGCCTGGGGCAGAAACGGATCCGGGCCGTGGATGCTGGGAACGTGTGGCAGGTCTGAGAGTCAGATATCACAAAGAGCGACTATTTGAGTGAATGCAGACGTTCGGGTACATGCACATCCACACAAACACCCACACATGCAAACGCATTTATATGCAAGCAGGCTGACTGATGATTTAGGATCTCTGACCGGGGAAGTTGAAGGTCCTCTTACACTTTATGCCTCACAGGAAGGTGAAAACAGGGAGACATGTGGTGCACATGCGATTTGACTTCCTAATAAGTTGAAGCCAAACAAAGCTTTACGGTGGTTGTTTGTTGTTTTTACTAAGACTCACATTGTTGATTAGTTTGTTGAAGGCAGAGTGTTTTATCTAAAAGGAAATCTCTCACATCCAGGTTGTTGTCATGCGTGTATCACATACACATAAAATGTCCAAAAGCTCATTATTTGACACTGCTTTAGTCCATGCAAAGTAAATCAACGCTCTTAACAGAAGTTAAACAATGACATCTGTCGACACATGTCTGAGGAAGACAGATGTGAAACAAGATCTGAGGCTTTCGCACAGCTTTTCATTTGGCCTCTCTCACATGTAGACACTGTCCTCACGGCACCTCCGCTGACTTGGGAGGCGCTCGCTCTCCGAAAAGCGCCACTTCAGTGGAATAAGCCGGGCCTGTCATTAGCCAGGATGGCATGGGCATGCTGTTTAAGCATTAGCAAGGAGCTTCCAAGAACAGCAGCCCTGTGCCACGAGGACAGGGAGGCGGCGCTCTGCTCGGCAGCGAAGCGCAGCGGCCGCTGAGGCTCGTCCCGCTCTCGCAAGCCCGACGCTTGCCCCTCGAAGACCGCTCGCACTCTAATTCCCTTTTCTCCGTAACCATCCCACCCGCTCCCCAATTCCTCCCATTTGAAAACCGCACGCGCCGCAGTGATTGACGGCCCGTTGGACCCTAGTCTCCTCAGCAGCCATTCAGCGTGTTTTGCAGGGTTGTGGGCGACATGGTGAATATGGACAAATGCAGTCGTGACGCAGGCTGGCCTGGAGAACTGTGGAGTTGCTGTCCTGGAATTACAGAGTACGGCTAAACGCACGCTGCTGCAGCGAAACCACCTCATTAGGTCGCGGTGACTGCATTTAGCCGGCATTTCCCCCCTCACACGTCCAGCGAGGCCGCATCAGACATGGTGATTAACTGCAGAGTAAACACGTCCATCTCCAAGGGCTCGGGCCTCTGCCATGCAGCATGGATGGCAGCATGGTTTACTACAACAAGCAGGCAAGGACCACCGAAGACCCCCCATAAGTAACAAACCGCTGCCCGAGCTTTAAAGGATTCGTAACATGGTCAACGCTGGGGCCGAAGGACGCTCGAGTTCATTGGCAGCTTGGTCCGGTGTCGCTTCCACTGTTTTAAGCTGCTGCCTCCAATAATAGAGAGGAATGTGTTTTCGACCTATAGCAACAATTACCCTGGAAGCTTTGAAAACACAAAAGCTGCTTTGTAAACTTTTCGGGAGACATTTTCCAGAATAAGCGCACACGAGCAAGTTCGTCAAGGGCACAAATGACTTTACCACAGCAGCAACGCACATGCAGTCCCTGGGTTCATTATTGCAATATCTGCAGCAAAGCAGGGCTAATTTGCTGCACACTTCATTTGGTTTTATTGCCCCCTGTCTCACGGGGCGTTGTAACAGTTTACCCTTGTCTGGGGAAATTTCTCTGCCCATTTACTGTTCGTCTGCAGTCGGTGGCTCGATTCCTCCTCAGGGCGATGTGCAGCCGCTGCCAAGGTGCCGCTGTTGCCGGGCGGAGGAGTGGAAGAAAGGCTGAGAGCAGTCGGTTCCACGAGCGTTTACTGCACTGTAAAAGCTGCACCCTCAAAGCTGCGCTTACATTTATAGAGCTTTGGTCGGCAAAGTGGCTCTTGTTCATCTTTAGCTTCTGCATAAAACTGTGTGTTAACGAATATATTTATCCAGTACGTTCGTGCCCTCGTGGGTTTGGGGTCAAGGTCGCGCTCAGGTCACGGATGCCGTTAACGAAGGAGACGGAGGTGTCGGGAAAGAGCTCCACGCTGCGGGCTCACAACCCACCTCCAGAGCTGCAACTCAGCATTGCACAGACAGCTGTTGACACCCTGTCTGGAGGAACAGCTGGTCAGGATGTCTGGGAGAAACGGAGGGTGGGGGGGGTTAGCGCGACGAGGAAAAGACACCAAAATTGAGAAGCAGAGGAAGGGAACGGATAGACATAAAAAAGCAGCACAGGAAAAGGAGAGGAAGGTGAGTTGGACAGAGGTGACAAAAGGTAGGCCGGGTCCAATACATCCAGAAGCTCCAGAGAGGGGCCTCGTGTGGGAAAACACGGTGGAGGCTCATAAATCTGGCCGGGCCCGGGTGTCCTGGCCGCCTGCTTCACACTGGGTTTGTTCAGGTGGCCCCTCTCCATCGCTGCCGCCGCCGCCTGCGCTGAGGAAGCGAGAAATGTGTCGGAGGGAAGGAGAAGCAGCACTCTGCTTTTACGGCCTCCTCGTCTCCTCCGCGGGCGCGCTCCCACGCTGGACGACTTCCACTGAGGAGCACGACCCGCGAGCAGATGTCTGGAAGACAAAGGAGCTGCAGGAATGCGCCGCGCTCAAGCTAGCAGCGTGTTTCCCAACAGCGATAAGGAGTCGCTCTACGAGGACTCCTCATCGATGCCTAAACCGCCTAAACCGGCGAACACGAATGCCTCGAATGTTCTCAGAGAGAGCAAATTGCTGAACTTGGTAAGAAGTTCACGTTCTGCGCATAGCTCCATCTGCCGCAAACCCAAATCCAAGCGTCTCTGCTCAACCCGGTTTGGTTCGCAGGGCAAGGATATCTGTAAAAGCGCCGCGTGGAGGTCCAGCCTGCATTCAGGCAAGGTTAATTACGCCATCTATTGTGCTGCTCCGCGCCGGCTTCTTCATCCCCACCAGTAAGTGGAGGGATTTAGGTCTGCAGCCCTTCAGCCGGGAGCTGGAGTCTCATTAAGTCCAAGGCTGCGCTGAGTTCAAGTAGGGATTTTTCAGCACACACCGCTGGAGCCAGAAGGCGGCCTCTTCGTGGCCGGGGTCCAGCGACGCTGTCCTAGTGGGCAGACTGACAGTGGGAGACGATACGGGGAACAAGAGGCGAGCGAGCGAGCGAGCGAATGGAGAAAACAGGTCGTCTGCGCACGAGCACCGCGGACGCGAACTCATGAGGCCGCACGCGCCACCAACCGGCAACCGCACGTGTGCGCTTTCTGGAGACATGTAACACGGTTTCACACAGCTTCCCACTCGGCCTCACGTGTTCGGTGAGAGAGCGAGCGCGTCTGTGATGCAGACAGGGCCCATTTTTCTCCCTTCCTGTGGCTGCAGCATTCGACTGGGGATTTATTTTCACAGTTCTCTGGAGACGGGTCACTGTGTTTTTCTGGAAAAGAAGCATTTGAAGTATCTGAAACCCCCATCTCTGTTCCCCATTAGAGAAAAGGCCCATTCAACCTGTCAGACCTACTACTTGTTATGTGATCTCATTATGTAATTCACCTCTATCTGTCCAGATTTAGTAACATCTTCACTGACAAGAGCAATCCGCTAAAAGGCTGGACAAATGGGCTGCTGTGTTTTACACAGCGCATGTGGGAGAATGATGACCCTCGCAGCTGAAGTGGGCCGGTGCAATATCGTCACTGCAGGTGATATTTTACTGTAACGGCTGCTGAAAGAGCTCATTCATGCTGAAAAGGAAGACTTCCAGAAGCCGTTGTCACCGCAGGACGTCGACCAGCGGGTCGCTCTGGAGTTTGGCCTGAAACGTTACCCCGGCAACCGTCCAGCGAGACAGAATCACAGGAAATCCCCGTCCTCAGAGAATGGAGCAGTGACAGGCGGCGATAATTCGCCGTCTCCAGTGGCGCTGCTGCACCGAGCCACAAACACTGGCCGCTGATAGTCTGCGAGGGTCTTAGTCTCTGCGGCGCGGCCGCAGGGCTCGTATTACACTGGCCTGGGCAAAATGGGTGTTTTGTGAGTCGGAATTGACCTACTCCAACTCAGTCAGGTCCACTTAAGGTAATTCAGGTCGGCTCCTTTTCGCCCGCGCTGCCGCCGTAGCAGCGTGTAGCATTAGGCAGCATTACGCTGCCACGGCGCAGCAAATTAAATTCCTCCCGTGGATTTGCTGATCGAGATAATGATGGGTAGTAATTAACCATGTTGGAGGAGGAGGGGGGGGGGGGGGGGGGTGCACCAGTCTACGATGGGTGGGGGCTCCATCAAAACCACAAAGTGCAGACGTATGATTATCCGGTTTGTGCGTTGAAGAGTATCTAGTTGAGTGTTTTATATTTTACTGCTCACGTCCTCCAAAAATATCAGTCTCAAAGTCGTGCGGAAAAGACACGCGGGCGCTCACGCACAAACACGTTAGAATCCTGCAAGACCAGTAAACATTCAGGCCGACTGCCCCGCAGGGACGTGCGCTCGTTTAGACGAGGCCACTTCAGAACTGGGACAGATATTCTGGGCTCCGTGCAGACTTCTGCTCTGGACACCAGGTTTTGTTTGTGTGTTTATACGACCTCTAAAGCACAGAATAGGTCACGCTGCGCCACTTGAGGAGTGGAAGAGGTCTCACGTTCACTCTTCCCAGGAACTCGAGGAGCCCTGACTTTTCATTCACATTGACTAAAGCTCACATTGCGCTCACAATTAAATTGACTGGTTACTGTAAACAGATCTAACTGCATCTGTCTGCGGCTTCAGCTGATTTTATTACATTTTGAAGGTTTACAAGATTTACAAAAAAAGAGCTCGGTTTGGATTAAAATTGCTTCTCCAGCTTCATAAGGCAGCAAATAAAATCTCTTTTGATATAATAGACGAGATTAAAAAAAAATACCACAAATAAAGGTGGCCTCATCAAAAGCCACATGGGTGGTAAAAACCAAGAAACTTTTATTTATTTAGATGGAGAACGCAGAATACAGTAAAAATATTTAGCAGCAACTTCGATGCCTCCAAATAAATGATTGTCAAGCAGAAGAAGTGGCGGCGTCCATTGCGGTAGGTTAACAGAGGTTTCGCTCCACTTGAAGCAGGGTAATTAACAGCACGCTAAGTGCCCCGGCCCTCTTTATTGCGCTGAAGCTAAGTGGAAACCCTTTTACAGGAGTCAATGGTTCATCCCTGCGCTTTTTTGGGGGTCGGCCAGACAACACAAGGCTCCTGACAGTGATGAATGGGGGCTTTGCACGCACAGACCCTCTCCCGTCACATCTTCACTGTCGACCGTGAACCTGTTCACCTTCTTCGCTGTGTTGGAGCCCTGGGTCAGTGTGTGTGAGGCTCGTACCTGAGCAGCGCAGCCGGTGCCGTGGTTTGTGCAGGTGGCGCCTCTCGCCCGCGTCTGTGTGGTTTGTGCGTCTTTGGGCGTCTTTGTGCGTCTTTGTGCGCCTTTGTGCGCTGCGTGGATTTGCGTTCGACTTCGCAGCTGTGACGGTTGCGCGGCGTTTTCTCACACGGAGCCGCTTGTTTTACTCATTAGCGCGCCGCTACATCACTTGAAGGCCCACTCGTCAATGTGCGCGTATGTTTTTCTGTCCCCCCGTGTATAAACAGTTTCGACGGCGGGTCGTACAGACAGAAACGTGTGCATGCTCACACCTACTCCTGCTCTGCTTGCACCCCCTTCCTCTCTGCTCTAATTAATTTTTCCAGTCAGGCCGCCTGTATGCGGAGACGGACCATTTCATCGCCGGCGTGATCGCGGGGTCGGCCATCATGGGCTGGTGGTGACAGACACAGCGCGAGGGCATGAGCGCTCGGTGGCGTGCGGTGAATTGAGTGTTTCAGCGCCAGCTATGCAGGGCTGCAGTCGTGATTTACCCGTCAGGCCAGTCAAACGCAGGTGTCAGAGTGGAGGAGAAAGCCGCAGGGGAAGCCGGCAGCCAGCTGTGGAGGAGTTAGAGGAAGATGGCGGCCGACAGCTCCCGCGTGGACGCCGCTCCATCACTGGCATCGGAACGGCCGCCGCTCAAACAGCTTCGCATCAAGAGTCGCATGACCTCATGCGAGAGCCCGGGTGGCGGCCAAATCACGAAGGAGAAAATAAGCCGGGGCGTCGAGGACGGCGAGGGGTCGAGATGTAGGAGCTCGAGAGGGAAATTGAAAGAGAGACCACATGCTGAGCCATGAAACGTGACCTAGTTGTGGTCGTGGTGACGCGTATTTGTATCAGAAGTCAGGATGCAGTGAAACCGTGGAGGACTGTGTTTTCCTTCAGGATTTCAGGCTTTTAATTTGAAGTGTTCATCCGAGTCCAAGTCGCTTTGAGCTTCGTTTCCAGAATCACAGAAGAGTAAATACTGGAATAAATGAACTGCAAATCAAGACACACATGATTTCCCACACACGTCTTGCTCCCGTCAGAGCTGCGCTCGGCACCGTCGCTGGGGTGGAAGCTGTCGCTGTTAGCCTCCACTTGTGTTTTATGGAAAGCTACTTAGCGTGGCCAGGGCAGCGGCATCAATTATATCCCACAACTTAAACAATTAGCATCAAATGAAATTGCAGGGTAGTGAGGTGGTGGTGCGACATCTGGCAGCGCCATTAAGCTGCATCTGTTACCGAGCTGCTCTGTGTTGATGTCTTTGGAAAAAAGCTTAGCTCTGGATAAATATTTGAATAGTTCGAGTCTCCGAGTTACATGCTGGTTATGCAAATTCGCTGTACGAAAGCGTTTCATTGCCACCGCGGCTTCCAGCGGCTTCCTGCTCCAGCACTGGCGCAGAGCGGAGACAGGTCTGGCAACGCGAGTCCCGCGTGGGTCCGGACCACAGAACATTCCCATTCCCAGTTCTTCATAAACTCCACACTAGATTCTTCGCGCGTCTGCTTTTTTTTTCCAGGCTCCGACGGCCTGAGCGCGGGACGCGACTTGCGCACAGCGGCGCTGCGACGTCAGCCTTTCCCTTCGTCGTCCCTCGGGCGTCGCGTCATCGCAGGGCCTTCGGCGGCGCGGCCGGAGACGCTCATGGATCCCGTTATGCCCATCTGCTGCTCATGGAGGCCTTGGGGAGACATCTGAAAGACAGCCACACGACACGACGCGCAGACCCAACCGCAGCGGAACCAGGACGGGGAGCTGGTACGTTTGGAAGAGGATGAAACACGCAGAGAGGGGAAGGCAGTATATTAAAGAAAGGAAGACAGGGGTCACATATGCTTGTGGAAAGGGAAGAATGCTGCCTGAAGATCACAAGCAGAGAAATAATTTATCGCTGCTCCCTCTATCATTTCTCCTGGCAGAGACAGATGGCCTGGAGTCACATTGACTCACTGGCTTTTTTGTGCGCTGAGTGTATTCACACACGTATGCGCACACAGACGGGAGGAGAGCTTCAATTAGCAGTGTCAGCTAAATGAACATCTGCATCCCATAATAAGCTGACTCCATTTGAGCACATGATAACTGTAAAGACAGGCTCCGACAGCATGAACTCATGCAAGGTAGTTAATCTTTCATCGAATTGATTAAAGGGTATATTTAGAAGTTTTCTTAGGATAAAGGATTTACGGACCCTTTGTTTGAGATAAATCGTAATCAATCACCATAAACACTTTTTTGGTTGTTTCCAATTTCCTGCCAGCGCTGAGCAACATTTCAGCTCTGTTTGGAACGCTGCGGTTTGATAATGGTAAGATGTAATTGAGAAACACTTCACACATGGCCCACCTCCCGGCTCCACGACCCGTAGCGTTAAGCTTCTTTAAATCATTAGTACAACTTCTTCAAATCGTTATCCAGCTACTTAATCATTGATTTAATTCGGTCATTTCCTGTGAGACGCAATTTCTCATCTTCCAACTCCTACATCCAGACTCTGTGCTGGAGGTTGCGTCCATGTTCACATTTATGATGCAGGACTTTGGGGCGTCACCTCTTCCCAATGAGATCTTTCCAGGTTTCTCTCTGCCCAGAACTGAAGCCAACATATCGAGCGGGGGAGACTGAGGTGCTGTAAGAAAAAAGTGTGAAGCCTTTTAGCAAAGGACAAATCTATTCCAAACATTAGGTCAACAAAGCTACCTGTCCAACAAACACAACGCGGTGGATACAGGTGTGAGTGATCACATTAATGAGGACTGGATTCCAGTGTTCTGCTGCCAGGGCCCTGATACTGAGCATGCCGTCTGCTGGCACGGCTTTCTGGCACCCCGAAACGGAACGCAGCCATCATTATTTTTCATATTTTCCTATTGGTTGCACCTGTGTTTTTCCAACAATGAGAATTGTTCCCAGGACTTGCTTAAATAAATAAACAGTCCAGCGAGTGCACTGTTTTAACCTTGTCATGCAGGAATTAGGAGAATCTCAATTGAGATTTTTTCCGTAAGTGTTTATGTATATAAAACACACAATTGCAATTTTTTTTTGCTGTCCCCTGTAGTGACCACTATTCACGAAAGGGTTAAATGCAGAAAACTACGCACAACTGGTGTTGATCAGCGGCCCCCTGCTGAGATATTTCTGGTTCTTAGAGCCAGTAAAGCATCAGCTTGTTCTGGCCTTAAACGCTGAGGTGGTGCCACTCAGGCCGTGGACAGTGAGCAACAACACTTAAAAAGTTCCCCTCGCACCATTACTCTCAGGAAAAGGCACCAAACCTCCTGCCGTCTCTATTGTTAATGCAGTGAGTGGTCACAGCCGCCGTCTCGTAAACACGCACTCGTAAACATGTAAACACTACAGGGGATGAACGTGCGCTAATCCAGCTCCGCTCGCATGGTCACCGCCGAGGCATCCAAACAAAGCAGGGCTGCTGTAGCTGGAGGACCCTGTTATGTAAGGTCAATTAAAGCGGGGGGGGGGGGGGGGGGGGGGGGGGGGGGGGGTGATGCCAAAGCACAAGAATGAGCTTTGATTTTGAGGAAACTGCCGTACACCTGACTCACGGCTTTGATGTTAATGGAACACTGCTGCTCACATGGCTCCTTACCTGATGCAAGGCCTGTTATGAAATGCGAATGGAAACTCTCTCACTGCAGCTGTCGGCCTATTATCTAACCCCTCCACGGCAGCATGCTCCGGCTGAGGGAAACCGGGGCCTCGGCCGCGATAAGGCGTCTCCGTCTCACTCGCTCGCTCGCCCCGTTTTCTCGGCTTGGCGTGCGTTTGCCCGATGGATTCGCCCGTGAGAGATTCCAGCAGCGAGCGGAGCGAGAAGAGCGGATGCGGACGGGAAGGAGAGAAAGGGAGCAGGAAAAACAACCCGCCGGAGGAGGCGCGATGCCGGCGCTGGGCAGCCGAGAAGCTGGATGTTTGGAGACGGGAGTTAGAGATGACTCATTTGAGGACCTCAAACACCTGCGCGCTCCGCTGCTCATCACGTGAGCAGCGGCGGCGTTAAAAATACCTCACACTCGTGACTCGAGGTCACGTCACGCCCCTCTTCAATAAAAAGCACGTGATCCTTCCAAAAACAAGAAAACATTTTATTAGAGAGAATCGACTGAAGATCCAGCGACGACGCTGACACCTCGACTTGACCTCCAGCCAACCCGCTGACATCCATCAGCTGACTCACTCAGTGTGTGAGAGATACAAGCTCCCGCCGAGTGATGATGAATGGAGTGCAAGCTACTCTGAACTTTGTAATTACAATAATCTCACACGCGATAATTCTGACTAGACACACTTAGCGCATCGGCGTGGTCTCGCTCCGCTGGCACAGACATGCCTCACCAATAAATAAGCATTCCTCAACCCCTTCGCAGATTAAAGTGCTCTAACGCGTGGATCTGAAGGTTACGTGTACTTGTCAGCGTACAGTCAGTGTGTACACGCCGCGATTTAGTGATTCTGCCATTAGAACTGTGAAAAGGTGGTGGAATGAGACCTAGAGAGGATCCTCTGGAACAGTTTTAAGCATTGGTGTAAAGACATAAACAGATGAACGGGCTTCAGGTTCTGACCTCCTCCCGTTCCTGCCAACATGCCGGCGTAAACAGAGCCCGTAAGAAGCTCCTTGTTTCCAAATGCTGCTCTTATCACATGTACATCCCAGAAGCCTCCAGACAACAAGCCAACATGCCTGCACACCTCACTCCCCTTCATTACCCGCAGCTCTTATCTGCAAAGTAAATAAGGGCTTCCAACCCGTCTGGAGGGGTTTCGCCTCCTTCTCCGCTCAGCTCCATCCTTAAAACGAGGTCAGAGGCAAACGGAGAGGGAGGATGTGGACGGGAAGGAGGCGCGCTGCCCATGCGCCCTCAGTTAGCCAAACACAGAGCGCCGGTCGGGCTTTTTTTTTGCGGGCGTTTTGAAAGATTTCCTAGGAAAAGTTAGTGTCAGGTTGTAGGAAAGGAATCAGCGTATCACAACAGCTGTCGACTCCCTGGCTCCAGTTACACACAAGATGTGCCAATGCGTTTATTTTAGGCAGTTTCATACCTCGACATCTTCATATCATCGTTTCTCAAGACCCAACTGGATTCGAACGCCCCACATTCCTCCCTCTTTGTTTTCATTCTAGGGATTGTGGAAGCGAAGCAAAACATTAGATCTGTCTCGAAATGTGGACGGGGGGGGGGGAACAAACTCGCATTCCTCTCGAGCGGGCTGCGAGCGAACCCGCCAGAAAACAATTCAATTAATCTCTGGCAGGAGCCCCGAAGGAGCGCGTGGACACATAAACACAAACACACACAAAGGCGAGAGAGGGAGAGAGAGAGAGAGAGAGAGAGAGAGAGAGAGAGAGAGAGAGAGAGAGAGAGAGAGAGAGAGAGAGAGAGAGAGAGTGATAGATTAGAAGATGTAAACAGTGATCATGGAGGAAAACGCGCCGCCACAAACACGGAGCACGTAAACAACCCGGCTGCTTGAATGTTGACAGGTTAAAACACCAGCATCCACTTGTAAACAGACTGTCAGTGGACGAGCGACGAGCAGCTCCGCAGTGTTTGTGAACGATGGCACAGCGACGGCCTGGACACGTCTCAATTCACAGCTCTGAGCGTTTCTTTCTTCCTCATAGACGCTTCACGCGCCCTCAGGAGCCACAGCTCCGAGGCCTCAGACACATTTCACCACTATCTGCTGCCGGTGCCCACAACGTCTCATCGGCTCTGTTCACAAGCTCGGCACCATAGGTTCTGTCACCACCTCTCACAGAGCGGGACCCGTGAAGACAACGTGATTCAAAAACGCAACTTCCACGGCGCAAAGGGCAAAAATAGCCCCGCGAGAAGCCTTTCTGCTCGCTCTTGTGCGTCCAAACACAATGTTATGACTTGGCGCCGCTGGAAAGAAGCGGTGGTAAAAATAGTCGCGTTAAAAATAACACATTCCTCGCAGACAGATCAACGTTTGCCCGTTTAGCGCCAACGTTACAGTGAGGAGTGAAGGCTCCTTTTTTGTCTGTGCAACAGGATAATTACTCATCTGAGCTCACGCAAGACGCGTCTCTGTCCGACGGCTGCACAAACTTCTGCAGACTTGACAGAAGAGTTGAGACGAGAGCAGTTGTGGATGGGGAGAAGGAGACGGGGGGGGGGGGTGTTTGAACGCTGTGAGTCAGGCTCCAGCAATGAGGGAGTAGCAGAGGCCATGAATGAAAGTGCTTGTTTATGTGGGTCAGTGGACTGGCTTTTAAAGCCTTCAGTCGCACTTGACTGGAAAACAAACCATGTGTGGACTAAAAGAAGCCCAACGCCCCCGCCGAGACACCAGTTTACACTGGGGGGCGCGAGGCCTCGCTCTCGTCACGAAGCTCCTACCTCCGTCCGCGGCAGCAGCGCGTGGTTGATGGGGCCGAGCTCGTCCTGCTCCAACGCGGCCCCCAACGACCTGCAAGACGGGGTCCGGATGAGGAACGGAGGTCCGACGCGTCCGAGGCCCCGGCGCTGAGCATCGCGTGCGCACAAATTGCCTTTCCTGTTTACGCAGCTGCTTTATTGGAGAGAAATTTCCAGATAAAGCCGTCGCAGGATGTGAATCAGATGAAGGCGAATGCCGTGTCTAAATACTGTATTTGCACCTGGTGGAACTCAATCAAAAGCGCGGCGGACGCTGACCCTGTAAGATCTGTTCTGATCTGTGGCGAGTAAATTCTCTGTGGGTTTGACATAAATAAAGTCAAGTTGTTGTGTGAGCCATTATCTTTCTGTATATATTCATGTCAGACTACAGACTGTGCAGCTTGAGGGAAAAACAGCTCGACGCTTTCCCACTTTGCACTGAGCGCAATCTCAGGCTCTCGGTGTGAAGTGGGTCCAGTGGAAAACTGTTAACTGTGAGGTTTGTGGATTCTCCAGAATAACTGGGACATTTTCATGGAAAGGCATAACTGTGGGATTGCTGCTCAAACCATCACAACTAGCTTTCCATTTTCTAACATTTTTTTTTGTTGTTATTTGGGTGGAGGCAGAGCTGGAGAGTCGCGTTTCAAAGCTCAAGCAACTGGAACCAAATTGCGTGTTCTCAAATACGCCGAAGCGTCTGAAGGCTGTGGGAAAACGCAGCCAGACGCATTGTTCTAATACTTGTTCTTCAAGGTTCTTCAGGGTGACTGTTTTTTCTGCGTTCACATACCCCCGACCTTGAAGCTACAGGCTGGAAGGCCTGCAGGATCTGAAGGTATTTTCCCTGGTCCGACCTCAAAGTCTAAATAAACGTTTAGATGGATGAGCTTCACAGGCTCACACGGAGTGATTCAGCGGAGTTCAAACCGCCGCCGATCTGAAAGGGGGAAAGAACAATGATATCAAAGATCCGCCGCTCCGTCTCACGCGCTTCGGCCGCAACGTTTGGGAAGAGGACGCGCGGGGGGCAGGATGTCTGGCATGTGGTCACTGGGACGGCGAGTCGGCCGTTCCCCGTCCAGAACCTGGACATCAGACTTCCTGCTGCACCTCGGGCCTCTGCGGGTTCTGCTTGAACCGGGCCTGAGGAATTTCCACCTCGGGAGTCGTGCTTTTGACCCGCAGGTCAGCCAGTTGGGGACCACCCTCATCCAAACATATCAGCTCTCACATAGTGTGAGGGGTTCGTACTTTGCTTTGTAACATCAGATTGAGCGTATTTTGTGATAGTGTGTTGACATCAGCTGCTAGGAATGTCTGTCAGTCCACTAATCTTTCCCACCCTTCTCAGCGCATAGCTCATCGTTATAGCGTGTCATTAACGTATGAGAAGATTCGTGTTTTCAGAAGATGCGCGGGAGGTGTGTGTGTGTGTGTGTGTGTGTGTGTGTGTGTGTGTGTGTGTGTGTGTGTGTGTGTGTGTGTGTGTGTGTGTGGCCGTCTTTGAAGTCGCCAGGTTCTCAATGTCTCCTTCAAATGGTTTCAGTGGTCGGACGAGTGAGTAAGAGCAGCTTCCCATCACTGAAGGATTATCTCAGGAAGAGTTGGATTCTGAACAAAGCCTCGAAAAAATGCATGTCAAACAATTTGCATTAAACTTATAGTTTATAATTTATAGTTTTATTTATTTTTTTTAAGGAATGCAGATTTTTCCTTCCAAAACACAACAGCTCTTGGTCATTAGCTGCATATTTACAACGTGACATTTAAGTTTCCTATCAACATATTTTTATTGTCTTAGTATAAATTACTGTTCACGGTTCAGATGCATTGGAACATCATCTCTCAGAGGCAGACCTGGTTGAGTAACGGCCACCTCTGCAGCCTCCTTCACCTCCTTGCTTTGCTTTTATGGCCCGAAAATTCCCTTCTTATTTGCTGCCGTCAGCAGCAACAAGCAGCTGTTTTTAAGGAAAACGCTTTGGGAAAACCCGCAGTGCTCTACACCTGCTCAGTGCCAAATGCCGATAGAAAAAGATAAACGCACGCTGGAGGTCACGGGAAGGGTTTCTCAGGAGAAGCTCCCAAACCAACCAAAATAAATCAAAACAATAGTGTGAGTTTGTGAGACAGATACAGATAAAGATAACAGAATATCTAGATGTGTGAAGGGTCTTTCAGTCAATCTAATATATAGTTTTCTTAGATGAAGTCTTTTTTTCTGTCCGATTCACTTCAGAATGTGTGCTGCACCACAGGCACGTCGTTCGGTGCTCATCCATCCACTGCCCCTCGCTCATCGCCTTGAACCCCCTAATGACCCCGTGTCTCACTCCTACATACAAGCTCGCCTCCATTTGTTCTGTCTCAGTTCATCAGCTGCTCTCCGGCTACTCAGCATTTTTTATCATTAGCCTCCTCAGATGCATCTTCCCTCAGCATCCCTTTCATCCTCCCTCTCTCCTCAATCCCCCCCCCCATTTTTATTTTTCCTCTTTCTATTTCACCTCAACCCTCCCTGCTCCCCATTGCGTGCGATGAGGAGAGGTATACTTTTTCATCAAGCCTGCACAAGTGGAGGGAGGAGGGGTCCGAGTCGGGGGGGGGGGGGGGGCGGCGGAGCGCTGCTGGGACAGATCCACTTTCAAAGCGCTATCTTTTCATTTGTTTTCCTTCAACATTTCACGTTTGGGGAGAAAAGAAGGAGGAAAAG